>NW_016807866.1:3075140-3246728 GCF_001698545.2 Rhinopithecus bieti
TATTAAACTTAGTATTTATGTGCTAGAACCTAAAATCCCTAATTGTTTATGTTTTGATTTTGATTTTTTGGAATTATTGCATATTTTCTGAATAATCTTCCTGTATTTATGATAGCAAAACATTGGAACTGAAATAACAAATCTGTTTCAATGTACTTTTTTGTCCTGCAGAATGACATTTTAATAAGTATTGTTTTAGCCAGGCGCGGTGGCTCATGCCTGTAATCCTAGCACTTTGGGAGGCCGAGGGGGGCAGATCACCTGAGATCAAGAGTTCAGGACCAGCCTGGCCAACATGGTGAAACCCCATCTCTACCAAAATACAAAAAATTAGCTGGGCATGATGGCCGGTGGCTGTAATCCCAGCTACTCAGGAGACTGAGATGGGAGAATCTCTTGAACCCAGGAGACGGTGGTTGCAGTGATTACAATGAGCCGAGATCATACCACTGCACTCCAGGCTGAGCGAGACTCCATCTATGTATGTATATACATATGTACACACATATATACATGTACAAATATGTATATATAAAGAATATATATAAAGAATATATATATGTGTATATAAAGAAAGTTGTTTTAAGGATGGTCATTCTATTTTATAAATACATGTTTATTAGAGGCCTTCTACTTATCTATGTCAACATTAGGAATTTTAATGTAAGTACAAAAATTAAAGATCATCAGTATTTTTTCTTTTGACTTTCTCTAATTGGCTCTTTTTCCTGAAGCTGAAATGAAGAAAGATTAAAGACTTCTTAAACATATTCTAGCTTTGGTTTAAGAATCCGAACATTATCCAAACTTGAAGAAACTATTTACCTGTTTCTTCATTGCTTAATATTTAGTCTCTGTGTTTTTCTGTTTTTTGTACCTAAATAAGGAGTGTTTGTCTCCATGAAATATCTAGGTCCAGCAATATGTTTAGAAAGGTTTTAGTAACTTGCTGAAAGCATGTACGTTGTGTAAAGTGTGCCAAAGAAGGAAACAATTGTACTTTCATTGGGAAAAGACTAAGAGGAAATAGAAATACCAAGCTGTTGATAGAGGTTGCCTTCGGAGAGTGGAATTGTGAATTTTTTTTTCACCTATCTTTTCAGTTTTCTAAATTTCCCACAATTGTCACCTATAACCTTTAAAGGGGGAAAGTGTAAGCAGTCACGATGTAGGCCCTGTTGTAAAACAAGTATTTCAGAGGGACGAAATGGTATCTAGTAAATGGGACCGCGCCTATTTGCCTACTTGGTGTTGCCCTTCTCTCTGTGTTGTCTCCTCCCTGAAGAGCTCCGGGCCCTTAGCCCTGAGGTGCTGCCTCTGCCTGGGGCTGAGCTTCCCGCACTCCTGGGTAACGCTCCTGCTTTCTAGGCCACAGGGCTGGGGACCTCAGAGAGAAGAATGCCTTTCCTTTTCTTTAGGTATGCTTCTGTTTGTTTTCAGCGAAGGTGACCTGCTTCATGCTGCTGAAGTCCCCTCATAGAGATAGAACTGATTTCATTCACCTTTTTCTTTTCTTAACTGCTGTAGGTTTTCTGTTAGATTTTTAAAAAAATATATGACTTCCTGCTTCCATATGGTAAATGTTTACACGTCAGGGAGCTTTTCCTTTTTGTGTGTAAGAAGTAGAAGCCCATTGGACTTACATGTCAGCATTCTATTAATCTTAATTCCCCCATTTTCTTTCTGTGATCTGCTATGACATTACAAAAAAAAATTGGTTTATCTTTCTTCTTTCTTTTGTTTTCCCGTGCCTTTATTGCATGGAAAAGTATCCCCTGCATCCACAGCCTCACCTTAGTTAGTTTACCAGGCTAACAACTTTGTGCCTCTTTGGTGAAGTTCTTATTCCTAAAAGTATGAGGTTATGATCATGGGCTCTGAATCCAGACTCTCTCTTCCATTGTTTAATAACTGGATAAACTGTGCCTTAGTCTCCGTAAGAGGGAATACTAATATTATTTAATCCATAGCTTTGTTAATAGGATTAAATTGGCTAATATCGGTCAGGTGTACTTCCAAGCATTTAAACTTTCCATTAGTTATTATAAACTATTACTATTAAGGATCATGCCAGTAAATCCTCACCAAAGTTGACTTCATTATTTTGGCATAATGTTATCGTCCACTATTATCTTTGATTCTGGGAGTAAGGCTAAGCTGTCATTTGAATGAGATAAGGGCCTCAAAATCAGTTGTTAAGACAGTCTTGGCCGGGCGCGGTGGCTCATGCCTGTAATCCCAGCACTTTGGGAGGCTGAGGCAGGTGGATCACGAGGTCAGCAAATCGAGACCATCCTGGCTAACACGGTGAAACCCCGTCTCTACTAAAAAAAAATACATATATACACACCCAAAAAAATTAGCCAGGCGTGGTGGCGGGCGCCTGTAGTCCCAGCTACTCGGAAGGCTGAGGCTGTAGAATGGCGTGAACCCGGGAGGCAGAGGTTGCAGTGAGCTGAAATCCGGCCACTGCACTCCAGCCTGGGTGACAGAGCCAGACTCCATCTCAAAGAAAAAAGACAATCTTAAAATGCTTTAGTGAGGAGATAAAAATCACTGAACCAACTTGTTGTTTTTATATTGGATCAGTATAACTTTGTACTGTACATGGAAATAAAATTTTCCTGAGTAAATTAATAAGACGTACGAAAGATATTAAGGTTTTTTTTAAGTAAACTCTAAATAGAAATGATAATCTGATTGTAAAAGAGAAGAATATGAAAATATTTAATATACTAGTGCTCTGACTCAAAAGTTAAAACCTATATTTTTTTCTCTCTTTTTTTTTTTTTGAGACGGAATCTTGCTTGTTGCCCAGGCTGGAGTGCAGTGGCACAATCTCAGCTCACTGCAAGCTCCACCTCCTGGGTTCACGCCATTCTCCTGCCTCAGCTTCCCGAGTAGCTGGGACTATAGGTGCTCGCCCCCATGCCCAGCAAATTTTTTTTTTTTTGTACTTTTAGTAGAGACAGGGTTTCACTGTGTTAGCCAGGATGGTCTTGATGTCCTCACCTCGTGATCCACGCGCCTCGGCCTCCCAAAGTGCTGGGATTACAGGCATGAGCCACCACGCCCGGCTAAGACCTACATTTTTTCAATTCTCTTTTTAACATTTGAAAATTTGGCTAAATCTAAAATATTCTCCAGAAGTTTAAATGGAAAGATATTAATAAAATATTTAGAAATGGAGTCACTGAAGTTCATTTCTCCTATCATTCTAAATTGATGTTTCATTTTGACTATATATTTAGTGAGTTATGGCAATAAAAGCAGTTTTAATTTTTTTTCTGAAAGCCTACTCATATTGGAGGCCTTTATAACTTGCCTCTTGATGTATATATATTTATTTATACAAATCAAACACTGATGTCTGTGAAGTTTCATATCTTTTACAGTTGAATTTTGTTCATATTACTTGTCGCCCAGGCTGGAGTGCTGTGGTGCAATCTCAGCTCACTGCAACCTCTGCCTCCTGGGTTCAAGTAATTCTCCTGCCCCAGCCTCCCGAGTAGCTGGGATTACAGGCATGTGCCACCATGCTGGCTAACTTTTATATTTTTAGTTGAGATGGGGTTTCGCCATGTTGGCCAGGCTGATCTGGAACTCCTGACCTCAAGTTATCTGCCCACCTCAGTCTCCCAAAGTGCTGGGATTACAGGCATGAGCCACTAGGCCTGGCCAAGTTTTTAATTGATGGCATTTTAAAGTATATCTCATATTTTATACTTTCCAGACATTTTCCCCACTTACATGAAATTTAAAATGAGAATATAGCTGCTACTTGTTACTTGGTCATAAAGGTGGAAAATCACTGATCTGAGAATTTTAATAAAAGGCATTTATTACAAAAATGAAAACCACTGGATATATTGAACTTAAAATGAGTAATTAGTATTTTCCAGTAAAGCATTTTGGATTCAACGTTGACTAATGCTTCACCCTACCTCACTTCTATAAGGAAACCTTTTTTAAAAGAAATTTAATTTTGTCAGCTTTAGTAAATAGTGTCATTAAGGATTCCTATTCACAATCTGAGATCTGCCACTTAACTTGCTCAAAAGCCTTATGGTCCACACCATTTGTTCTATCCTTTCAATTCAGGTTTTATTTATTTATTTATTTATTTATTTATTTATTTATTTATTTGGAGTGCAGTTGCACAATCTTGGCTCACTGCAACCTCTGCCTCCTGGGTTCAAGTGATCCTTGTGCCTCAGCCTCCTGAGTAGCTAAGAATGCAGGCGTGCACCATCACGCCCAGCTTACTTTTGTAGTTTTAGTAGAGAAAGGGTTTCACCATGTTAGCCAGGCTGGTGTCAAACTCTGCCTCGGCCTCCCAAAGTGCTGGGATTACGGGTGTGAGCCACTGCGCTCAGCCTCAATTCAGTTTTTAACTTGAGCTTAAACAAGTTATTTTTTAAAAGTTAAAATCTGTGTTGACGCATATCAAGAATTGCTACATCTCTTGGGGGAGAGATGTGAGTTCCATCAGCATGGATAGTCTAGTTTATAGTGAACTGTTAGGAATGCTGTATTCTTGACTCTTTATACTTAGTGTTTTCTTTGTGGCTTGTGACTCTCTTTTCAACTTTATTAATATGTAATTGAAGTGTACTAAATGCATATACTTATTTTTTATTTTTATGTTTTTTCAATTTTTCATTTTTTGTGGGGCAGGGGTCTCACTATGTTGCCCAGGCTAGTCTTGAACTCCTGGCCTAAAGTGATGCTCCCACTTTGGCATCCCAAAGCACTGGGCTTACAGATGTGAGGCACTGCACTTTAAATGCATATATTTAAAATGTACAGTTTGGTTAGTTTTGACATAAGCATATACCTGTGAAATCATCATTCCCAAGAGAGCAAACATTTCTGTTCCCCCGAAAGTTTCTTATGCCTCTCTGTTTTGTGTCCTTTCTTCTCCCATCTTCAGGAAACCACTGATGGGGTTTTTGTCACTATAATTAGTTTACATTTTCTAGAATTTTTCTGGAAGTGGAATCATAGATATATACCTCTTTTTTAACCTGACTTCTTTCACTTAGCGTAATAATTTTGAGATTCATACATGTTGTTGCATGTGTAACAGTTGGTTCCTTTTTATTGCCAAGTAGCATTTCATTGTATGGATAGATCACCATTTGTTTATTCATTGATCAGTTGATTGACATTTGGGTTTCAGTTTTTGGCTCTTAGAAATAAAGTTTGATAGAACATTTGTGTAAAAATCTGTGTGTAGACATAAATTTTCATTTCTCTTAGCCAGATACCTAGAAGTAGAGTGGCTAGGTGGAGTGGTAGCTGCGTAATGTTTTAAGAAAACTATATTTTTAAAAGTTTGTACAATTTTACATTCCTCCCAGCAACGTGTAGAGCTGTTCCACGTCCTCACCAACACTAGATATGATCATTCTTTCTCACATTAGTCATTCTAGTGGAAATATAAGTGGTATATCAGTGTGATTTTAGTTTGCATTTCCCTGATGGTTAATAATGTTGAACATCTTTTCATGGGTTTATTGCCTGTTTCTAGAAGTTATTTTACATCTCAGCCATTTCCTCACTGAGCTGTCTTATTCTTAAATTTTAAGAGTTCTTTATATATTGTGGATACAAGTCCTTTTTCTAATATACGTGTTGCAAGTGTTTTCTTTGTCTCTGTGGTTTATTTTTTTGTTTTCATAATGGTTATCTTTTGAATAACTGTGTTTTTTTTGTTTTTTTTTTTTTACTTTGAAGCCCAGTTTACTAATTTTTTCTTTTATAAATCATGCTTCTTTGTGTTTTGAGAAATTGTCTAGCCTAAGGTCAGGGAGATATTCTCCCATCTTTTAAGATTTTTATATGAAGCATATATGGTTTTGCATTTAGGCCTGGGACGTGTTTTGAATTTATTTTTGTGTATTATGTAAAGTGTCAGTGTTGGTCTTTCTCTCCACCTGGATATCCAGTTAATCTACTTTGTCTGTTGAAAGACTTTTTTCCTCCAGTGATTTGTCTTTACAACTTTGCCAAAAATCAATTAACCAAACGGGTAGGTCTTTCTGAACTCTTCTTTTCTGTTTTATTGATCTGTCTCTTTACACCAATCACAGAAGGCCTGGACTACTGTTGTTTTATAGTAAATCTTGAAATCAGGGTAAATCTTTCAACTTTGTTCTTTTAAAAAGCTGCTCTGCTTATTCTAGGTCTTTACTATCAGCTTGCCAATTTCTGCCACAAAGCCTGCTGCAATTTTGATTGGGATTGCATTGAATATACAAACCCTTTGGAGATAATGGCATTTTCACAATATTTAATCTTCTAATCCATGAACTTAGTATCTTAGTACCATTTACTTAGGTTTTCTTTAAGTTTTCTTTACAATATTTTGCCATTCTAAGTGCAGAGGCCTTGTATGTGTTTTTTTGCTTGTGTGTTTGAGACGGAGTTTCACTCTTGTTGCCCAGGCTTGGCCTCCCAGGTTCAAGCAATTTTCATGCCTCAGCCTCCCAAGTAGCTGGAATTACAGGCATGTGCCACCATGCCTGGCTGATTTTGTATTTTTAGTGGTCAGGCTGGTCTCGAACTGCTGTCCTCAGGTGACTCGCCCACCTTGGCTTCCTGAAGTGCTGGGATTACAGGTGTAAGCCACCGTGCCCAGCCTGTCTTTTGTTAAATTTACATTTAGAAATTTTACATTTTTTGATGCTACTGTAAAACAGTTGTTTTTCTTAATTTCACTCTCCAATTTTTTGCTTGCTAGTATTTAAGAATTCAGTTCATTTTAATACATTAACCTTCTATCCTGCAGTTTTGTTAAATTCACTTACTGAATATAGTCATTATTTTCTAGAGTCTCTGAGATTTTCTTTATAAACAGTGATATCTATAAATAAGGAGAGCTTTATTTTTATTTTCCAATCTTTATGCCTATTTTTTGCTATTTCTTACCTTAATACTTTATTGAGTAGAATCTCCACATCAATGTTGCGTAGAAGTGGGAAAAGCAGATATCCTTGCCTTCTTCCTGATCTCAGGCTGAGAAATTCAGTCTTTAACCGTTAACTGTGATGTTAGATGTAGGTTTTTCATGGGTGCCCTATTATCTGTAAAAGTTTCCTACTAATTCTGATTTGCTGAGAGGTTTTTTTAAAATCATGATTGAATGTTGAGTTTTTGTCAGAAGCTTTTAAAAAGATATCTATTCACATGATCATCTGGGCGTCTGCTTTATTCTGCTAATGTGGTATATTACATTTTCTGAATGGTTTAACCTTGCATTTCTAGGATAAACTGTTTGGTTATATTTTAGTATCCTTTTATATGATATTGGTGTTCAGTTTTAATTTTGTGAATGATTTTGTATCTATATTTTTTAGGGATCTTGTTCTATTATTTATTTTTTGTAATGTCTGTGAAGTTTTGATATTATAGTTGTATGACCTCAAAAGTGAGGTGGGCAGTGATCTCCTTTTGTTTGAAAACTTTGCATAATTTTGTATTATTTCTTCTTTGACAGAATTCACCAGTGAAACAGACTATGGCTTTCTTTTGGGGGAAGTTTTTTTGTTGTTGTTGAGATGGAGTCTTGCTCCGTCACCAGGCTGGAGTGCAGTGGTGTGATCTCGGCTCACTGCAACCTCCGCCTCTCGGGTTCGAGTGAGTCTTCTGCCTCAGCCTCCCGAGTAGCTGGGACTATAGGCACGTGCTACCACACCCAGCTAATTTTTGTATTTTTAGTAGAGACGTTGGCTAGGATGGTCTCGATCTCCTGACCTTGTGATCCCAAAATGCTGGGATTACAGACGTGAGCCACGGCTCCCAGCCGGGGAAGGTTATTAATGATAAAATCAGCTTCTTTAATAAATATAGGAGTATTCAGATTCTCGTATCAATTTTAGTAAGCTTTATTTTCCAAGAAATTTGTTTCTTTTATCTACACTGTCAAATTTGTTGGCATAAAGCTGTTTTTACTATTTATTATTTTTTAAGTGTAGGATTGATGGGGATGCCCCTTATTTCTATGATTTTATTTTTCTCTGTCTCTAGCTTGAGGTTCATAAATTTTTTTTTCAAAGAACCAGATTTTGATTTTATAATTTTCTCTATTGTCTGAATTTTTATTCATTCTGCCATATCATTGTAATTTCTTTTCTTCTACTTATTGTTGGTTTACATTTCTTTTTCCAAGTTTTTTTCTCTGTTATTGTTTAGAGTATTAACATTTAATGTAATTATCGGTTGTTGGAATTAGACCTGGCATCTTCCTGTTATTGGTTTTGTTTGTCCTTTCTGGTTTTTTTTTTTCTTTCTTTCTTCTGTTTCTTTTTTCTTGACATCTTTGGATTTTTAACATTCCATTTTCATTTGCCTCTTGACTTTTTGGCCGTATCTTTTTCTGTGTGTGTGTGTGTGTGTGTGTGTGTGTGTGTTGTGTAATTGCTCCAGGTAGTAAATATATTTACTTAACCTTTTATAATCAACTTAGAGTTAATATTTTATCACTTCATATAGAATGTAGAAGGCTTGCAGCCATATAAGTCCCTTTACTCTCCCCCCAGAGACATTTATGTTAGTTATTATATGTGTTATATTTATGTTGAAATCCTACTACACAGGGTTACAATATTTGTTTTCAACAGTCTACATATTTTAAAGAGCTTAATAGTTGTATGACCTCAAAAGTGAGGTGGGCAGTGATCTTTTGTTTGAAAACTTTGCATGATTTTGTATTATTTCTTCTTTGAAAGAATTCACCAGTGAAACAGACTACCGCTTTCTTTTGGGGGAAGTTTTTGTTGTTGTTGTTGAGACGGAGTCTTGCACGGTCGCTAGGCTGGAGTGCAGTGGTGTGATCTCGGCTCACTGCAACCTCCGCCTCTCGGGTTCAAGTGATTCTCCTGCCTTATTTTAAAGAGCTTAATAATATAAAATCATTTTATATTTATTCAGATGTTTGCAATTTCTTTTGCTTTGCGTTAATTCTTAAAGATCTTAGTTTCTCTCTAAAATTTACATTTGATTCTTTTTAAACTAGTTTTTCTTTCTCTGCTGATAACTTGTATCTTTCCATTCATTTGTGTTTGTGTTTGCCTCATGGAAAGTAGGTGTAATGGCTGTTCCACAGTCTTTGTGTGATAATTTCAACATTTTCATTGTCTTGGAGTTGGCATCTGTTGATGCAATTTTTTTTTTTTCTTTTTTTTAGAATTTGTCAGATTTTCCTACTTCTTTGTATGTCCAGTAGTTTGGATTATATCCTGGACATTGTGAGTTTTATGTTGTATAGCTGTTGTGTGCTGTTGTAATCCTCTGCAGAATGCGGTTTGTTTCAGTAGGTATCTCACTTGGTTAGATCTACCTTGGTTATATACCATACTATAAATTATCTGTATTGTCTGTGGACAGGGGTTCCTTTCTCAGTTTAGTTTTCAAGACAAGTGCTGTGCTACTTTGAGCCTGCTGTGCATATCCATATCTCAGGTGTGAGCCTGAGATGAGCAGGAATTCATTCACACAATGGCAGGTCCCCATTTCTAGCTTTTTCCTGTCTGCTTTTCTCCACACTTTATAGCCCACAGGTGCCTTTTTCATTAATTCCTTTAACCACAAAGACTGTGTTTCTGCTGGAGTTTTAGTCTCTGCACCTGTGCTTCACTGCCTATCTTCCTGACTGGGGCCAATCTGTGGGGCAGAGTTGTAGAGAAAAGAGGAAAAGAAACTTTTACTTCACGAAAAGGAAACTTTTAGAAACTTTTTACTCACCTCCCAAATCTGCCTACTTTTACTTCTTATTGTCTTCAAGTATTATAGTTACATTTTGTGTTCTGTCTGCTATAGCAGAAGCAGAACTCTGGTTTGTGACATTTTATTTTATTTTGATTTTTGAGACTGAGTCTTGCTGTTGCTGCCCAGGCTAGAGTGCTGTGGCAGGATCTTGGCTCACTGTAACCTCTGCCTCCTGCGTTCAAGCGATTCTTGTGCCTCATCCTCCCGAGTAGCTGGGATTACAAGCGACCACCACCATGCCCAACTAATTTTTCTATTTTTATTAGAGACAGGATTTTATCATGTTGGCCAGGCTGGTCGCAAACTCCTGACCTTAAGTGATCCGCTTGCCTCAGCCTCCCAAAGTGCTGGGATTCCAGGTGGGAACCACCGTGCCCGACCAGGTTTTGTGACATTATTTAATGTCTTGGATATGTGATTATTCTTTTTCAACATGGTAGCCTTTTTTTTTTTTTTTGAGACAGAGTCTTGCTCTGTCTCCCAGACTGGAGTGCAGTGGCATGAGCTAGTCTCACTGCAAGCTCCGCCTCCCGGGTTCCCGCCATTCTCCTGCCTCACCCTCCCTAGTAGCTGGGACTACAGGCACCTGCCACTACACCCAGCTAATTTCTTCTGGTATTTTTAGTAGATGCGGGGTTTCACCATGTTAGCCAGGATGGTCTTGCTCTGCTGACCTCGTGATCTGCCCGCCTCAGCCTCCCAAAGTGCTGGGATTACAGGCATGAGCCACCGTTCCCGGTCTCAACATGGTAGCCTTTTACAAATTACTATATTTTTTTCAGATTATAGTAATTCATACAGCAAACGTATATAACGGTAGGACAAAACACTTTAAGCCAAGATGTCATCTCCATGGTCTGTCCAGGTAGCATGGAACAGAAAAGGAGATGTGATTGAAAGATGTTGCTTCGTCTACATGGTACTACTATCGTCTGGGGTTCCTTGGGAGCCAGGGAGAACCTCACTGTGATTGGCATTGGAAAGACCTGTGGTTAGAAGAAAATTATGTGGGAAAATTCCAGCCTCATCTTTAAACCATCATTTGGCTATTGTGTTAGTGAATAAGTCTGAAAGGTACATCTTCTTTCATACATAAACATAATTTAGTTTTCATTAGGTGGATTCCTTGCTCACATCCAGCTGAGAACATGACACTAAAGAAATAGGGCTTTAATTAGGGAGGGAAAGGGAGAGAACGTGGAGTCCCTTTGGTTGTCACTTAAGAGATACAGATGAAGGAGAAGTAGAGTTGGAGGTCAGAAGGGCCAGAAGGTAAATGTAATCTAATATTGGTTGGTCATGGTGAGGTGAAGGCTTTTGGGGTAGAGACTCACCTAGGGTGAGAATTATTTCCTAAGTTCTAGAGTAGGATGATAAATAACAAATAGTCCTAGGTGCTTTGTCAGGACCTGATAATGACTAAAGTATATTTTAAATCATAAGAGTTATACTTATGTTTGCTGCTGTGATCCTCTCACAGTAGCTGTGAAATATTTAAAGTAAGGCGTAAAATTATTGTATGTGTAAGTAAAAATGGTCTCTTTTTAATGCTTTCAGTGTCATAGTTTAGTATGAAGCTAATGCTAACTTCATAAAATCATTTTTTCCTAAGATAATTTTCAAGATTTATAGGGAAATAGAAATGCATGCATTTCCTCTGGATTTGCATTTCTTGCATAGTATTATGTATAACATTTTCTTAAAGAAAATATTAGCAAATCAAACCTAGCTGTGTAGTGAAAGAATAACATGCATATATGAATTGTTCTATTGTACAAATTCTAGGATAATTCAGTATTTGCAAATATGTCACTGTAATTCAGCATGTAAGTAAAGGAGAAATTCATTATCTCACTAGATGCTTAAAAAGCTTCTGAAAAAAATTTAGCCATTTCTTAATACAATTATAAAAAATAGGAATAGAAGGAAACTACATAAACATGGTAAATAATCTTTACTAAAATACAACAACAAACCAACCTATTAAAATATGAAATACCAAAACTATCACTGTGAAAATCGCAGGCAATAGCAAAATTATTGCTATCACAACTGTTTTGTATAGCTTAGTATTATTGCTTTGGGCTAGTAATGTAAGGCTAAATTCTTTATTTTCAGAAGATGTAGATCTAGAAAATCTAAGAGATTCATTTGTGAGACTATCAGCACTAATGAGAAAGTGGTAAAGTAGCTGGATACAAAGAAGAGAAATCAATAACCTCTTCATTTTGTAACAAAGTAAAAAAACAGAAGTAAAACTGAGCAGAATGTATTCTCATATATATTAAATATCTGTTATACTATGCATTTAAAATCAGAGCTTAGCATTTTTGGGAAGCTCTACAAAAAGATACATGACATGTTGATTCCAAAAGGATTTTATGAGGACTAAGTGAGATAAAACACACTAAAAGTTTTGAGAGAATTATCAAGGTTGCCCATACAGTATATTGAATGAGAGATTGTGGAGGAAAAGAAGGGCAGCTGCAGTTTCTAAAGGGAATCTACAGTGAGAAGTAGTCTGATTCACAACTGGGTTTACAGACCTCTGGTTAAATATGGTGTCCTAGAGTCTGCAATAATCTCAAAGGAAGCTTTAAAATGTTAATTAATAGCCGGGCGGATGGGATGGTGTCACCTGTAATCCTAGCTACTTGAGAGGCAGAGGCAGGAGACTTACTTGAACCCAGGAGGTGGAGGTTGCAGTGAGCCAAGATTGCGCCACTGCACTCCAGCCTGGGGAAAGAACAAGATTCTCAAAAAATAAATAAAATAATAAAACACATAAATAAATAAAATCTTAATTCATAAGGAGAAATGTAACAGTAAAGGAGACAATGACCAAAGATTTTAACAATTTTTCAAAACAGAAAGTGAATGGAGGAGTAGTAAATGAGTTCACAGAGGAAGATACCACCTAAGTACCTGCAGAGGTCAGTTAGGGAGATGCAAATCAGCATGCCCCAGGATATCTTGAGAGAGTTCCTTGTGCTTGGAGGCTCCACATACTCCAAAAGGCTGAAGTCAGTTTTACAGCTCACAGTGGAAATTCCTTAAAAATCCATATCCAGATCTTTTAGACCTTTCTCTCCTATACCCCAGCATACTTCAGTCCCCTGTGTGCTGGGGAAATGGGAGGAGCACTAGAACCGGAACTGCTCCAGACTAGAGAGGTGAAGCACAGGATTGAAAGTCAAGTGAGCCTGTACAAGTCTGCACACTGAAGTGTAGGACCCTACCTGCTCCTTCCTTCCTTCACTCCTCCTCAAGGCAGCACTTACATGAGTTGATCCCTTCGCACCCCACCCAGCACTTCGTTCTGTCTGGCAAAACTTAACAGTTTCGATGAAGAAACCTCCACATACTGAACATTTGGAGGTCTCCCAATGACAAGGGGACTCAATATACCTAATCGTTTTACAGAGAAGCCCATCGGTCAACAAACCTGCCACCCACGCTGAGCTTGGGCAGTTTTTTAGTGTCTCACTATTAAATATGGAGGCACATCCAGGGATCACTAGATATATGAGAAAAACCTTAAAAGTGAAAGAGATGGCTGAGACGGGCGGATCACAAGGTCAGGAGTTTGAGACCAGCCTGGCCAACATGGTGAAACCCCATCTCTACTAAAAATACAAAAAATAGTCAGGTATGGTGGGGCGTGCCTGTAATCCCAGCTACCCAGGAGGCTGAGGCAAGAGAATTCCTTGAACCTGGAAGGCAGAGAGGTTGCAGTGAGCTGAGATCGCCTGGGCAACAAAGTGAGATTCTGTCTCAAAAAAAAAAAAAAAAAGTGAAAGAGACCCAGTCAACGAGCCAATGAACGAAAAAGGAACCCAGAGGAATCCAGTGATCCAAGAAACAGAAGAACAGAGAATGAGAAGGTGCTTTTGGAAATTTTAAAATGTGGTAGTTGGAAAAAACTTCTGTGGACAAATTGGAAGATGAAATTGAGATGTATTAGGGCAAGAGACTGTCATTTTTTTAAATCTAAATTTAAGATTTTAAATCTGTGAGTAGTACTCATTTATTTACTTATTTAATTTTATTTTGAGACAGGGTCTCGCTCCAGTTGCTCAGGCTGGAGTACAGTGATCTCAGCTCACTGTAGCCTTGACCTCCCGAGCTCAGGTTATTCTGCCGCCTCAGCCTCCGGAGTAGCTGGGACTACAGGCTCATGCAACCATGCCTGGCTAATTTTTGTATTTTCACTAGAAACAGGATTTTGCCATGTTGATCTCGAACTCCTGGACTCAAGTGATCTGCCTGACTCAGCCTGTCAAAGTGCTGGGATTACAGGTGTGAGCCACTGCGCCCAGCCAATACTCATTTTTAACTGTGCATTTACCCTGTTAAACATAAGGAAAAATATTCACTAAATCTGGATTTTTTTGAGACGGAGTCTTGCATTGTAGCCCAGGCTGGAGTGTGGTGGTGCGATCTCAGCTCACTGCAAGCTCCACCTGCCGGGTTCACGCCATTCTCCTGCCTCAGCCTCCCGAGTAGCTGGGACTACAGGTCCCTGCCACCATGCCCGGCTAATTTTTTAAAATTTTTTTATTTTTAGTAGAGACGGGGTTTTACTATGTTAGGATGGTCTCGATATCCTAACCTCGTGATCTGCCTGCCTCAGCCTCCCAAAGTGCTGGGATTACAGGCGTGAGCCGCTACACCTGGCCCTAAATCTGGATTTTTGTTTTTAGTTAGAGAAGAGGACTGACTTTTTTTCACATCGGCTGTTCATGAATAAATAATGCCTGATGGAGATTTTTGGAGCATTAAATTTGTGTTTGGTATTCTGGGACAGATGTTAGTGTAATATACCTTGTTTACAGTCTTTCTCAAAATCTTTCAGTGTTTTTCGTGGGAGAAAGGCTGTGGAGTTAGCTGTCCTGCTAACTCCACAGCCTTTGGTCACCAAACGAATGGTATTGCGCTAATCACGTACCCTCTCTGATTTTCATTTTCCTGATCCATAATATGGGGATGGTAATAATGGTAACCTATCTCACAGGGCTGTGATGATGAGTAGAAGAGATAAGACCTATGAATTACCTAGTATAATGTGTAGCATGTTCTAAGTGCTCAATGAAAAGAAGCTTTGATTATATCCATCAAGTAGATGGACTGGTATTTATAGATGGTTAAGAAAAGGGTATAGTCAGCCCTCCGTATCCATCGGTTTCACAAAGTCTGTAGCTTCAGACTACCACAGATTGAAAACATTTGGGGGAAAAAAATTGCATCTGTACTAAACATGTACGGAATTCTAAGCATACAGTATAGCAGTCGTTTACATAGCATTTACATTGTATTAGGTGTTGTAAGTAACCTAGAGATTAAAGTATGCAGGAGGACTTGCTTAGGTTATGTGCAAATACTGTGCCATTTTATATCAGGGACTTGAGGATCCACGGATTTTTTTTTAAATCCATGGGAGGTCTTGGAACGTATCTTCCTGGGATAATGAGGGACAACTCTATATTTAAAAAGTAACACGTGAATGAATGAATTCCTTAATTGTAGAGCTATGCTCTGGCTCTAGTATTAGTCCTCTGACCATTAAAGATAGCATGTTGGTGTGTTTATGATTATACAGGAATTAAGTTTTCATAAACTTAAATGTTGCATTTCACTTACAGGCGTCGATTAGCAAGGTAAAAGTAACAGAACCATGGCTCAGTTTCCAACACCTTTTGGTGGTAAGTTTTCAGAAATTTCTCTTTTTAATGTACTTTGGGACCAGATTTTAAAAACTTGATATTGTGGCAAATTTAAAATTAAAAAGTAGAGAAAATAATGTAATCAACCTTCATGTATTCCATCATATAGTTTCATTAATTATCAACTCATGCCCAATATTGTTTCATCTGGATTCTTTTGGAGCAACTCCCAGGCATCGTATCATTTCATCTATAAATATTTTATTATGTGTACCTAAAAGATAAGAAAACATTTAAAGATGTAACTTCAGTGGCATTATCACACCTATAAAAATTTACAATACCGGGCCGGGTGTGGTGGCTCACGCCTGTAATCCCAGCACTTTGGGAGGCTAAGGCCGGTGGATCACCTGAGGTCCGGAGTTCAAGACCAGCCTGGCCAACATAGTGAAACCCTGTCTCTACGAAAAATACAAAAATTAGCCAGGCGTGGTGGTGGGCGCCTGTAGTCCCAGCTACTCGGGAGGCTGAGGCAGGAGAATGACATGAACCTGGAAGGCAGAGGGTGCAGTGAGCCGAGGTCGCACCCCTGCACTCCAGCCTGGGTGACAGAGCAAGACTCCATCTCAAAATAAATAAATAAATAAATAAATGTACAATACCATATTATCGTACCTATAAAATGTTTGCTATATCTAATCTGTACCTTATAGTCTTCGGACATTTCCCTGATAGTCTTTAGACATTTCTTGTTATGGTTTGTTTGTTTAAATTGGGATCCAAATAAGATACAAACATTGCAATTAGGCCATGTCTTTCCCAAGTCTCTTAGTGAATTTTCCCCCACTCCTCTGTTTTTTTATCAGCAAGTTATTTTTTGAAGTGACGGGGTCATTTACACTTTTTCAAAGCCTGGATTTGAAGCATGACATTTTGTTTGTTTTACTTTAATTAAACTAAACATAAGTTTGAAATGTATCAGTCTGCATAAAATGTGTTTTGTGGCTAATTTTCCTAATGTTATTAGGAAATTGTTAATTGTTCTTGCTTATACCCAAGTTACTTTTAACAAAATACTTATTAAAAGTAGTACTTATTTAAAATACTTATTAAAATTCATATTAACAGATTACTCTTGGAAGCTGTCTAATCTCATCATGAAGAGAGTAAAAGTCTCTGTGGGATTCTGGTGCAGAGATCTGCAAACTTTTCAGAATTACTATTCTATTTTATTTTTGTTCCCCTTAATTACTGTACAATTTTGGTTTTGTTTATAGTTACAGGGATGAATTCTGACAGGGCAGTGAAAATTTCTTCTAGAAGTTGCAGACCTGTAAGGCCTGTGAGGGAAGGGGTCATCTCTATCTTGGACACCACTTCGTCCCCACAGTAAATATTTTTCCAGTGACTGAATGGATTTTTATTTTATTAGTCAGTGTCATACTAGACCCGGTAGAGAGAAGAGATGCAATGTTTAGATGTTTTTGCTGATGTGCTGGGCACATTCACATTTTGTGTGAAACATACGTATTGTGTATTCCCAGTTTTGTGGAAGGTGTCCAAGCTTTTGAAAGCTTTCCATGTATATAATCTAGAATTATTTTAGTCAATTTGAGGAGACCTAGGACTAAAGTCAGCAAGATCTCAGTCGTGAGTAGACATCTAGTCAGCCTAAGAGCTGAAACTGAAGGAAAACCTAAAACCCATTCTCTTTGGCTATTATTTCATATCAGGACATCCCTGCCCCTCTTGTTTTTTTTTTAACTCTGCTTCCTGCATCCTGAGATACCCATTTTTAAAAACAGCTTTAGTGAAATGTAATTTATATTCCATAAAATTTACTAGCTTTAGCTGTATAATAAATTTTAGCAAATTTATAGTTGTGTAACCATCACCACAATCTAATATATTAATATTTTAATCACCCCCCCAAAAGATTTTCATGGATATTTATCACACTCAACTTCTTTCATAACTTTTGCTTGTGGTATTTAAGGCACTTGAGGGTACAGTATTAGGTTTAAGTTAATTTAGTCTGTTGCTTGGGTTTATGTAAGTAAATTATTAATTTACTATAATCTTGCTAACTTATAAGATAAGTTTCTAAAAAAGGAATGTGTGCCTCTTCTTTCCTTTCCCTCCCTTTCTCTCTCTTTCTGTTTCTTACATTTTGTGTCCTGTTTTACACTTAATTTTCTAACTTTATATGCATAACTTCCAAGGACAAGCAGATGTGACTTTATCAAGTCTTTATAATATATAGACAGAATCTTGAAGTGCTGTGGAAATAGTGTGTAAGAGCATTTTGTTTTGCTTTTCTCGCTGAGTAATTTGTCTTTTCTTTGGATTTTAGGCAGCCTGGATATCTGGGCCATAACTGTAGAGGAAAGAGCGAAGCATGATCAGCAGTTCCATAGTTTAAAGCCAATATCTGGATTCATTACTGGTAATCAGAGTCAGCATTTTTTCATTTTTACTTATCAGTAGTGCAGATGTCTGTGGAAACTCTATTGTGCAAAGCCGAGATGGGCAAATATGACCAAGGAGAGACATTTACCTGTTTGGCCTTAACCTTGTGCCTGTCCTTTTATAATTTTTTTACACACAATAGAATCATACCTTGTTTGCAGTTTTTAGTGCATGTCAAACCACTTGTTTGTGCATATAATTTATGGGAATTTGTTAAGATCAAAGGACCAGTGGTTCACACCTGTAATCCCAGCACTTTGAGAGGCTGAGGCGGGCAGATCACTTGAGGTCAGGAGTTCCAAACCAGCCTGGTCAACATGGTGAAACCCCATCTCTACTAAAATTAAAAAATCAGCTGGGTGTGGTGGTGAGCGCCTGTAATCCCAGATACTTGGGAGGCTGAGGCAGGAGAATTGCTTGAACCCAAGAGACAGAGGTTGCAGTGAGCTGAGATCACGCCACTGCACTCCAACCTGGGTGACAGAGTGAGACTCCATCTCAAAAAATAAACAAACTAATTTTCCTGTTTGATTATTTTTCAGGAATTCACTTTAGAAAAAATGGAATCTTTATTTCCTGGGGAATTGTTCTGCTACCACGCCCTGCTAATTTTTTTGTTTGTTTGTTTGAGACAGAGTTCCGCTCTTGTTGCCCAGGCTGGAGTACAATGGCATGATCTCTGCTCACTGCAACCTCTGCCTCCCAGTTTCAAATAATTCTCCTGCCTCAGCCTCCCAAGTAGTTGGGATTACAGGCGCCCACTACCACGCCTAGCTTATTTTTTGTATTTTTGGTAGAGATGGGGCTTCACCATGTTGGCCAGGCTGGTCTTCAACTCCTGACCTCAGGTGTGGTTCTTAATCATTGTTATTCTCCGTAAATATATCAGAAGTACCCAGAATTTGGAGTATAGGTATTGGGAATGGCAAATAAATTTTTTTATAAAGTGAAGGTATGGGTCATCGGTTTCCTAAGGATTCCTATAAATGTGCTATTGCACAGTGGGTAGCTATTCATCCTTAGTTAATAGCAGATTAATTAAAGTGGAAAATCTATGCCAGGAAATGGTAGGCCCTTATTGAAATGATTTTTTTTAATCCTAAAGTCAGTGCTGATGGATTGTTTTACTGTTGCCTTTGGGCTTATCCTTGAACTTTTATAATGCACTCAACTCGGTATTTATAGTATTACCAGCCTCTTTTTAAATTTTATAATTTTGCTGTTAGAGGATTTCTGTTAGCTGTTGTTTTGTTTTTTGTTTTTTTTTCCTGAAACCTTTTCCATTTAATTTACAGGTGATCAAGCTAGAAACTTTTTTTTTCAATCTGGGTTACCTCAACCTGTTTTAGCACAGATATGGTAAGTTGGAATTTTACATAAGCATAAGGCAAAATAAAATATCATTTAGTTCTATATGTTAATATGATTTCTTATGTTTTAAAAGGAGAACATGTATTTCTAGCCTGAAATATCTTGTTACTTCTTACCAGAGAATGATGTCTGAAAAGTGTCTTTCTCATATGGAACTGAAACAAAACAAAAAAAAGTGGTGATATTTGAATGACAACACTGCCAAAAAGTTGAGTTTCCATGGAGACATCTAAATTTTGGTGTTCCTTCACCAGTTAGTTTTGGCTTCATCCATATCACCCATATTTATGTGAATGTCCCACATTTCCTGCTTTATAATGGAATGATTTTTTGTCTTTCATTGACTGAAGAATAAAAGGTAAAGAAAATATTAGAGAGTTAGTGCATGGTGAATCCATAATATTAATAGATAATATTGAATTCTTCGACTATCACAAATAGACATTCAATCTTTTAAGCCACAGGAAATACAGAGAGTATAATAAAAAAGGGTGGCAAATACAGGTTTGGATTCTAGACTCATGGCTTTGGAGAGCAATGCTGAATTCTGTTGTCCTCTAAGATGTCTCATTTTTTCACCAAGGGTGCTGAATACTTCACTTCCCTGAGTTAATTAGTGCTGTGAAGGCAGCTCGCTGTGAAGAAAGAGCATGTGATTTGTAGTCTACACCTGAGTTTGAATCCCAGATGTACCATTGTCAGTATCTCTGATTTGGAGATACAGTTACCCTCTTTTACCTCAGTTTTCTAATCTAGAAAATAGGAATGCTTAAGTTTTATGAGAGTTGTTGAGAAGATTCCAGAAAAAGCAAGGACTTATTGTGGCTCCTGTGACATAATAGACCCTCAAAATAAAACCCAAAAAGCTATCATCTCCAGGGACTGGGTATTCTACATAACTAAATTTTCCAGCTGATTACTTTATCCTCTTAAATGACCAAACTTTTACATTTATAATCTTATAGAAATTAATAAAGGTTGATAGAGCTTTGTGTTTCTTTTAAGCACGGTCTACAGAACACAGTCTAAGCTTTTCTCGATGAAATGTCATCATTATGAAAATCAGTTACTCGTCCTGAAATAGCAAAACTTTCACGGTATATATATGTGTGTGTGTGTGTGTGTGTGTGTGTGTGTGTGTGTGCATGTGTGTGTGTATTTGGATATATTTGAATTGAAACGAAATGATACCAGATCCGTGTGCTTTTTTTGGGTGTCCGCTTTATTTTCTTTTTCCTGGTTGTCAGCATATTGGCCGCCAGACTGTCTCTAAACTAGTGTGCTTGCTCCTCTGAAGCCATTCTGACTCTAACTTCTGATCTATTAGAGCTGAAAAATCAGAAAACCAAGCGGTTTTGGAATTACAGTTTAAGTAAAGTAAAAGGCTCAGATGAAGAAACAGCCTGCAAGAAAGAAGTCATGTGCAAGTGAGCATAGAAGTGCTGTTCTGTCAGTTAAATGTGACAATTTAAACACAAGAGACCTGTGGCACCTGTGTGAACGTAACAAGCTTCTTCTGCTTCGCACCTCATACATGATCATGTCTCACACCATCAGGACATCTCACTGGAACCTTCTTCCCCAGACTTAACTTCCTCCACTGGATTATGCTTTTATGTTCTATTCCCAGTTTTGAAAGTTCATTTTCTTTCAACACTGAAAAATTATTCATCAGATATCTACTATGGGCCAGGGACTGTTAATAGGTGCTTGGAATATAGCAATGAACAAAATAGACAGAATCCATTCTTTTATTGAAACTACAATCTAGTGGAGGAAGACAGTAACAACACAAAAAATGTCATGTGGTGGTAAGTGTGATGGAGTAAAACAAAATACACTCTAATGAATTTAATTTTTTTTTCTTCTGTTTTTTGTAGAGATGGGATCTTGCTATGTTGTCCGTGTTGGTCTCGAACTCCTGGACTCAGGCCATCTTCCTGCCTTTGCCTCCCAAAGTGCTGGGATTATAGGTGTAGCCACCATGCCTGGCAAAGACAACTGTCTTAATTGAAAAAAGTGACATTTGGCTGGGTGTGGTGGCCCACTTCTGTAATCCCAATGCTTTGGGAGGTCGAGGTGGGAGCATTGCTTGAGCCTAGGAGTTTGAGACCAACCTGGGCAACATAACGTGCCCTTATCTTTGAAAAAATAAAAAAAAATTAAAAAAAAAATTTTTTTTTTTTTGGAGATGGAGTTTTGCTCTTGTTGTCCAGGCTGGATTGCAATGGCACGATCTTGGCTCACTGCAATCTCCGCCTCCCAGCTTTAAGCTATTCTCCTGCCTCAGCCTCCTGAGTAGCTGGGATTGCAGGCCTGCACCACCGCACGTGGCTAATTTTGGTATTTTTAGTAGAGACGGGATTTCACCATGTTGGTCATGCTGGTCTTGAACTCCTGACCTTGTGATCTGCCCGCCTCGACCTCCCAAAAGTGCTGGAATTACAGGCATGAGCCACTGTGCCCGGCCAAAAAAATTTTTTTTAATTAGCTGGGCATTGTGCATGCCTGTAGTCTTAGCTGCTAGGGAGGCTGAAGCGGGAGAATTGCTTGAGCCCTGAAGTTCGAGGCTGCGGTCAGCTATGATTGTGCCTTCTAGCCTGGGTGACAGAGCAAGACCCTGTCTCTAAAAAATAAGAACAATTGTCTTAACTTTCTAAAGTACTTTTTACCTGAGTGGCCCAAAGTCAAGTTTTATAGTGACCATTTTATTAATTAAAGATGGTAATTTGGCAATCTTAGATTGAATCAATTAATCTTTAATTTTTTTCTTACGTTTTGCTAAATAAGTTTGTGATGGCGTATTTTACTATCAAAAAATGTCTGTAACATTTTTTTTTTCCCCAAAAGAAGTATCTTTGAAAAGTCATTGGAAATTTCATGAACCACTGATATCCTGCCCAGATGATGGAATAATGCAGTGCAAAGTATGAGTTTAGCAAGATCTATCTTTCAACTAAGCTGACTGATACTTAGTCACATAGTAACCCTGGGCAGTACTTGATCTTTTAAAGCCTAGGGGTGTTTTTTGTTTGTTTTTTCGTGTTTATATTTTGAGATGGAGTCTTGCTCTGTTGCCCAGGCTGTAGTGCAATGGCACGAACTTAGCTCACTGCAACCTCTGCCTCCCAGGTTCAAGTGATTCTCCTCCCTCGGCCTCCCAAGTAGCTGGGATTATAGGTGCCCACCACCATGCCCGCCTAATTTTTATATTTTTAGTAGAGACAGGGTTTCACCATGTTAGCTAGCCTGGTCTCAAACCCCTGACCTGAAGTAATCTGCTTGCCTCAGCCTCCCAAAGTGCTGGAATTACAGGCGTGACCCACCGCAGCCGGCCAAACCTAGGTTTTTAAAATTGCAACTAATAATAGCTGATCTAAAGAAGCAGCCCTCCCAACCCCCATACTGTTCTTATTTTCTTCTGTGATTTTTCTGATAGGGTCCCAGGGTAAGTCCTTACCCCTTTTGGTAGAGAGAGTAATGGGTTTGACTCTGAATTTTAGGCAGTCCTTGTGTCAGTCATCTGGGGAAGAAGATAATTTTTTGCTTTTTTGTTTATTTTTGAGACAGGGTCTTACTCTGTCACCCAGGCTGGAGTGCAGTGGCATGATCATAGCTCAGTGCAACCTCAACCTTCTGGGCTCAAACAGTCCTCTCACCTCAGCCTCCTGAGTAGCTGAGACTACAGGCATGGACCACCACGACTGGCTAATTTTTGTGTTTTATGTGGAGATGCGGTTTTGCCATGCTGCCCAGGCAGGTCTTGAACTCCTAGACTCAAGCAGTCTGCCCGCCTCAGCCTCCCAAAGTCCTGGGATTATAGGCATTAGCCACCGCATTCAGCAAAGAAGAGAAGTTTGGATTGAGAATTGGAAACTGTCTGGTTTCTCTCTGAGCTTTACTTACTTTGTTCTGGACTTTGTTTCAAATATTTGAGTGATATGAACTGATGGACAGTATATGTTAGAAACCTTTATTATGTTTTATTTCTGTGTAGCAAATACATTCCAGTTAACTAATTTGTGAACTTTTGAACTGTAATCTGTTAATGCTTTGGGGACTCCTTGTCCCTCCTAGCTGATTTCCAATTAAGAATATAAGAAAACCTTAATTCTCAGAAGATGGAGTCAAGTCAGTGTGTGTAATGCCAAATTATAACTGTGGCCAAAGATGATACCTCTTCCTAGAAATTGTCTTATTAATAAGGAGCTGGAAGGAAGTTGGCAGATATCCTTTTGGCAATTGAAGTGCTTAGAATTTTTCCAACCTTGCTGTGATGTGGAGGGGAGGAGAATAAAGCAGTGGGAATAGACAAGAGCCAGAAGGTACAGGAAGGAAAAAGAGACAGTGGTAAAGAGGCTGGATGAGGGCTCTGGAATCTGAGGCGGAGGGCCGGCAGAAATGGAGAGAAAAGAGGGAGCGAGGGAGCACTACCTGGAAATGGGCCCTGAGAGGAAAGAAGGGAACCAGACACATGAAGGCAAGGATTAGATCAGCTTTATGATCTGGTTCAGAATGGGTGGGTCAGAGCAAACAGCCATATATTAATAGTTTGTACTTAAGACACTCCTGAGTATGTGTCAGAAGGGCCTTCAACCCCAACAAGATCAATTTGCTAAACTCAATACAAAAAAAAAAGAGAAAAAAGAATAAGGCATCCTGGACTCTTGATCCCGTCTCCTCCATCCTCGTTCCTGAGCCTTTGCCATCTCAGTAGTTCATGGCATTGAACTAAGATGACATCTTAGTTACCTGGCTGCCCAAACCAACACCTGGGCACCACACTTGATTTCTCTCTTTTCTTCACCCTGCACACCCAATCCATCAACATGACTGCATTTACCGACTTTATCCCCAGTCTGGCCACTTCTTTCCTACTGCTGCCATCCTAACCTGTCATCTCACCTGGGCCCACTGTTCGAGCATCTGGACTGGATTCTCTCTTTCATACTTGCCCTTTTAGATTCTAGTCTCCAAACAGCAGCTGGAATAATCTTTTTTTTTGAGACAAAGTCTCACTCTGTAGCCCAGGCTCGGCAGTGGTGCAATCTGGGCTCACTGCAACCTCCATCTCCCGGGTCCAAGTGATTTTTCTGCACCAGCACCTTGAGTAACTGGGATTACAGGTGCACACTACCACGCCCGGCTAATTTTTGTATTTTTAGCAGAGATGGGGTTTCACTACGTTGGCCAGGCTGGGCTTGAACTCCTGACCTCAGATGATTCACCCGCCTCAGCCTCCCAAAGTGCTGGGATTATAGGCATGAGCCACCGCGTCCGCCAGGAATAATCTTTTCAGGAGTACGGTGGTGCGATCTCGGCTTACTGCAACCTCTGCCTCCCAGGTTGAAGCAATTCTCCTGCCTCAGCCTCCTGAGTTGCTGGGACTACAGGCATGCACCACCATGCCCCGCTAATTTTTGTATTTTCAGTAGCGGGGTTTCACCATGTTGGACAGGATGGTCTGGATCTCGTGACCTCATGATCTGCCCATCTCAGCCTCCCAAAGTGCTGGGATTATGGGCTTGAGCCATCCTTCCCAGCTTTCTTCCTGTTCTTTAAATGGGCCAGGCTTCTCTTTGCCTCGGGGTCATTGTACTTAGTGTTTCCTCTTCCTATAATTCAGTTGCTGTAGTTCCTCACATTGCAGGTTCATTGCCTTTCAGGTTTCAGTTCATATGTCACCTGCCCAAAGTGGCATTCCGTGACCAACTAGTCTGAAGTGGTCCCCTCTGCCCACCTCGTCCCTTTACCTTGGTAGCACTTATCACCATGTAGAGTAATCTGGTTTGTTCTCATTAGTTCTACTTGCACTAGATTATAAGCTCTGTGGTAGCAGGAACTGTGTCTTTTTCATAGATGTAACCCCAATTTCCAGATAGATGCCCACCCCCCTCCCCCCAATAATTGGTTTTTGAATGAATGAGAATGAATGTTTGACGAAGCTGGTTTAGTGTGCGCTGCTGCTGGGTCTCACTTCCAGCCCAGGGGGCCGCAGGCGAGAGATGAGCAACCTGAGGCCAGCCTTTGTGGATGAGCTAGGCTCTTAAAGGAATCTATAGATGCCAACACTGCGGGGAATGAGGTGGGGCAAGAGGAGCCTGGCCTCATCCCTTCATCCTGTAACACACACAGAGTAGTTTCAGAGTTGTTACATTCACCTCCACTACAAACAACAAATTTAGGCCTGGTGCTGTGGCTCATGCTTGTAATCCCAGCATTTGGGAGGCTGAGGCAGGAGGATCACTTGAGCCCAGGAGTTTGAGACCTGCCTGGGCAACATAGCGAGACCCCATCTCTACTTAAAAAAAAAAGAATATCCAGGTGTGGTGGCGCATGCCTGTAGTCTCACCTACTCAGAGGATGGGGTGGGAGGATCACTTGAGCTGAGGATTCAAGCCTGCATTGAGCTATGATCATGCCACTGTACTCCACCCAGGGCGACAGAGTGAGACCCTGTCTCAAACAAACAAAAAGAACGAACTTAGTAAGTAGTGTAAACCAAAAAGTATCTGAGATAAGAGATCTCAATCAGTTTAGGAGTTTATTTTGCCAAAGTTAAGGACATGCCGGGAGGAAATAAGCACAGAATCACAGAAACAGTCTGTACCTTTCTCCAATGATGATTTTGATGGCTTCAGTATTTAAAGGGAACAGGTAGGCTGGAGGGCAAAGAGGGAGGGTATGGTAATCCATATGTTGCCAGAGAAAAGGAGCAGGCAGGGGAATAGTCAATTAGGTAATAGTAAATCAATGAAGTGCTCAATAAGTCGTCACTTTACATAAGATAAAATGGAACATAAAGTAGCCACCTGTAGAGGTATTTGACCTTTTATTTGTAGCTCTCTGCTTAGGAACAAAAGGAATGACAGCTTCTTGCATGACTCAGCTTTCAGCTTACTTTTCTATCTTTTGCATAGTGAATTGGAGTCCTGAGTCTTTATTTTCCGTTCACAGTAGAGTTCAAGATTATTTTGTAGTTCCTTTTGTTTTTAAACAGAGGACATATAAAGTACTATGTGAAGTTACTTGGACTAGGCTTTTTTTTTCCACCTCTTAGGTGGATATGTTACTTATTTATAATATGGTTAGGTTTATTTTCATTTTTATTTAATTTGGATACCACTCCTCATCTTTGTGGACTTCATTTATTATTTAAATACATAACAGATTAAAAAGGTTCTAAAAGCCAAAGCTCAACCAAAAGGTGTGCTCAGACAATGTCACTCCCTCTTCTATCCCTGAACCCTGTTCCCACCCATTGTATTAGTTTCCTGTTACGCTTCATTTGTTTATTTTGCTGCAAAAGGCAGGTACATAATGTGTATAATATGTATGTATTCATATTTAAATTACTTCCTTTCCTCACATTAAGGTAACCTGCTATAAATGCTCTTTGTTCTTTTCTTTTCTTTTTTTTTTTTTTGAGATGGAGTCTCGCTCTGTCACCTAGGCTGGAGGTGTGATCTTAGGTCACTGCAACCTGTCTCCCAGGTTCAAGCAATTTTCCTGCCTCAGCCTCCCAAGTAGCTGGGACTACAGGCACCTGCATGCCCAGCCAATTTTTGTGTTTTTAGTAGAGACAGGGTTTCACCTTGTTGATCAGACTGGTCTCAAACTCCTGACCTCAGGGTATCCACCTGCCTCGGTCTCCCAAAGTGCTGGGATTACAGGCATGATCCACTGCGCCCAGCTGTAACTACCATATTTCCATAAATTTCTTAGAGTTTTCATTACCAGGGATTCCCCACAGTTATGTTTATTGAGAAAAGCATTTTTTGAGTATCACGACATTTTCAACCAAATGTTGAGATTATGGTGTGTAGTTTAAAGTCAAGTTCCTGGAACCTCATGATTAAATTTCTTCTCCTCACCCATGGAAACACTTCTGTAGGATGCCTTTAGAGTCTAATTAAGCCATTACCTAAAGTCTTCTCCCCTAACCTACTCATTGTCCCACATTGGATATTCCTGTTTCTCACCATAGATCATATTGGGCAGTGGTGTGGGGAATAGGAAGTGGGCACCTGCCTGACTGATTGATTGGTTTTAGTATGCATGTTGATGTTGATTTTGATTAATGGGAACTCTTCCCTGCCAAACCATTTTAAACAATTGCGTATATTTTAAAAAACTACTTAGCAAAAGAAGGAAGTTCACCATTTCATTTACTTAATTTCCTTTATAAAACCTGAAAGGTAGTACAAAAATAAAGCAACTAGAAACCAGTTTCAATTATGAACATAGATGCAAAAAAAATCAAAATCTTAACAATTAGAATTTCACAGTGTGTGAAAAGAATACACCATGACCAACGTTATGCCAGAGGTGCAAGACTGGTTCAGAGTCGGTCGAAAAATTCTATCAACATTAGTCATTATTTCAGCACATAAAAGGAAGAAGAAAACTTGTGATTGAATCGGTAATTACAGTTAGACACCTGATGAAAAATACAGTAACCATTTCTAATAAGTAGAAAGGAAACTACTTAAATATGTGAGACGACTATCCATGAAAAGAGTCAAACTCTAAAATATTTGGAAAGGTTTATTCCGAGCCAAATATGGTGACCAATGGCCTGTGACACAGCCCTCAGGAGATCCTGAGACCATTTGCCCAAGGTGGTTGGTATATAACAGGGTTTTATACATTTTAGGGAGACATAAGACATCAATCAATATATGTAAAATGTACATTATTTCAGTCTGGAACAATGGGACAACTGGAAGCAGAGGCTTCCAGGTCATAGGTGGATTCAAGATTTTTTAATTGACATTTCATTGAAAGAGTTATTATCTAAAGAGCTGGAATCAACAAAAAGGAATGTGTGGGTTATCATAAGTGGTTTTGGAGAACAAAGTTTTGTCCTACGGGTGAAGCCTCTGGGTAGTAGACTTCAGAGAAAATAGGTGGTAAATATTTCTTATCAGACTTTAAGAGCTTCCTTTATCAGTCTTAAGGCCTGTGTTGATGCTAATGCTGATCCACTGGGCCTGAATTCCAAAAGGGAGGAGGGTATAATGAGGCACGTCCGACTTCCTCTTCCTGTCATAGCTTGAACTAGTTTTTCAGGTTAACTTTGGAATGCCCTTGGCTGAGATGGGGGGTCCGTTCAGATGGTGGGGGACTCAAAATTTTGTTTTTAGTTTACATTATTTTCCAGAAATCACTACCAACTGTCACTCTAAACAATGAACTCTATTAACTGTTAGCTCTAGTAAATCTACTGTTTCATTTAAACTCAGAACTGAGCAAGAACGCATTCAGTAATGTCTTAGAGGCAGTAAAACCAATAAAAAGGATTGGCTTAAATATTGGAAAAGAAAGATAATGCTCATTTTTTTCTAGTTATGTGATTGTATACTTAGTACACCCAAGAGATTTTAGTTTTAAAACATTAATAAGACTTGTAGGAGTCTGGTAGGATAGCTGAATACAACCTAAATAATTTTTTTAAATAAAAAATGTTTCTATGCTTGAAATAAGCACCTAAAAAATGGAAATGGGAATGTTTCATCTAAAATCTGGCAAAAATGATAAAATTCTTCAGAATATATTTAGCAAGAAAAGCGTATTATATGAAAAAAGTGATACAATTTTATTAAAGGAAATATTAGTATATTTGAACAACTGGAAAGGTTCTCTTTTCTTTGATTGGGTAAACTATTGGTGCAAAAGCAATTGTGGTTTAATCAGTTCTTCAAAAATCCCCTTCTAAGGCAGTTTTTGGATGCCAGTAGGGTTGTTTATATAATAGATAAAATGATCTAAATGTTCATAGGAAAATAGACATCCATGAATAACCAAGGGAAAAAGAAAAACCTTCCCAGACCTTCCCGGATCACACTATACCAGAGAGCCAGTGTGATCAAATCATTGTAATATCGACCTGGAAATTGTTCAGTCAGAACAGATAGTGCAGAAATAGTTCTCACTTCATATGAACATTTGATACATGACAAAAATGTATATTAGTTCAGTGAGAAGAAAAGGGATTAATTAATAAATATTAGTGGGAAAGCTAGGAATCCATGTAGCAGAAATATGATTGGACCCTGGAATAACTACCCCACCCCCACACACAATTATTGGTTTAAGGATTGAAATGAAATAAAATAATACAATGTTAGAAAATCAAGGACTAAAAACCTTCTAATCATACGATAAAATAAATATTTTATATATGAAAATATAGAATTTCTATGCCATAAATATACATAAATCAACAGATAATGAATTTTTAAAAATCTTTCAGCGGTCAGCAGATAAACAGTTAATTTGTGATACACTACGAGCTCTTATAAACTAACAACAAAAAGACATGCAGTATACAGAAAATTTGGCAAAGGATTTGAATAAGCAGTTCATAGAAGTGCGAATCCAAATGGCCACGAAATACAGAAAAGTGATGCTTAAATTTACAAGCAGTGAGAAGAGTTCAAATTCTGAATGCATTGCTGAAGGGCCCATGACTACAGGAGAAGGGGGAGCTCCTATCTGAGGCAAAAAGAAGGTTTCTGCAACCACAGAACTTCATTTCCTGCGTTATGATCTTTATTTTCTAAAATGATTGTGCCGACTTTTACAATTTTGATCACTTTTAGAGATTTTTTGATCTTTGTCTTATGCCATGCTTTTTATTGTGTTACATGTTTTCTTTCTTTGAGTTAATAACAGCTATGCAGAATTATTTTCTGTGTAACTTAATTTTCTTTTGTGAACACTGTCCAGATATGGCTCAGTCTAAAAGATTGCTAATCATGGTATTTTAATTGAACTGGCTTATTTAGATCTTTCAAATACATTTTTTTGTAACATTGGTTTTTTTTTTTTTTTTTTTTTTTTGTGAGACGGAGTCTCGGTCTGTCGCCCAGGCCGGAGTGCAGTGGCCAGATCTCGGCTCACTACAAGCTCTGCCTCCCGGGTTCCCGCCATTCTCCTGCCTCAGCCTCCCAAGTAGCTGGGATTACAGGCGCCCGCCACCTCGCCCGGCTAGTTTTTTGTATTTTTTAGTAGAGATGGGGTTTCACTGTTAGCCAGGATGGTCTCGATCTCCTGACCTCGTGATCCACCCGTCTCGGCCTCCCAAAGTGCTGGGATTACAGGCTTGAGCCACCGCACCTAGCCAACATTGATTTAAAAAAATCCTCATGCTTTTAATATCTGGATTAAAATAAATAAAATCTGAATAAAACTTTTTTATGCAGAAGAGCTTAAGTCATGAATATGCACAGTTTTGATGATATAATGTAGTTTCCAGTTACAAGGACAAAGTTTTGCTTACTTGATCTTAGCCAAAAGGCCGAGAAGCGATTCCTTTTATTTACTCTTCTTTGAGAAAGTACTTTACATTAAAGCTCATTGTAGGCTGCGTTGGACCATGTATATTTGAGTACCATTTTCAGATAGCAAACACATTTTGTAAGCTGAGTTACAAAATTGTTGAGTGATAAGGGGCACGATTCTAAAGAAAAGTTAGTTTCAAGAGCTTTAGAGGTTTCTAGCCTTATAGTAGAGTAACCCTAGCATAGCATAAGTAGGTAGCATAGCATACTGTGTCATGTTCCCACATTGAAGTTTGTAGAGCTCTACAAAGAATGCAGTCTGAGTATCTCTAGCAATATTAACATTCTCTGTTTCTAAATCTTTTTCTTTTCTAATAGCTTCATTGTGAAATAATTCGCATAATAAAATTTACTCATTTAAAGTGTCTAATTCATTGGTTTTAGTTTATTCACAGAGTTGTGCAACAGTCACTATTAGCTAATTTTAGAATGTTTTCATCACTTCAGAAAGAAACCCCTTTTGATGTCTAAAATACATTTCCTCACACTGAGGCTGAAAATTACCTGCTAAAGTGGCAGAGTGAAAGATATTTTATGTTTGTATAAAATGTGGCCAGTATTTACAGGCTATTCCCCATAGCTTGGTAAGCAGTTATGGTTTCTGTTGTTCTCTCTAGGGGTAAGAGTGCTAATTATTTTGTTTTCGTGTTGGTGAGAGTGGTGGTTTTGGAAAGGTTCTTTTATGGTCACAGTTGTTCTCAGGCCATGCTGTTGGTTTGCAGGGCACTAGCTGACATGAATAATGATGGAAGAATGGATCAAGTGGAGTTTTCCATAGCTATGAAACTTATCAAACTGAAGCTACAAGGATATCAACTACCCTCTGCACTTCCCCCTGTCATGAAACAGCAACCAGCTATTTCTAGCGCACCAGCATTTGGTAAGTCTGAAAATGAATTGGTTTCTATGTTTTCTTGTATATTTTAAAAATAAATGTTTTCCTTTTTTTCCCTCTCAGTTTATAACATTATGAAATTCTAGGAGGTAATTCTGTCTGAAAATGATGGCCCCTGCAGGAAGATAGTGCTGGGGAGAAGAAGGAGCATGTTCACGTTTTAACCCTAGGATGTACAGTAATCAAAATGAAAGCAGAGATGCAGGCTGTCAGTCAGGGGGAAAGGAACAAACTTACAGTCTGCTGCTGCGACCTCTGGGTTTTTTTTTTTTTTTTTTTTTTTTGCTCTTCCATTGATCCTTCTTCCTTTTGGTTTTAGGTTTCCATAATGTCTGTTTCTCCTTGTGCATGAACAATTCCTTTGGATTATGGCATCTAGAAATATATATTTTGAATCACAGTATTGAGTCACTTGGCCACATTAAATTCTTTCTTAGAACAAAATGGAATAGAGAAAAATAAACATTGTTATCCTGATTAAAAACCTAATTCCAGCCAGGCGTGGTGGCTTACACCTGTAATCCCAGCACTTTGGGAGGCTGAGGCAGGTGGATCACCTGAGGTCAGGAGTTCGAGACCAGCCTGGTCAACATGGCGAAACCCTATGTTACCGAAAATATAAAAAAATTAGCCAGGTGTGGTGGTGCACACCTGTAATCCCAGCTACTCAGGAGGCTGAGGCAGGAGAACCTGGGAGGCGGAGGCTGCAGTGAGCCAAGATTGTGCCACTGTACTCCAGCCTGGGTGACAGAGCAATACTCCATCTCAAAACAAACAAACATGATTCCATAAAAAATTATCTTTCAAGCAGGTATTTTTCTTATAAGTTAATTGGTTAATTAGTTGACTGAGATCAGTAGTTCTGATTTCTGTTCTCATTCTAGATTTAATTATTTAGGTTGATTTGAAGATCACAGTAATCAAATCTAACGTCTGATTCATGGGGAGATTGTTTAGCAGTTTAAAACAAAACATGAAAATTGTGGTTAGAGTTTCTTTTCATCTCTTCATCCTCAGATAGCTGATGATAGGTGACAAAGTGAAATAGGTTTGGGAGGGGGCAGTCAGCAGTAATTCAGGGTGTCTCTGATGCAATTCACGATAAGCTAAGATACAGAAATACTCTGGTTTTACTTATTAGATTTCCTATTAAAAACAATGTATTGCCTTTCTTTTAGTAAGTTTTAGCCACAAGGCTGGTTTTTATAAGGGGAAAGGTTTTGGGAAGATTTTAGGCAAATAGGATAGTGGTCCAAGAAAAGAAAGAAAAATATTTCTTTTGCCTTTGTATGAGCAAAGGCGAGGAAGAGCAGAAGTGAACACTGCAGCAGCCTCCACATGACTGGGGCCGTTGTTTGTCTTGTCCAGTGTGTGCTCACAATGTTTAGCCTTTAGTTAGCCAGCTAATTTAAGTGGAACTCGCTCTGAATCCCTGAAGGTCTCTGTAGCCAATCTTTGGTCAGGACCCAGGTGTTAAAATAGTTAAAGGGTGTTTGGGGTCAAACACAGTGGCTCATGCCTGTAATCCTAACAATTTGGGAGGCCAAAGCAGGAGGATTGCTTGATCCCAGGTGTTTGAGACCAGCCTGGCAACATAACAAGGCCTCGTTGCTACTGAAAATTTAAAAATTAACCAGGCACAGTTTTGGGTGTCTATTGTCCCAGCCACTTGGGAAGCCGAGGCAGGAGGATCACTTGAGCACAAGAGGTGAGCCAAGATCACATTACTGCACCCCAGCCTGGGTGACAAAGTGATACCGTGTCTAAAACAAAACAAAACAATGGTATTTGGTTTTCTGTTGGCTTTCTTCCAGTGCTGCAAGAAGAAATCTCATAGTGGAGAAAAGGTCAGATGACTAGAGGCACCCCATTTCTTCTTTTTCACTCAAACCTGGGGGTCAGTAACTTTTCCTGTACCATTTAATTTGTTTTCTCTTATTCCATTCTGCCATCAGAATTTCAGTTGTGGAGTTATTGCTGATTTAGTTTCAGGAGGTTGTGACCTTACTGCTGAGAAAGTTTTACAGTCGTTAGGTAACCTGCTGCTGTTAGGAAGGGAACCTGCCAGGATTTCTGACCTGATACTCTGCCAGGCAGCCCATCACTCTTCCCCCCAGACTTCTCCCTGCCTTTCCTCACCTTGTTCTCATCACATCGATGTTCTCGGTAAATGATTTTGATGAGGCTAATCCATGAAGGATGTCAGGACATAGGAGAAGTTACTAGTACATGATTTTGATCAAGTTTGCCCAAGTTTACCTAAGTATTTTCTAGTTCCACCTCTCAGCTCAATCTAGGGTAATATAAATAAATAAATATATGTGTGTGTGTGTGTATATATATATATAGTTCATTCAGCCACTTGAGAATAAAATAATTTATTACTATTGTCATTGTTTTCTTTCTTTTCTTGCCCTTGCCCTTCCCTCCCCTCTCCTCCCTTCCCCTCTCCTTTCTTTTTTTGAGACAGACTCTCACACAGTCGGCCAGGCTGGAATGCAGTGGCATGATCTCAGCTCACTGCAACCTCTGCCTCCCGGGTTCAAGCAGTTCTCCTGTCTCAGCCTCCTGATTAGCTGGGATTATAGGCACGAGCCACAACACCCAGCTAATTTTTGTATTTTTAGTAGAGAGAGGGTTTCACCATGTTGGTCACGCTGGTCTTCAACTCCACCCCCTCAGCCTCCCAAAGTGTTGGGATTACAGGTGTGAGGCACCACACCTGGCCTGCTTTCTAATTAATATTTAAAATTATTAGTCAGGTGTGGTGGCTCATACCTGTAATCTCAGCACTTCGGGAGGCCGAGGTGGGCAGATCGCTTGAGCTCAGGAGTTTGAGACCAACCTGGGCAACATGGCAAAACCCCATCTCTACAAAAAATACAAAAATTGTCTGGGTATGGTGGTGTGTGCCTGTAGTCCTGAGTGCTTGGGAGGCTGAGGCGGGAGGATGGCTTGAGCCCAGGAGGTGGAGGTTGCAGTGAGCCGAGATTGTGCCACTGCACTCCAGCCTGGGTAACAGAGCCAGACCCTATCTCAAAAAACAAAACAAAAATCTGACTCTGCATTTGCTTGCCCTTATATATAGTATGTGCCTTCACTTATATTATTTGATCACAATGATAACCCTAAAAAGTATACTTAATGTATTAGCCCTGTTATATAAATGAGGGAAGTGAGATTCTCAGAAATTGAACATTTTGCTTAAGGCCATATTTCTAACAAAGGAGGTAGAACCTGTCCAAAACTCCCTTTATCTAAAGACTTTAGGTTTCTTTTTTTTTTTTTTTTAATCTTAGCTCACTGCAACCTCCGCCTCCCAGGTTCAAGCAATTCTCCTGCCTCAGCCTCCCGAGTAGCTGGAATTACAGGCGCTCACCATCACACCCGGCTAATTTTTGTATTTTTAGTAGAGCCAGGGTTTCACCATCTTGCCCAGGCTGGTCTTGAACTCCTGACCCTTGTGATCCACCTACCTCGGCCTCCCAAAGTCCTGGCTTTACCGCCCGGCTGGCTTTAGGTTTTTTAAAATTACCTTCTCCTTGCCTTCATTATCACAAAACTAACTGGGTGACATGGTGTGTCACTCTTCCATGGTTCCTTGTCTGCATGAGTTTTTTGTTTTGAGACAGGGTCTCACTCTGTTGCCCAGACTAGAGTGCAGTGGCACGATCATAGCTCACTGCAGCCCCAACTCCTAGGCTCAAGCGTTCCTCCTGCTTCAGCCTCCTGTGTAGCTAGGACTACAGGCATGCACCACCACACTGAAGTAATTTAAAAAATTTTTTTGTAGATAGCGTCTTACTCTGTTGCCCAGGCTGGTCTCAAACTCCTAATCTCAAGTAATCCTCCCATCTTGGCTTCCCAGAATACTGAGATTACAAGATAAGCCATGGCACCCAGCCTCAGATATTTTTTATTGTAGTTGTTCACACACTGTAGAATTAAGGCTCAGACTGGGGTCTGAACAATGATTTTGTTCAACTCCCCTATAGAGAAGAGAGCAAAATGGGTGCAGTGATGCTGTGACTTGCCTTAGAACACCCAGAAAATAGAATTTTCGATTCTAGGAAATTCTGTGGGTAGACTTGGTACCTTCTTTCACCAGTGTGCTCTCAGCATAGTTCTTTTGTTCTGGACCCAACTTATACAGGAAGAGTCTATTTTCTTTTGCTTGATTTTGTTTTGGCAGAATACATGGTTTTATTGGATTAAACCAGTGTTCTGTAAGCCCCTACTCTGTGTCCTAGTTGCTGGGAACATGCTGGCCAGCAAGACCTCATGGCTCCTACTGCTGTGGATCTTATTTTCAAATTGTAGGGAGCAAGGAAATAAATACTTTTAGGTGAGAATAAGTGCAATCAGTTCATTAAAACAGGGTAATAGGAGAGAGACAGAGAGAGAGAAACCAGTAGAACAAGATGGCCAGGGAAGAGTTCTTTGAGTAGATGACTTCTGGAACTGATGTAGATGATGAGAGCCATGTCAAGACCTAGGGGAGAGGCCTTCCAGGCTAAAGGAACTGCACTGGCAAAGGTCCTGAGGCAAAACTAGCTTGGAGTTTGGAAGGTGTGCGAGGGGCGTTGTAGCTGAAGCATGGGGAGACCATAAGGAAAAGGAAGCAAGCAACAGATTGTTTAAGCGGAAGAGTGATGCGGTTCATAGACTTATCTGTGTTATCTGAAGACTGGAATGTAGGGGACAAGAGTGGAATCCTGGAGATCAGTTAGGAGGCTTTTGCCACAGGCAAGAGGCAATGATGATTTATATCTGGTGGTGATAATCAATGTGGAGGACAGATTAGATTCATTATAGCCTATATTTTGGAGAAAAGTAAAAGGACTTGTCAGTAGATTGGAAATAAGAAATGAAAAGGAGAATTAAGGCTTTTCGCATGAATAACTAGATGGATGGCATAACTGTATACTGAGTTGGGAATATCAGGAAGAGGAATGGTTTTAAAGGAGAAATTAAGAGTTTTGGTGATTTTGAGAGTCCTAGTAGATTTCTGATGTTGAGATGTTAAGGAGACAGGGATGATGACATTTGACTGGAGCTCCGAGGAAGGATCGATCAGCTCTGGGGCGGTTTGGATATGGAGAGCATGTCTTAGGGGCAAGCTTAGCTATAAGGAGCAGACGGTGTAGACCCAAGCCTTGGTGTGATGTGACATTTAAAGGCCAGGCAAAAGAGAAGAAGCCAGAAACCGAGAGTGACAAAAGTGAAATGGCAGAAGATTGGTGTCCTGCTACCAAGAAAAGTATTTCAAGGAGGGAGGGCTCCATTGTTTGAGCTGCTTTTGAGAGATCCAGTAAGAATATGGCAGAACAGTGGTGATTAGATTTGATATGATGAACTTGTGAGTGACCTTGACAGGCAGTTTCAGTAGAGTGACAGGGACAAAATCCTGATTGGAGGCTTGGAAGAGGGGAGAAAATTTCAAGAATTAAGACTTAGCACAGTAAGAGGTGATGGCAGCCAGAATACGGCTTGTGGTAGTTGTATTTATTTAGAAAGTCGTTCATTCAGAAAAGGTAGTCAGTTGTTAAAAGGATGATAGTCTTTTGCAGTGGCTATTTAAAGCCCAGTAGGCCAGGCATGGTGGCTCACTCCTGTAATCACAGCACTTTGAGAGGCCAAGGCTGGAGGATTGCTTGAGGCTTCTAGTTCAAGACCAGCCTGGGCAACATAGTGAGATCCTATTTCTATTTTTTTTTAATGTACGTAGATAGATAGGTAGCTAATAAATTTTCCATTTCTGTAAAATGGAAAATAATTTTGTAAGAGAAGATTTTAACAAATTTGGAAGCTTAAAAGATTCTTTTACGAGTCTGATGATTAAACAGTATTTTAAACTTGTCCTTTTCCTCAGTGTCTTTTGAGGTTAGCGTCCTTTTAGGTTAGGGGTCTGCGGCACAGATAGGGTATGTGTCTTGAAGGTTAACTGGTTGCACAGTATGCTGTCAGGCCTTTTGAAAGTCTGAATGATAGCTCATGAAAACTTTTAGTTTGTTTCCGTCTGTTTTAGTTGTTGCTTGAGTAGATTGATATTCTTAAGCAAAACCAGGATTTGGAGTATAATTCATTATAGTTATCAAAAGAAGAAACCCAAATTTTTTAAAAGAAAACACATTAAAATATAGTTATCAAATAATCTTAGAAAATTTTGGAATTCTAAAACTGACAAGGTAAACCTGATACATACTGCTATGTGTGGATATGTAAAGTTAATCTGATTCTAAATGAGATGTGTGGTAATGTGCTTGACAGTATGTATGTGAACTGTAAACCAGTCACCTAGATGACTATAATTAATAAACTTTTACTCAGTAAAGCCCAAGTTAGAATTTGTTTCTTCTCTTTGTTGGATTTTCAGTGTCTCTAAACATTGTTTTAAAATGAAAATAGGCCGGGCGCGGTGGCTCATGCCTGTAATCCCAGCACTGTGGGGGGCCGAGGCAGGCGGATCATGAGGTCAGAAGATCGAGACCATCCTGGCTAGCACAGTGAAACCCTGTCTCTACTAAAAATATGAAAAAAATTAGCCAGGCGTGGTGGCGGGCATCTGTAGTCCCAGCTACTCGGGAGGCTGAGGCAGGAGAATGGTGTGAACCCGGGAGACAGAGCTTGCAGTGAGCTGAGATCTTGCCACTGCACTCCAGCCTGGGCGACAGAGTGAGACTCCGTGTCAAAAAAAAAAAAAAAAAAAAAGGAAAATAGTCTAATTTTCTTGCTGTATAAGTAATAGATGCTAATTGTGAGTCAACAATGCAAAAGACTTAAAAGTAAAATTACTATTAATTCTATTACCCAGTGATGACCACTGTGCTCAACAACACTACTTTTAAAATCTTTTTTTTTTTTTTTTGAGACGGGGTCTTGCTCTGTCCCCCAGGCTGGAGTGCGGTGGCACCTTCTCGGCTCACTGCAACCTCCGCTTGCTGGGTTCAAGTGATTGTCCTGCCTCAGCCTCCCTGGTAGCTGGGATTACATGCACGTGCCACCATGCCTGGTTAATTTTTGTATTTTTAGTAGAGATGAGGTTTCACCATGTTGGCCAGGCTGGTCTCTAATTCCTGATCTCAAAATCCACCCGCCTTGGCCTCCCAAAGTGCTGGGATTATAGGCATGAGCCACCGCGCCTGGCCCTGTTTTTAAAATCTTACAGAAGCAATACATACTCTTAGTAAAAAGAAATACAAACAGAACGGAATTGTGTACATTTGTAACAGTGCAGGAGGAAGAGGGAAGAATTAGGGTACCTGGTGTACTTGAGACAGGAGAACCCCAAAATAGCTAACAGGTATTTGCCAGAAAGTTCAACCAGGCTGAGAGCAGCAATAGAAATGGGAAAGGGTTATGCTGTCTGCAGTACTGAGTACAAAGGATCTGAGAGACTTGGAGCAGTCCAGCCCCTATGAACTCAAAAGACTGGCCCAACAAGCCTTCCTTTTGGGACAGGGCTTCATACTCGGGAAAAACAACTGGGAGTAGAATCAAAATTGAGCAATACAGGGACATGGATACAAAGGAAAGAGATGGTCCAGACAAAAGTAGGGGAGGAGAACGGAGACTGGAATTCCCAGGAAGCAAGGCTCACATAAAAATGAGCAAGCAAGGTCAAATCCACTGCAGAAAGTGTCAAGCAAGGTCAAATAACACAAAGTTATTATTAGAAAAAAAGAGAATAAAGGGAGAAATAACACCCCTGTGGACAGTGAAAGCAAACCAGTAAATCAGTACTTCAAAACAAGTTTAAAGAGAATAAGGAAATGATACAAGACTTGAAAGATGAATGTAAATCAGAGTTTTTAAGGCTCAGAAATAAGGTGACAGAAAGACTGATAAATAAAAGAAAAATTCATTCTAGAAATGAGGATGCAACTCAAAGCAACACAGGGGATACTAGCTGAAGAAAAATAGAAGTTACAAAGAGGAAAAGAATTTAAATTAAAAGGAAATGAGGCCAGGCGCAATGGCTCACACCTGTAATCCCAGTTCTTTAGGAGGCTGAGGTGGGCGGATCATCTGAGGTCAGGAGTTCAAGACCAGCCTGGCCAACATGGCAAAACCCCATCTCTACTAAAATTACAAAAATCAGCTGGGCATGGTGGCATATGCCTTTAATCCCAGCTACTTGGGAGGCTGAGGCATGAGAATCACTTGAACCCGGGAGGCAGAGGTTGCAGTGAGCCAAGATCATACCACTGCACTCCAGCCTTGGGGATAGAGTGAGACTAGGTCTCCTAAATAAATAAAAGAAAATGGAAAAGATATAAAAAGAATTTGAGAAACAGTAACACGTATTTGAGACGAAGAAGATTGAATGTATGGGCAGCAGGAGTCCCTGAGGAAGAAAACTAAACCAATGGAATAGAACAAATGATAAAAATGAATTCAAGGCAACTTTCTTAAAATAAGAGATTCTAAACTATATTTAAAAGAGTATCATGTGGCCAAGAATATCAATCTAAAAAGTCCAACACTAAGATGTATTCTAGTTAAAGGAGAAATTATTTAGATGTGTAGGAAAAGAAAGCATATGACTTACAAGGGGGAAAATTAGATTATCTTCAGATTTTTCGACAGCAGTGCTTTCTGCTAGAAGAAAATGGAGTAACATATTTAGAATTTTCAGGGAAAGAATAAGCCAGGGATTTTGTGTCCAGAAAAACTGACTTTCAAGTAGAAAAAACAGACAAAATGTTACCAATTTATAAGGCCTCAGGGTATATTAACATGAGCCTTTCTTAAGGAATCTATTAGAGAATGTGCTTCAGACAATCAAAATAGCTAGAGCTAGGTCAGCATAAGGACTGGTCATGAGCACTAAATACATAGTTAGCTGTAGAACTAAGACTGAAGGAGCAAAGAATATCGGATGTAATTCCCATGCGTTGACAATTGGATACAATGTAACTTTAAGCGGGGCAGGACTGCATGCAAAATAAAATAATTTAATGCTTTCAGAAATTAGTATTAGTATTGTTATTCTGAAACTGTTGTCTGAGATATGTGGTAAAAACAAATGAGTAATTACGGAATAGTCTAATTCTGTCATTTTCTATATCTTTGAAAATCTGTATTCTTGGTGTGGAAGAAAGGCGATACAAATGTATAGTATCAAATGTAAATAAAAAGCTATAGAGTCTTGGATTTGAATTTTCAAATAGAAAGTATTAATATGAACTCAGAAGGCGTCTCTTGCCACACCCCCATTCTCTTCATCTATCTATTTATCTATTTGTCTCCTGGTTCTGTTCACTGAAAAGACTAGATACAATCATCTACCCCAGCAGCACTGAGCATCCTTAGCGTCCAGATTGTGAACTTGAAATATCATTTCTCATCAAAAGAAAACAGAGTTTCTTGGAGAAATGGCTGAATCCAGGTCTAGATATGAAATGTGAAGAGCTTGAAGGATGCATCTTGTATTACTGGTCAGCAAGGAAGCTATCAAAGAATAGTGGGAAGATACCAGAAATTCTCGGAAGCCAACCCAAAGAAGCTCACATTGACCAAAGAGAGGACAGTTTTAATTTCAAGAATGATAACAAGCCATGAATTAAAACTCAATAAATATTTGTAAATTTATGACTCAATAATGATTTAATAATGTATTTAACAAGAATAATTTACCTTAAGAAGATCCTAAGAAACCAGTTCATTACCTTAAAAACAGGTAAAGGGAAGATTGAGGCATTTATTATGTCTTTCCTATATGAGCTGTACTACTGTATAGCCAACTAGTATATCCTCATTAGAAGCACCTCTTTATAAAAGTATTACAGCTTATAAATGACAAAACATGGTAGGATTAGAACATCACTGTTTTCAACTCCCCATAAATGAATACAGACTAATTAAGCATCAGTGACTGCCAAGATCACAAAAAGACGGCTACATTTTGTGTGCTTCCTGTAGTCTTGCCAAAGAGATCCACCCTCAGCCTGATCCATTCTTTGGATGTAGGTGCCTATTTGAAGGAAATACAGAATATAGAGGGAAATGTTGAACTGCACCATGAGAATGCAGTCGGCAAAATCCAGACTGGGAAGCTCCACAGGTCACATGACCTGGGTCTTTCAACAGAAAAGAAAACGAAAAGAATGGAGAGGGGCCAGTGGATTAAAGGAAACCTAAAAAACATTTCTGCAGTGAAATTTCCGACCATGCCTGAGTTGAGATCAGCAAATTCTTCCCTCAAGGGCAGAATTGACAGAATAACCATTTCGGTGCTCTGGAAGTTAACCAAAGGTATATAACATCTGAGAATCATTTATGCCTGAAAAGCTCCTGAGCGTCAGTCAGATATGAAGCAGAAGTCTGTGGCCTTTCCTGGGCATTTCCTATCCCCTAACACTGCAACTTGGTAACGTGGAGGGGCAATTTGTAAATACCAGCAGTCTTAACTACTGTCATTGAAGGGGGCTTACTTGCTGTGGGAGTGGGAAGTCATGCCTGTGCCCAGCAGCTTTGTTAGTGGAAATGGCAATTTTGGCCACAGAAGAGCAGGTATGACCAGCCACTCTATTGGCCTGAACTTGTGGTCATGGCCAGGCCTGACTAGCCCTCAAACTGCATGCACGTATAGAGAATATGCAGAAAGGCCCTGCGAAATGTTAAAGTTGGGGAAGACTTTAAAAGGGTCTGAACTTTGAATGCATTTTTGTGCTGACGGATTGGCAGAGAAAGGAAGCCTTACTGACTTGAGGTGTTTGAGCACAACTTCTGTCCCATCATTGGCTGACTAATGTGCTAGAAAGATACAGGTGCAATCCCTAAAAAGCCGGGCTTCAAGATAAAAACGAATTTTTTAAAACCCACTGAGCAGATCCATCAGGGGCTGCACAACAAGGGAGGATCGATTTTTCTGAATTAGCCTATGCCGGTTACTAAATAAAGATAGAAACAACAACCTTCAGGGGGAAAATCAGAGCCAGAGTAGCTACAATATATTATCTGAATGTCCATTTTCACCTACATTTGAGACATGAAAAAAATAGCAGGAAGGTATTGTCTCACCCTCAAGAAAAGAAGCAGTCAGTAGGAACTATCTCTGATCCAGCTGTTGGATTCATTTAGCAGACAAAGGCTTCAAAGCAACAATTATGCTCAAAGAACTGAAGAACTAAAGGAAAGCATGGAAATGAATCAACAAACAGACACTCTCCAAAAAACAATAGAAATTACAAAAAAGAGGAAAATTGAAATTCTAGAAAAGTATGACAACTGACGTGAAAACTTCAATAACCGGCCCGCCACAGTGGCTCACACCTGTGATCCCAGCACTTTGGGAGGCCGAGGCTGGTGGATCACGTGAGGTAGAGAGTTCGAGACCCGCCTGGCCAACATGATGAAACCCTGTCTCTGCTGAAAATACAAAAAATTAGCTGGACATGGTGGCTCCCAGCTACTTGGGAGGCTGAAGCAGGAGAATCCCTTGAAGCCAGGAGGCAGAGGTTACAGTGAGATGAGATTGTGCCATTATACTCCATTATACTCCAGCCTGGGCAACAAGAGTGAAACTCCATCACAAAATAGGAAAAACTAAGGCTGGGCGTGGTGGCTCACGGCTGTAATCCCAGTTCTTTGGGAGGCCGAGGTAGCGGATCACCTGAGGTTAAAAGTTGGAGGCCAGCCCGGCCAACATGATGAAACCCTGTCTCTACTAAAAATGCAAAAATTAGCTTGGCGTGGTGGCAGATGCCTGTAATCCCAGCTACTCGGGAGCCTGAGGCAGGAGAATCACTTGAACCCAGGAGGCTGCAGTGAGCCAAGATCACGCCCCTGTGCTCCAGCCTGGGCAACAGAGTGAGGCCTTGTCTCAAAACAAAAACAAAACCTGAAAAGTTCAGCAACTAAAATGAAAAATTTACCACAGGATCTCAGTAGCAGATTCAATGTAGCAGAAGACAGAGTCAGCGAAGTTGAAGATTAATCAATAGAAATTATTCAGTCTGAAGAATATGGAACAAAAAGATTGAAAAAAAAAATAACAAAGTTTCAGAGACTTACGAAACAAGACCAAGTTTACCAATATGTGTGTCATGGGAGTCTTAGAAGGAGAATCGTGACAGAAAGGTACAGAAAAAATATTTGAAGAAGAAAAGCCAAACACTTGCCACATTTGGTGAAAAGCAATAGTCTACACAATCAAAAGTTCAACACACCTCAAGTAGGGTAAATACAAAGAGATCTACATCCAGACACATCATAGTTAAACTACAAAAGTCAAACACAGAGATAAAACCTTGAAAGCAGTAAGAGAAACTCATCAAGGATAGGGGAGCATAGATACAAATAACAGCAAACTTGTAATAGAAAACAATGGAGGTTAGAAGGCAGTGGAATTTTCAAAATGCTGCAAGAAAAAATTCAACCCAAAATTCTATATTCAGCAAAACTATCATTTAAAAATGTAGGTGAGGCCGGGCGCGGTGGCTCAAGCCTGTAATCCCAGCACTTTGGGAGGCCGAGACAGGCGGATCACGAGGTCAGGAGATCGAGACCATCCTGGCTAACACGGTGAAACCCCGTCTCTACTAAAAAAAATACAAAAAAACTAGCCGGGCGATGTGGCAGGCGCCTGTAGTCCCAGTTACTGGGGAGGCTGAGGCAGGAGAATGGTGTAAACCCGGGAGGTGGAGCTTGCAGTGAGCTGAGATCTGGCCACTGCACTCCAGCCTGGGCGACAGAGCGAGACTCTGTCTAAAAAATAAATAAATAAAATAAAAAATAAAAATGTAGGTGAAATAATGACCTTTTCAAATAAACAAAAACTGAGAGAATTCATTACTAGTAGACCTACCTTAGAAGGAATACTGAAGGAAGACTTCCAGGATGAAATGAAATGACAAAAGGTGGTAACTGTAATATATGGAAAGAAATGAGCATCAAAAATGATAAATATGTAGGTTAATTTAAAAGACCATGTAAATCTATTTTTCTTCTTTTCTCTCAAGTTTAAAAGATATAAGATTGTGTAAAGTAATAATTATAACTATTATTGGGCTTGTAACATATAAAATTATAATGTATGTGACAGTAATAGCACAGAAGAAGAGAAAGGGAATTGAGCTATATTTGTGTAAAGTTTCTATATTCTGCCATTAGAAGTTGAATATGATAAATTAATTTGGAGATTTTAATCCCTACAACAAGCACATAGAAAAGTACTTTTGGATGGATACAGTGGCTCACCCCTGTAGTCTCAGCACTGTGAGAGGCTTGAGGCCAGGAGTTTGAGACCAGACTGAGTATTATAGCATGACCCTGTTTCTACAAAAAATAAAAAATGAGCTGCATTTGGTGGTGCGTTTCTGTAGTCCCAGCTACTTGGGAAGCTGAGGCAAAAGAATCCCTTGTGCCCAGGAGTTTAAGGTTACAGTGAGCTATGATCACATGACTGTACTTCAGCCTGGGTGAGAGTGAGACTTTATCTCTAATAATAAAAGAAAAAAAGAAAATTAATGTTTTAATTACTATTATTATGTAATAATACTCATTTCAGTTAGCTTTCTCAGGTTGAAAAGAAAATTTACTTTTGAAAAATAGTAAACGTCAGACATGGTGACTCACGCTGGTAATTTCAGCACTTTGAGAGGCTGAGGCAGGATGATCACTTGAGCCCAGAAGTTCGAGACCAGCTCAGGCAATGTAGTCAGACCTCATCTCTACCGCCCCCCACCCAAAAAAAAAAAAAAATGTGTGAAACTGGATGTGGGGATGCACACCTGTGGTTCCAGCAAGTTGGGGGGCTGAGCTGGGACAATCACTTGAGCCCAGAAGGTGAAGGCTACAGTGAGCTATGATCATGCCATTTCATGGTAGCCTGGGCAACAGAGCGAGATCTTGTCTCAAACAAACAAAAATATTTTTAAAAAATCAATAGGGGGCATTTAAACACTAAAATTTATTTACTCAACATGAGAGAAGGTATTAAAGTTAGGACAGAGAAATACAAAAGAAGGGAAGCTTTTTACTTTTTTTTTTTTTGAGACAAGGATCTCACTGTATTGCCCAGGCTGGAGTACTATGGTGTGATTGTGGCTCACTCTAGCCTCAACCTGTTCAGCATAAGTGATCCTCCCAACTCAGCCTTCCATATAGCTAGGACTACAGGCGGGTACCACCATGCCTGGCTAATTTTTAAAATTTTTTGTAGAGATGGAATTTTGCTATATTGCCCAGTCTGGTTTTGGACTCCTGCCCTCAAGCGATCCTCCTGCCTTGGCCTTCCAAAGTAGTGAGGTTACAGGCATAAGCCACTGTGCCCAGCTGGAAACATTTATTTTTGTTTTATCATTTCTTCTTTATTGGTTAGAATATTTTTATATAAAGATGCTTCTGGGGCCAGGCGCAGTGGCTCATGCCTGTAATCCTGGCGCTTTGGGAGGCCAAGGAGGGTGGATCACCTGAGGTCAGGAGTTTGAGACCATCCTGGCCAACATGGTGAAACCCCATCTCTACTAAAAACACAAAAATAGCCGGGCATGATGGTGGGCACCTGTAATCCAGCTATTTGGGAGACTGAGGCAGGAGAATCACTTGAGCTCAGGAGGTGGAGGTTGCAGTGAGCCAAGATCACGCCACTGCACTCCAGCCTAGGTGACAGAGTGAGACTCCATCTCAAATAAATAAATAAAGATGCTTTCCCCATCAAATATCTGGTTTCCCTGAGGTATAATAAACACAGAAAAGGTAGATTGCAGTTTGATTTTTCTACCTTTTATTTCGAAGTAGTAAATTGATTGCCTTAGCGTCCTCCTTTTTTGACCAGTTAGGATTTTGTTTATTTTTAAATATAATTTTGAACTCATGGATTTAATTGTATTTGAGCCTTTAAGTCCACTGCAGTTATTATACTTTTTGATTCTCATCTTGTTTGATCTGTCTTCAGGTTGAGTCTTGAGTCCTTTTGATGTGATCCTTGACATAATTTTTGTTACTCTTTAAAATGATTAACTTGAAGCCCTATTTTAATTGGAATGTATTACAACTGGAAAGCGATTTTCTTTAAGCAGTACTGGGTTAATTATTATTCAGTGTTGAAATGTGATTGGATGTGAACTGTGCTGGGCTTTTTTTTCTTCATAGGTATGGGAGGTATCGCCAGCATGCCACCGCTTACAGCTGTTGCTCCAGTGCCAATGGGATCCATTCCAGTTGTTGGAATGTCTCCACCCCTAGTATCTTCTGTTCCCACAGCAGCTGTGCCCCCCCTGGCTAACGGGGCTCCCCCTGTTATACAACCTCTGCCTCCATTTGCTCATCCTGGTATGTGACTTGCTGAAACCATAGGCTGAATTTTCACTACTGGTATTTTGCTGTTCATTATTAAAATCTTTTTACCTTCTAATTATATTTAAATGATATTTTAGTCCAGAGGAAAATATCTTTATTTTTTTCACTTAATTTCACATTTTTTTCCACTGTATTAAATGGGATATGCTAGTGTGGAGAGAGTGAAAGAGAATTACAGATTTCTGCATACCGCTGTGGGCAAAGGTGAGCTCAGTAGTGAAAGCCACAAATGTAATTTTCTTTCAAGGGCTGAGAAGAGCAGTCGAAGTTGATCTGTATTTGAACATTTTCTATTTTTATATATCAGTTACTACTTTTCTTTAGCTACTATGAATTGCTAATAAGCAAGCCAATCCCCTGGGAATAGAATTATGTTGGGGATGGTGGTAAAGAATAAAAAAGAACAGTTTATACTATTTCATGGTATTACATGCCTGCTTAATTGAAGGAAAGGATTTAAAAGTTTCTGGTTTAATTAATTCCACTTTGAGACTTTATGAAGTCTTTAGTTAAAATAAAGTATAAAACTGTAGATGTAGATAGCCTTGGTCTAACATCTTAATGAATTTATATCAATATGGAAAGTATTATTTTTAAAGTACTTTGACTACATCTAAGTAAATTCAGTATTGATGACATGGGTTTTAGCATCATACTTGAAACGTTTCTGTGCCTGTGGCCCCCTGAATTTGTTATATATGTCAGGATATATCTTTAAGTTATGGCCAAATAAACTAAATGTACCTCCTTTTTTTAGATTTTTTTCTTGTCACATGTAGTTCAGCTTGCATATATCACCATGACTGTGGGCATGATGGTAGCCCAGAAAGTGTGTGGAGTTGTTTTTCCAGGAGTATAAGCAAATCCACACACTCTGAGTCTTCTATTCTTTTGTGGCTAATGGCAAAAGTTACAAGTCATTTGCCATCAGGCAAGGGTGAGGGAATGTGGCTGAGACACAGAGTGTTTTTTTTTCTGACCCACAACTAACCAACCCTGGTGATAATCAGACACAAAAGCTGACCTTCCCTAGCATCACATTTTACCTGGCCAAGACTACAGTTTGTGACTTCTTGGCTTTTACATCTGGAACTAATACTTCAGCTCCTTCAGTGCAGGGAAGAAAATACCATTTGATATATTTAAGCTGTTACCTCTTTAACTATTGGAATAGGTCCTATAAAATGTGATACTAAATGTTTAATGAAGAGTAAAATTTTATGGAAATCAGCATTACTACACAGTAAGGTGATTTTCAGTAGAACAAGTAAATCTAGAAACCTTTTTGGTAGGAGGACAGAGAGTAAGGAAGGAAAAGCTCTTTTGGTCTAGGCTGGCAAGAAAGGGGAATTATTTCTGCCTCAGATTTCGTTGACTGTGCATTTTAATTTTGTAAATTGGGGAAAGTTTCTTATCTTTGTAGAATTAAAATTATTCAACATTTATTTTTACAGCCGTTACATTGCCAAAGAGTTCTTCCTTTAGTAGATCTGGTCCAGGGTCACAACTAAACACTAAATTACAAAAGGCACAGTCATTTGACGTGGCCAGGTAAGTTTGCTTGTTTTTAAATGGGAAGTGTGGTTAAAGCCGTTACCTGATTAAAGTATAAATTTGACCATGAATCATCTATATTCTTTTTGTTGTTGTCATCTTTTTTGCAGGCTTTTGTAGAGTGCTAATAATAATTTTCTTAATTTCTGGATAGTGTCACTAGTTTTTATCATTAATTTGTTGTGGAGATGACAGAAATCAAGGACGTAACATTTCCTTAAAGGCTTTGTGTATTTTTTTTTTTTTAAAGAGGATAAATGGATAGTAAAAAAATGTTTAAAAACAGTAAGATAAAATTCTGGATATAAGGGAAAAAAGCACATGAACTATTTTATGTGTTTATGATTTACCAATTTATGTATAAAATTTTTATATGAAGATTGGAGTTATAGTTGGCCTTAGTTTTAATTCTATCTCAGATAATCTTATGGAGTTTATATGGGTAGTTAGTAAAATCCTATTAAAGACCATTTATTATGAAATAAATTATCCAGATTGTGGACAATTCACATTAATCAAATGTGTGGCTCAATTATTGCTTATGTTTTGGTCAACCTTGGTTTCAATTATTACCTTTCATATTTTTATTTTATTTCACTCATATGTTTTACCCTTGCATACTGCTACACTAAGATGAGAAATTAAGTCTCTTTTAAGCCATCTCAAAACTTGGGCCGGGTGTGGTGGCTCATGCCTGTAATCCCAGCACTCTGAGAGGCTGAGGCAGGAGGATCACTTGAGCCCATGAGTTTGAGACCAGCTTGAGCAGCATGCGGAGACCTTGTTAATACAAACATTTTAAAATTAGATGGGAGGATGGCTGGAGCCAGGAAGATTGACGCTGCAGTAAGCTGTGATCGTGCCACTGCGCTCTTGCCTGGGTGACGGTGGAGCAAGACCCTAACCCTGCCTTAAAAAAAAAGAAAAGCCTTTGGAAGTCATCCTGTCTTGTGTCATCCTCACTGGAAATTGTTAAGTGAATCAAGTCATTTTCCCACTTTCAAGAGAAAAGCATGTTGAATATAATTCAGTGATGCCTTCATTACTTTTAAAAATGATTTAAAGAAAATCCATAAACTGAAAAGCACTATGCCAAAAGCTTTATATACATTAACTCATTCTTCCCCATGAGATGATTCTGTTACTGTCTGTTATAGATGAGGGACAAGCTCAGAGACATTATATAACTCGTTCAACAGAACATAACTCGGAAGTGACAGAGCCGAGTCAAACTGAGTTATGTCTGATTTTAAGGCGTGTGTTCTTAACTATGCAAGTTTTCTCTAAAAAACTTCATTTAATTGTAGGATACAGGTATTTATTTGTGTTCCATTTAATTGAGGTTTTACTCTTAAGATGCTTGAATATGTATTGGGCATCTACTTTGCCAGGCGGTACATCATTAATCCTATTCAACCCCACAACTACTTACGCAGTAGATGTCTCAAGATCGTGAATGAGGAAGCACACCCAGAGAAGCTCTAGTCCTCACCCATAGTCCTCACCCATAGTTTACAGCTTAGTGCATGGTGGACCTGAGATTTAAACCTGTATCATCTTATACTAAGTTCCTTTTTAAAAAAAAATTCTCCTGGGCTGGGCGCGGTGGCTCACGCCTGTAATCCCAGCACTTTGGGACGCCGAGGTGGGCAGATCATGAGGTCAGGAGTTTGAAACCAGCCTGGCCAACATGGTGAAACCCCATCTCTACTAAAAATACAAAAATTAGCTGGATGTGGTGGTGGGTGCCTGTAATCCCAGCTACTTGGGAGGCTAAGGCAGGAGAATTGCTTGAACCCAGGAGGTGGAGGTTGCAGTGAGCTGAGATGGCGGCATTGCACTCCATCCTGGGCGACACGGCCAGATTCTTTCTTAAAAAATAAATAAATAAATAAAATTATCCTTTACCATGCTGAAGTTTTGAGTTTTATTATGACTTTGTAGAAGCGATTTTGAAACCTGCCTTATTGATTTGTGAAATTAGAATGAATAAACTATCAGTATTAGCAAACATTAGTGCTATTAAAACAACTTTTTTTTAATATTAGTTGTCACCTTGTTAATAACTTAAATTTCTAGCCAATTTTTGCAATGCAGTATTGAACTTTTGGGTACATCTTAATGAGTTTTTAGTCAATTTAAATTCTCAGGAATTTGGCAGAAAACTCTGATGTGATAAGTGTAATCTGGGACAACTTCTGTGTGTAACACCCAACATTCCTGGCATGTAGGAACTAGATAGTTAGCTTCTTGACAAATAGGCAGGAGTTGGAATCAGCAAAATACTAGTTAGTTTAACATGAGAAAGTTGATGCTGAAGTACCTACAGCAGAGTAGATTGTGGTAAGTGTTTTTTATTAAGAAATTCATAAAAATTGAAAAAGGTGAATTCATGTAAGTACTTCTCCAGTGTTTGGGAGCTATTTCCTATACTTGAACTGTGTATAATAGGTATAAATGCATAGGTAACACATGGAAATGATGATTAAAAAGTTCAATATTTCAGTAAGATTTTGCTTTTACATGTTTGAAATAGATTTCTTTGTTGAAATGAAATTGCAAACAGAGCATTAGTTATAATCTGTCCTGGAAGGGGAATGCCATTTTTACTGTCTGAGCTCAGCCATTGGGTTTGGTTTAGATGTTGAAGCTTAACAGGCCATTGGTACCAGTGTGATATTTGTGTGGACAGTGGCATCTGAGGGACTAATCACTAAGGAAGTGTAGACCCAGCCGAACTACTGGCAGGTGTGTCCTTGGGCCAAGTCAGGATTGTGGCATGTTGTCAAGGAGAGATCAGTATTGGATTGTAGTCAAGGAAGTGAAGCTGTCTCCATTCCACTCTGCTTATATGTCATGACCCTGGAAATGTTCTGTTCTCTCTCTCTGGGAAACTGTACAATGGGTCTGGATTTAAACTTACAGAATGGAGTAATTTCACTTCATTAAGAAATGGGTCCTGTATATTCGTGTATAAAAAGTTAAAACATTTTTGGAGAATTAGTACCTTTAAAGGCAGTTACTGGTTTGCTTTTAGCATTGCTTTTTAACCAAAAATGAAGTGTTTTCGAAATTAGAATAGCCTGGATATTACTATATTACCTCAGTTACAAGAGGTTTTTCATACTTTTGTAGAACCTTTAAATTATTAAATTATATATACAACTTGAAACAACCACTCGGTCTATTGTGTTTATCCATGATTCTGGAAAAATAATTATTTTGAGGGAAATGTTTGTGATCTTAAAAATGGGAAATACCATGGCAGAAAAAAAATAGTGATAATAAAATGAATAAAATATGAAAGTTAGATATGATTATCTAGAGAAGTTCTTAGTTTACTGTCATTGAGGAACTTTACCAGGCTGTTCCTTACGGATAATCCTCTTTCCTGTTTCTTTTCCCCACAGTGTCCCACCAGTGGCAGAATGGGCTGTTCCTCAGTCATCAAGACTGAAATACAGGCAGTTATTCAATAGTCATGACAAAACTATGAGTGGACACTTAACAGGTATTTACAAATAAAAATTAGTGAAATATGATCTTTGTTTTCAACGCAAACTGTCTCTAGATATTGGGTCATGGATGTTTTCCAAATGTCTGTGTGCTTATTTCTTAGCCGTGTTTTCATTGTCTCTGTTATCTCGTGTTCTTATCCACTGATAACTCTTTATGTAGTTATATCATTCTCTCATGCCCCATTGCTTCGTGGTAAAATGGAACATAGACCAGGGAGACTCCTGTACACTGCAAGCCACTGATATGCAAATCAAGGCACTAGCAAAGAAACACTTCTTTGAACAAAAACTAGCTTCAGCTTCTGAAGTCCAGCTTTGAACTTGATGAACTTGAAGCTGTGTCTGTTCACTAGGTTAGAGTTGGAGGCAGCAGGCAGGGTGAAAGCAGGGAGTTGGGAGCATGGCTCTGTCACTGCCCAGATAGGGCTCACCACTTTGGATATTTCTTTGTCTATTAATATAAAAGGCCAGAGTTAACTTAGATGATCTCAATGGATTTTTTTAAAAGAAGAATGATTCTGTTATCTACATCAGAAGGATAGACAGGAATTTTAACATACCGTTCAAAATTTTTCTCATGAAGGGTTAAATACTTGTTAGAAAGTTGTAAAGAAGGCTGGGCGCCGTGGCTCATGCCTATAATCCCAGTCTCAGCACTTCGGGAGGCCAAGGCGAGTGGATCACCTGAGGTCAGGAGTTTGAGACCAGCCTGGCCAACATGGTCTCTACTAAAAATACAAAAATTAGCTGGGCGTAGTGCTGGGCACCTCTAATCCCAGCTACTGAGGCAGGACACTTGCTTGAACCCAGGAGGCAGAGGTTGCTGTGACCCAAGATCCCTCCTTATCCATAAGGAATAGCCTGGTAAAGTTCCTCAATGATAGTAAACTAAGAACTTCTCTAGATAATCATATCTAACTTTCATATTTTATTCATTTTATTATCACTATTTTTTTTTTTTTTTGCCATGGGTATTTCCCATTTTTAAGATCATAAACATTTCCCTCAAAATAATTATTTTTCCAGAATCATGGATAAACACAATAGACCGAGTGGCTGTTTCAAGTTGTATATATACTTTAATAATTTAAAATTAGCCCGGCTAATTTTATATTTTTAGTAGAAACATGGTTTCACCATGTTGCTCAGGCAGGTCTCAAACTTCTGACCTCAGGTGATCTACCCACCTCAGCCCCCCAAAGTGGTGGTACATGTCTGTAATCCCAGCTACTTGGGAGACTAAGGCAGGAGACTCACTTGAACCCAGGAGGTGGAGATTGCAGTGGGCTGAGATCGTACCATTGCACTCCGGGCTGGGCAACAAGAGTGAAGCTCCAACTCAAAAAGAAAAAAAGCAGAGCCTGCATAAGCTAGGCTGGGATTATGGGCATGAGCCACTGCACCCAGCCCACTGAAGGTATATTTAATAGCATTTTTTTTTTTTTGAGGCGGAGTCTTGCTCCGTCACCCGGGCTGGAGTACTGTGGCCGGATCTCAGCTCACTGCAAGCTCTGCCTCCCGGGTTCACACCATTCTCCTGCCTCAGTCTCCCGAGTAGCTGGGAGTACAGGCGCCCGTCACCTCGCCCGGCTAGTTTTTTGTATTTTTTAGTAGAGACGGGGTTTCACCGTGTTAGCCAGGATAGTCTCGATCTCCTGACCTCATGATCCACCCGTCTCGGCCTCCCAAAGTGCTGGGATTACAGGCTTGAGCCACCGCGCCCGGCCTAATAGCATATTTTTAAGTACTGTTTTACATGGTTGTTTGACACCAGTTCTCCATACAAACCCAGAACTACATTGCCAATTAATCCAAAAATATTTCTTGAAAACGTTATTGGCGTTTGCTGTGAGTTGATTAAAATAGTATTCAATTGAGACATTGAGAAATTCTCTCTTTCTTGGTAGGATTTGTGTTTTATGAATGAAATGCAGTATCTACATTCCAAATATAATGACCCAGGCACTTGAACATTTAGAACTTTTAAATATCTGAGGCAGAAGGTAAAATTTGAAATATACTGGAAAGAAGGCAGATTTTGATATTGTTTATCTGCATACTTATTGCTACTTTTATCCAGCAAGAATTTAAGGTGGGAATTTTACTTTTGAACCAGACCTTTGTATAGTCATGTCAAGTAGAATAATTTATTACAGTAAATTTTAAAATGGGAATAATAGAAATTTAATTTGTTTAAAATTTTTCTTTAGAGGTGGGATCTTGCTTTGTTGTCCAGGCTGATTTTGAACTCCTGACCTCAAGCAATCCTACCACCTTGTCCTCCCAAAGTGCTGGGATTACAGGCGCCCAGGCTGGAGTACAGTGACATGATCACAGTTCACTGCTGCCTTGATTTCCGAGGCTCGGGATCCTCCCACCTCAGCCCCCCAGTAGCTGGGACTTCAGGCATGCGCCACCATGCCCAGCTAATTTTTTGTACTTTTTGTAGAAACTGGGTTTTGCCATGTTCCCCAGGCTGGTCTCAAACTCCTGAGCTTAAGTGATCTGCCTATCTCTGCCTCCCAAAGTGGTGGGATTATAGGCGTGAGCCACAGTGCCTGACTTTAGCAGTGGCGCTATTTACCCCACTGATTACCTGGGTTGATTTAGCTAATACGTCCTGTTGGACACCATGTTCTTCCTTCACAGCTTGATGTGTATACTGTTGCATGCCCTTAAAAGAGACAGCCTTATAAAATAGAGAGGGATCATTCTTTAATTAAGGTTATGTAAGAAGCTCTAGAACTCTGGTATTCCCGTTACTACTAGCCCCTCTTCTCAAAGAGGTATTTTATTGTTGCATTCTGAAACAATGAATATGCTATTTGGTAATTCATCTGTTAATCAGAAAAGCTAAAGTCTTAGTCATTATTTCAAATAAAGCTCATTTCACGTAGTTACTCTCTCCTTTCTAGCCATACTTCTCTGCCCAAACACGGATGCCAGAAGTGGAGTTTGTGTGCTTGGGATTTCTGGTTTTATTCCTATATTTCCTTATAAGCCAATACTCCAAAACAGATATCCCTTTATGTACCTAGGTTTCAACAGAAGAGTTCTGTGCACTCAAAGCTCAACTGTGTTGTCCAAATGTACTTAGCTGCTATCTTAGCTGTTGCTGATCTATTTTTAATGTTCTGCAATATCAATTTAGGACATATATAGACAAATAGTAGAATTACAAGAGATAATTGTGATCTTCTAGTGTGGGGATCAGCAAACATTTTCTGTAAAGAATAGCACAATATTAGGCTCATAGGTCATATGTTCTCTGCTGCAACTACTTAACTTTGCCATTGTAGCATGACAGCAGCCATATGTCATGCTTAAATCAGTGGATATGGCTGTTTTAATAAAGCTTTGCTTAGGAAAACAGGCTGTGGGCCAGATCTGGCCTAAGGGCTATGCTTTACCAATCTCTGTTATAGATTATTTTCCTCATTTCACGGATGGAAGAACTTCATTTTAGAGTTAAAGTAGTTTTGTTAATGCCACATGCCATTAGGGAGTCAGGACTAGAATCCAAGTCTCCTGATATCCAGGTTTAGAGCTAGTAGTTCTTCACATTTATCGTTAGGCTTTTTATGTGTAATAGATAAAATATTTAACTTCCTTTTATATCGTTCCAGAGTAAGGGCTATTGTTACAAGTGTAAATTAAATCATCCACTAAAGTTTTGTTAATTGCACTTTGTTACCAACATTCTAGATGCAGTGTTACAGACTAAAGAAAGTGATGCCTGAACTTTGCTTATTCCATTGTACCAGAGTCCTTTAGAATCTTCACGTGAATTCAGTAGATTTTTTATTCTTAGATGCTCCCAAAAGACACACATGCTCATGTACGCACACATACCCAGCAGGAGTGTGTTCATATATTCACCAAAAGTTAGAATGCTCACTATTAATAGTAGCCCTAATTGAAAACTACCTGAATGCCTATCAATAGTAGAATGGACAGGCCGGGCACAGTGGCTCATACCTGGAATCCCAGCACTTTGGGAGGCCAAGGCGGGCGGATCACTTGAGGTCAGGAGTTTGAGACCAGCTTGGCCAACATGGGGAAACCTCATCTCTATTTAAAAAAAAATACAAAATTAGCCAGGCGTGGTGGCGCATGCCTGTAGTCCCAGCTACTCAGGAGGCTGAGGGCAGGAGAATCACTTGAACCCAGGTAGTGGAGGTTGCAGGGAGCCAAGATGGCACCACTGCACTCCAGCCTGGGTGACAGAGTGAGACTCCATCTCAAAAAAAGAAAACAGTAGAATGGACAATAAATTGGGATATAATGACACAATGATACACTACGTAGCAGTGAGGATTAATGTTCTACAACTCTGAGCAAAATAAGCCAGGTGGAACAGCGGACAAACTGTGGGTAGAAGTTAGGCTACCTTGGTGGTAGGTGATACTAAAAGAGAGGCAAAGAGGGGCATCTGGGGTACAGTTATACTCTCTTTCATGACCTCCATAGTGTTTGAGTATTTTCACTTTGGAAAATTAATTCAGCTGTGTACATGTGCATGTGTATATATCCACATGTATCCATATGTGTGCTTTTCTGTGAGGATTTTATATGTAAATAAAAGTTGAACTATTGTGAGTAATGTTACCTGCCATTAGAGCACCTTTCGTGTGCTAATGTGATGCTAAGCTCACTGCCCCAATGGGTCATAGACCGGTTTATCTGAAATGAGCAAACTAGGGTCCAGACTACCTCTCCCAGTCACTCAGCAAAGTCTTGACTAAGCCAGGATTAGAGCCTAAGCTCCTTGGTTCCCTGACCTCTACTGCTGGCCATGCAAAAACACATCCAGTTTTGTGGGTTTTGAGGAGGTGACGCTTGAAGAATGAAATAATAGCAAAAAGCAAAAGCATATGCACCAGAATCTTCCCAAAAAAATTGCCACAGCCTTCCATTCCTCTGTCCATCAGTCTTCCTGGGACCACACCTTGAGAGGCAGTGCTGGAAAGGAAGACACATTTATTTCTCCCTCCCTGACCCTAGTTTATTTAAACAGAGTCTCCCACTGTGCTTTTGTCTGATGTCTAAGGCCACTTTCATACCAGAAGTGAAGATGTGTATGATTATTTTAAGAAATGAGAGCTCATTTTGAGAGAAGAGTTGAAATTCCAGGAATTCTTCTTTTTTGTTTTTCGTTTTTTGTTTCTCTTGGCTAACATAGAAAATGTGTTTTGTTTGATTTTTTTAATTGAGACAGTGTCTCACTCTGTTGCCCAGGATGGAATGCAGTGGTGTAATCTTGGCTCACTGCAGCCTCTGCCTCTGGGGCTCAAGTGATCCTCCTACTTCAGCCTCCCGAGAAACTGCGACCACAGGCTCATGCCACCACACCCAGCTAATTTTTTGCACTTTTGGTGGAGATGGGGTTTTGCCATCTGGTCTCGAACTCCTGAGCGCAAGCCATCTGCCTGCCTCAGCCTCCCAAAATGCTGGGATTACAGGCGTGAGCGACCACGTCAGGCTGGAAATGTGTTTTAATACTGGCTGTCAGCCCTTCCTGCAACTTTTTTTTTTTTCTTTTTAAGTCTGTTTAGTGAAACAGTTTCCCGGAGATCTCTCCAAGGTCCCTTCCTCCTCTAAGATTCTCCGAAATTTCCCTGAATTTACCTGAGGTTGAGCAGGGTGGAGGCAGCAGGTGGTAGCAGTTGCAAAAGATGTTAAACTTGAAGAGAATAAGTTTCAACTTTGTAAATAAAGCCCGGTACAAATAAAGATGGTCATGTGGACAAAAGGTCAGGTTATATTTTGAAACTCTAAATCTTTCACATGGTCATTCTTTATCAAACATCCATTTAACAAAAATTTATTATGTGTCAGATGCTGTGCTCTGTGTTTCTCCCGTTTTTCATTGGGGTTTAATTTCCTTTTTACAAAGCCCCTGCAGTCGTAGCAAATGTTATTTAAAGCATTGTGATTGCATGAGGTCATGGAGTAGTCCATATACACAGAACCCTGGTCCTTCTGTACAGTGAGTATTTGCTGGCTCATCTGTATGTCCTTTCCCCGGTTCCTGTTTAGGTCCCCAAGCAAGAACTATTCTTATGCAATCAAGTTTACCACAGGCGCAGCTGGCTTCAATATGGTAAGGAATGAAAAGTTCTTTGGTTTGGATAAAGTAGAAACTTGCTTAGATTGGTGTGGCCTCATGGGTTTTAGATTAATACCGCTTTTTTGTGGGGGAATATGTAGAATTTGTTTAATTTCAATGAGTTGTAATGATTGCCTCTTTTTTAATACTATTTCCTGTCTCGATTTTGAAAAACACAAAAGCAGCCGGGCATGGTGGCTCACGCCTGTAATCCCAGCATTTTGGAAGGCTGAGGCGGGCAGATCATGGGGTCAGGAGATCGAGACCATCCTGGCTAACATGGTGAAGCCCCACCTCTACTAAAAATGCAAAAAAATTAGCCAGGTGTGGTGGCGGGGCCTGTAGTCCCAGCTACTCGGGAGGCTGAGGCAGGAGAATGGCATGAACCTGGAAGGCGGAGCTTGCAGTGAGCTGAGATTGTGCCACTGCACTCCAGCCTGGGCGACAGAGTGAGACTCCGTCTCAAAAAAAAAAAGCAGATTAATGCAATAAGTTCTCAAGAAGTGATAATACAACTTAACAGTTCTCAACTCGTGACCAATCTTGGCTCTCCCTTTCTTTTTTTGAGACGGAGTTTCACTCTTGTTGCCCAGGCTGGAGTGCAGTGGCGTGATACTGGCTCACTGCAACCTCTGCCTCCCGAGTTCAAGCAATTCTCCTGCCTCAGCTCCCGAGTAGCTGGGATTACAGGCATGCACCACCGCGCCCGGCTAATTTTGTATTTTTAGTATAGACCGGGTTTCTCCATGTTGGTCAGGCTGGTCTTGAACTCCCAGCCTCAGGTGATCCACCCACCTCAGCCTCCCAAAGTGCTGGGACTATAGGCGTGAGCCACTGCGCCCAGCCTCTTTGATTATTTTAAGCCAAATCTTAGTTATTATATAATTTCTACTGCAAATATTTTAGCTCATATCTTCAAAAGAGAAGGATTTTCCTTTTTTAATTTATTATTATTATTATTTTTGAGATGGAGTTTCACTCTTTCATCCAGACTGGAGTGCAGTGGTGCCATCTTGGCTCACTGCAACCTCCATCTTCCAGGTTCAACCTATTCTCCTTCCTCAGCCTCCTTAGTAGCTGGGATTACAGGCATGAACCCCCACGCTTGCCTAATTTTTCTATTTTTAGTAGAGATGAGGTTTTGCCATGGTGGCCAGGTTGGTCTTGAACTCCTGACCTCAGGTGATCTGTCCACCTTATCCTCCCAAAATGCTGAGATTACAGGGTGAGCCACTGCGCCCGACCGATTTTCTTTTTAGCATAGTCCTAATACCAATAGCTGACCTAAATTTTTTAGTAGTCATCCTTATCATTCATCAGGTAGTGTTCAAATTCCGTAGATTGCCTCAAAATGGTTTTATAGTTTATTTGTTCAAATCAGGACTGAAATAAGCCTATATTTTGCAATACTTGATTGTTCCATCTTGTATGTCTCCTTTAATCTATAAATTTCCCCTTGTCTTGTTCTCTGCTTCTTTTCTCAAGTCCCCCAGGCCACCCCCCAACCAAAAAAACAAACAAACAAGCAAACTCTGTTAAAAACAAACCAGATCATTTGTCCTATAGTTTCTTAATGGCTTAACTTTTGAAGATTGCATCACTGTGGGATTGTCTAATTTGTTTCTGTATTTCCTGTAAATTGGTAATTAGATATAGAGCAAAGTTTCTCAACCCCAGCATTATTGACATTTTGGGCCCGATAAATCTTCGCTATGGGGGGATGTCCTGTATAGTGTAGGATGTTCAGTAGCATCTCTGGCCACTACTCACTAGATGCTAGATGCCAGTAGCATGAGCTCCACACCCAGCATGACAATCAGAAATGTCTCCAGACTTTGATAGATGTGCCTTGGGGTACAAAATCATCCCTGGTTGAGAAGTGCGGATCAGATTTGATTTTTTGTTTTGTTGTTTTGTTTTGATAAGACTATGCCAGAGAGGTCTCTGTGTACTTTCCTCAGAGGCACATAATGTCTCTATTGTGTAATGATTTTGAGTAGCTATCGATGAGCATTGCCTAGGTCCTACAGGCTTCCTTAAATTTAAATGTTAACTAGAATAGTTTCTTAAGAAGTGTGCGTGTTATAGCTATATGTTGGTGATTATCCCTGGAAAATAAACCTTGTCTACAAAGCTCACTGCAAAGTTCATGATTCTCTTGCAGGCCACGTTGATATGGTTGTTCCACAAATGATCAAGCTCTAATGCAGCTCCCTTTGCCCTTCTCTTCCCTTCTGTTTTGTATGAAAGAGCTTGCCTTTGGCAGTAGACTAGACCAGTCAGTATACATCTTATATCTTTGACACACCCAGACCTCTTTAAATCTGGGTATTGAACAGTATCCTAGGACCCCCTGAAATACAAACTTAAGATCTAACATTAGTGGAGGTTGGTTGACTATTTATTAGATTGTTCTCATGATACCAGATTATATTGAAATGTTTATTTTAAATTTCTCGTGTATAACTTTTCCGATTTGAGAAAAACACTTGAGGCTTCTCCTGTTAGAATGTTATATTCTGCTACTACACACTAAAAAAGATATTTTATTTAAATGCTTATAATCATAATTTAGGCAAGTGTGATGTAAAAACAAGTAAGAATTTCAACCACCTTCTAACTGGTTTATGTAGGACTGGCTAATGGTGAGACACAAAAAGGAACAGAGAATAAGAAGGAGCGGGCAGGAGTTTCATTTTATTTCAATTGCATTTCTTTTTAAAACTGGGTGTCTTGCATATGGGAAGGGCAAAACTAGAGGAACAGAAAAGAGATCAGCAGTTGCCAGGGGCTGGGGGCAAAGGAGGGAGTTGCTACAAAGAGACATAGAATTTTAGGCTAAACTGACAGTATTCTGTATGTTGTGGTTCATATTTGTCAAAACTCTCAGACTTATACTCTAGAAGGTGTGCATGCTACTTTATGGAAATTATAACAATAAAAAAAAAGTTTTTAGCACCTAAAGAAATTTCAGAATTAAGAAGGTTTCTTAATTTTTGGCATTGGCAAAGCCAGTTTACCATTGCATTTGTCCTGTTGACATTCTAATGAACGGATGTGTTGTCATGTGTCTTCTTTTGACTGTCCAGAAATTGTTAAGTAAAATCACATTCTTGGACTTGCTAGGAAAATGTTTTCTGTAATTAGCTGCTTGGGCAAGTTCATTATGAAGAATGATGGAGTCATTATGAAGAATGATGGAGATTGAATCCTGAGATTGAGGAAGAGGAAACACTTTGACTCTGTGGCTGGAGTTCATAAAGATCCACCCTGCGGGCCTACATTAAGGGGTGGCCAGCTACGCCCAGTGGGCCGAATCTGGCCTGCATCTGTTTTTGTGAAGAAAATTTTTATTGTACAAACAGCCATGCCCATTCATTTATGTATTGTGTATGGCTACTTTCCTGCCAAAATGACAATTCAGTAGGATAGGGATTGTATGTCTTATAAACTATAAAATATTTACTACCTGACCCTTTACTGATAGTTTATCATTTCCTGGTCTACAGCAGAACATTTAATGATATAGAGCTGCGTGTGGTGGCTTATGCCTATTATCCCAGCGATTTGGTAGGCTCACTTGAGGCCAGGAGAGATCAAGACCAGCCTGGGCAACACAGTGAGACCCCCATCTTTACAAAATATTTTAAAAATTAGCTAGGCATGGTGGCGCACACCTTGTAATCTCACTATTTGGAAGGCTGAGGCAGGAGGATCACTTAAGCCCGGAAAGACTGTAGTAAACTATGATCATGACTGCAGTGAGGCTGCAGTGAGCTATGATCATGTCATTGCACATCCGCCTGGGTAACAGAGTGAGAGCTCATCTCTTTAAAAAGATACGTGGAATATGAGTGTGTTGTATTTTAAATATGCAAAGGTTGGGAAAGAGTATCATTATAATCATAGCGTTTGTTGAATGAGGAACACTGTCCCAACTACTTGTAATTTTATCTTTGCAACAGTATGAAGTAGATACCAATTTGACAAACTGAGGGACAAAGAGACTCAGTTGGCCTGTGGTCAATAAGAAAACAGAACTTCTAAATCACTCATGAATAATAAAAAGCATGAATTTTCATGAAACTGGATTACAGCGAACTTTTTGTTGAATAGGAATCTTTCTGACATTGATCAAGATGGAAAACTTACAGCAGAAGAATTTATCCTGGCAATGCACCTCATTGATGTAGCTATGTCTGGCCAACCACTGCCACCTGTCCTGCCTCCAGAATACATTCCACCTTCCTTTAGGTAAGGAACATTGATTGGCTCTGATCAGAAATTGTGTGTAGAGTATATGAATTCCAAACTTGGCTTTATTGACTTATGTGTCTTACCTAATTTCCATCCCTGACAAGGAAACTAAGTATTCGTGAATTCTAGAGACTCTTCTCTAGATCAATATTAATCTTGGGCCCGTTCTGTTCTTCAAAGTACTTGTAGTATATTAGTGAAACAATGAAGTAAAACATCAAAAGATTGTTGATTTTGTACCAACCTACGTCATCAATGCTTACCAGAAATTTTCACGACAGATGCCAGCAGCAAAAGAGAAACTGCATGGGCATATGCATAGAGAAGAAACCAAGGAGATCACACCTGTGAATTCCACACATTTCAGTGGTAACAAAAGCTGCTAGCAATATAGAAATTATAATCAGGAAGACAATTGAAGAAAATTACCCTGGACTGGAAGAAAGTCTCAGTAAAGATAGCAAGAGAGTCAGAGGTCCAGTGTTATGACTGGCATCCTCATTTACATTCATGCATGCATGCACACGCTGTCCAGGACAGCTCTGTCTTCTGGCTTCAAACATTAAAAACTGAATATGAGATCTTACAAATACAAAGGAGAATGAAAGAAAGATTAGGATTTCTGTCCTGAGTCCTCAAACTGCAGGAAGGACTGGGGCAAAATCCGCTTTAAATGAAGAGAAATAGAGCCATTACTGTCAGCACACACATGGTACAGGAGCAAGCTGAGGAAACTGTGACAATGTAGGAAGCAGCAGGTAGCTGAGGCACTTTGTGAAATCCCACAACTGCAACATTGGGCTGATAATAAATGCATGAAAAGGATTGGGAGACTGTTTAAACACAGCAAAGTTAAAAGTATAAAGTGGGCTGGGTGGCGCGGTGGCTCACGCCTGTAATCCCAGCACTTTGGGAGGCCGAGGCGGGTGGATCACTTCAGGTCAGGAGTTCGAGATCAGCCTGGCCAACATGGTGAAACCCTGTCTCCACTAAAAATACAAAAATTAGCCAGGCATGATGGCAGGCACCTGTAATCCCAGCTACTTGGGAGACTGAGGCAGGAGAATTGCTTGAACCCAGGACGCAGAGGTTGCAGTGAGCCGAGATTGCACCATTGCACTCCAGCCTGGGGGACAAGAGTGAGACTCCGTCTCAAAAAATAAAAATAAAAAATAAATAAATAAATAAATAAAAGTGTAAAGTGAAAGAAATTAGTAAACAAAGTGATTTGTTTTACGAACTGTAAAGTATAGACATTGCATGTGTTTCTTAGAGGGTGAAATGGAGAGACTGGAAAGGGAAGGGAGATGCTCCCAGTGAGTTGAGCTGCTGATCTTCCCTTGGAGGATTTTAAGGTCACTTGAGAGGGCAATGGAAATAGCAGCTCCCACTTAGTGCTCACCATGTCCCAGGCATTGTTCTTACCACTTTTTGATTATTAACTACTTTCATCCTTTGGGATCGTTTCAATTTTGGTGGTGGTTCTTAAACAAGCTTGGCACTCAGAGTCTGATGACATTCAAATATTCATTAAAAAACTCTTTGTAAATAGAGAAGACCAAATCTTTATCTTTTCCGTACTATAAATGAAATTTGCTCATGGTATGGTAAAATCTTTAAAAATTCTTCTTCATAACTTGTCCAACTCCACCCAGACAGCTCTGTCTGAATGTGTTTTTCTTTTTCCCCACAATTGCAGAAGAGTTCGATCTGGCAGTGGTATATCTGTGATAAGCTCAACATCTGTAGATCAGAGGCTACCAGAGGAACCAGTTTTAGAAGATGAACAACAACAATTAGAAAAGAAATTACCTGGTAAGGCAGCCTTTATATTGAGTTAAATCATTTAGATTAAACGAAATTAGAGATTTCCTATCTCTAAAACAAAGAGGTAAACATAAATTTAGTTTTGACATTTTGCCTTGTAACTTAACACACCTTAGTCAGAGATACTGTTACTTGTGGATTTGGGTCTGGATAGAGAAATAGGAATATTATGTACTCTGCTAATGCACTGTTGTTCTAACTTGTAGCTTGAAATCTGATTATAAACTGCTAAACAAAAATTATGTAAATGTTATCCATAGAATATACAGCACTAAAAATTGATGAGTATTAAGGTGATTGCTTAATACCACCAGTGCAGAAATAGAAAGTCAAATCATCTACTGTTATTTTCTCATGTTGTTATAAGAGAATTGGAAACTCCTTAATTGCAGGAACCTATTTTAAATTTAATGTGAACCTATTTTATTTTATTTTGTTTTTTGAGACAGAGTCTTACTCTGTCACCCAGGCTGGAGTGCAGTGGTGCAATCTAGGCTCACTGCAACCTTCGCCTCCCAGGTTCAAGTGATTCTCCTGCCTCACCCTCTGGAGTAGTTGGGACTACAGGCATGTGTGCTATGCCCGGCTAATTTTTGTGTTTCTAGTAGAGACAGGGTTTCACTATGTTGGCCAGGCTGATCTTGAACTCCTGACCTCAAGTGATCCACCTACCTCGGCCTCCCAAAGTGCTTTGATTACAGGCGTGAGTTCCTGCACCCGGCCTGAACCTATTTTAAATGGTCCTCATTTACAGTGATAAATCCATCATACTATTAAAATATTCTAAGGTGGCTATGAATTATTAATGGTGAGATGATAATGATACTAAGAAGCAAATGAAATTATGGAGTCTTTTATGATAAGTACTTTGTCGGTGTCATTTTGCTGCATTTAAGATGCTCAGCAGTTAATTGGTCTGGTCAGAACACTAGCTGTCCCAGTTTATTGTCTGAACTAAATTACCCTTTGTTCACTGATAAAATACTATTGGATATATTCTATGTGCAAGACTGCATGTTGAGCAAAGAATCTAAATGCTAATACATGGTTCATACTCTCCTGAAACTTTAAAATGTATTAGAGGATTTAAGATATCCATATAAGCAATCACTTAAGCAGTACGTGAGTGGGATAAATTCCTGGAAACTATTATAGATGCACAACAGACCTCACTTATGGTTGGTTGGTGTAGACTGGGGAAGATACGAGGAATTAAATGTCTGTGGAAGAGGTCACAAGTCTTCAAGATGAATAGGGTCACCCCAAGTGGAAGTGAGAATATTTCAGGTTTTGTTCACAATGAGAATCAAGTTTCAATGGCAGATAAGGACAGGAATGCTTGGAATGCAGAATTTTCTTTTCCGTTTTAGTAGACATTCATTTAAAATTTGAACAGGAAACGACATTATCAGAGATTTCATTTGTGCATTCATTCTTTCAACAGCCATTTATTGTATGCCTTCTACGTACTAGGAATATTGCCAGATGCTGGAATTAAAAAGATATATAGAGACTTGGAGAGTTTTTTAAATTGAGATGAGAGTCACATAATACAACATGTACAGTTCAGTGGCTGTCTTAGTCTGCTTGGGCTGCCATAACAAAATAGCATAGACGGGGCGGCTTGAACAGCAGGAATTTTCTCTCTCACCGTCCTGGAGGCTGGAAGTCCAGGATCACAGTGTGCAGGTTTGGTTCCCGGTGAGGGCCCTCTTCCCGGCATGCAGACAGCAGCCTTCACTTTTTTTTGCTCACATGGGATTTCCTTAATTCATGCATGCAGAGAGAGACAGCTCGCTCTCTCTCTCTCTCTTTTCTCTCTGTCCCTGCCTTTTTTTTTTTTTTTTTTTTTTTTTTTTTTGAGACGGTGTTTTACTCTTGTTGCCCAGGCTGGAGTGCAGTGGCGTAATCTCGGCTCGCTGCAACCTCCGCCTCCTGGGTTCAAGCAATTCTCCTGCCTCAACCTCCCAAAGTAGCTGGGATTACACTTATGCGACACCACACCAGCAGATTTTGTATTTTTAGTAGAGACGGGGTTTCACCATGTTGGTCAGGCTGGTCTGGTCTCGAGCTCCTCATTTCAGGTGATCTACCCGCCTCGGCCTCCCAAAGTGTTGGGATTACAGGTGTGAGCCACTGTGCACGGCCGTCCCCGTCTTTTTATAAGGAAATTCATTTATCATAAGGGCCCCACTCTTATAGCTAATTGTTTTTTTTTGTTTGTTTGTTTGTTTTTGAGACGGAGTTTCGCTCTTGTTTCCCAGGGTGGAGTGCAATGGTGTGATCTCAGCTCACCGCAACCTCTGCCTCCTGGATTCGAGCGATTCTCCTGCCTCAGCCTCCCAAGTAGGTGGGACTACAGGCATGCGCCACCACGCCTGGCTAATTTTTTATTTTTAGTAAAAACAGGGTTTTTCCATGTTGGTCAGGCTGGTCTGAAACACCTGACCTCTGGTGATCTGCCCGCTTCGGCCTCCCAAAGTGCTGGGATTACAGGCGTGAGCCACCACGCCTGGCCAGCTAATCTAATCTTAACCTTCCAGAGGCTCCATTTCCAAATAACACATTAGGGTAATTAGGGCTTAAAAGTATGGATTTTGGTGAGGCAGCACAAACATTCAGTTCCCAACAATGGCATTTAGTGTACTCTCAGTGTCTTGCAGTCACAACCTCTCTCTTGTCCCAAGATACTTTCCTTACCCCAAAACAAAACTCCATATCCATCATTCCCTCCAGCCTGTGGCAGCCACCAATCTGCTTTCTGTCTCTTGGGATTTACCTATTGTGGATATTTCATATAAATTGAATCATGTATGACTGTTTATGACTGACATCTTTCACTTGGCACGATATTTTTGAGATTCATCCACCTTGCAGATGTATCACCTTACATCATCCCTTTCTGTGGTAGGGGGACTTTGAAAATTTTTTTTTTTTTGAGATGGAGTCTACTCTTATCACCCAGGCTGGAGTGCAGCGGCACAATCTTGGCTCACTGCAACCTCTGCCTCCCAGCTTTAAGCAATTCTCCTGTCTCAGCCTCCCAAGTAGCTGGGTTTATAGGTGCCTGCCACCACACCCGGCTAATTTTTTTGTATTTTTAGTAGAGACAGGGTTTCACCATGTTGGGCAGGCTGGTATGGAACTCCTGACCTCAGGTGATCTGCCCACCTCAGCCTCCCAAAGTGCTGGGATTACAGGTGTGAGCCACTGCACCCAGCCAGGACTTTGAATTTTAAGGTATCAGAATAGAGGACACCATCTCCTCTGAAATTACCAAAGGTGAGCAAGGAAACCAATACGTACTTGCCCTTTTTCATCTCTAATCGCTGACTACAGTATGTGAAGGAAGTCTGTCTAAAGCAGTGAAGTCCAAACAGGAATGTGGGAAGAAGCCAAAGAAGGATGCTCACAGCTGCAGATCTCAAGGCAGAGTGAGAAGTGATGGTTCTTAGACGTGGACCAGAGACTGGCATGCTGCACAGGGTGGCAATGAACACTCTCCCCTGGCTGGGGTTGGTACCAAGGAGGATTGCGTGAGGCCGACACAGAAATGAAATAGACACTGCTGAGGATAGTAAGGGACGCAGATGATGGGATTGTAGAAAATGTAGAAATAAAATGGACATAAACAAAGTATTAGAGAAAAAATGATAGAACCGAGTAATCATTCTAAATTTATAATTGATGTGTCAAAGAAGGAAACTGAATAATGGGTTAGAAAAAATTGTTGACTGTGATCTCTATAGGGATAAGGACACAGCTTGCTCTTCAGTGTGAAAAGCTCACCTTTAGCTCTGCTTTGAGAAAGCTTGTTAGAATACAGGACTCATCAGCACAGTTATAAGGCAAGGGGAAGGAAGGAGAGAGGCGGAGACTCATGGTCCAGAAGAGAGGGGGTTAATTCCTAAGGCAAGCTCATGGGAAGAAGGGAAAGGATGGAGTAACAGGGAAGGAAAGGAGTCTGGGTAGGGATGTAGAACTGCTAGATGAGGATCTTTTAGAAACAGTGTTTGGCGTGGAGGAGAAGATATAAGCAGAGAGGTTAGGCAAAGGGGGTTTTATTGTGCTCATTAATAAGGACACAGAAGCTTAGGGAGTTCTGAGTTTGGGTTTGTACTACAAGTTTCAAATACACTGGTGAGTTTTCCTTTGAAAAGAGTATGTTGCAAATCATGAGCTTTCATAGTTGCTGTGTTCCTTGTCTGAAGTAACGTTTGAAGATAAGAAGCGGGAGAACTTTGAACGTGGCAACCTGGAACTGGAGAAACGAAGGCAAGCTCTCCTGGAGCAGCAGCGCAAAGAGCAGGAGCGCCTGGCCCAGCTGGAGCGGGCAGAGCAGGAGAGGAAGGAGCGTGAGCGCCAGGAGCAAGAGCGCAAAAGACAACTGGAACTGGAGAAGCAACTGGAAAAGCAGCGGGAGCTAGAACGGCAGAGAGAGGAGGAGAGGAGGAAGGAAATTGAGAGGCGAGAGGTAAGCAGGCGAGAGTGGAGCCACCCCGAGTTAGTGTGCAATTACCCCCTTTCAGAATTATCCAAGTGATCTAGTCATGCCATCTTTGTCTTTTTATAGTTCAGTAGTTTTAGTATATTCCCAAAGTTGTGCAGCTGTCATCCCTAATTCCAGAACATTTTCATCGCTCCAGCTCCTTACCCATTAAGCAGCTACTCCCCATTTCTTTCTCCCTCCAGCACCTGTCTATCATTAATTTACTTTCTATCTTTCTAGATTTACCTATTTAGGACATTTTTTATAAAGGAATCATCAATATATGGACTTTTGTTTCTGGCTTTCATTTAGTGTAATGTTTTCAAATTTCATCCACATTGTAAAATGAATCAGTCCTTTCTTCCTGTTTATGGCTGAGTAATATTTTATTATATGGGTATACCACATTTTTTAATTCATTCAGCAGTTGATGGTCCTTGTGGCTGTTATAAACAATGCTGTTATGAACATTAATGTACAAGTTTTTGATGATACAATTTTGTAACAAACCACTGATACCAGTTACGTGTTTTTCCAGACTGTTTTCTCTGTATACACCTATATAAAATATAAAGGTTTATATGGTGGAGAGTATAAGGGTTGTGCAATTTTTAAAAAATCACTGTAATAGTGTCATACCAATTACATTATTCTGCAACCTTCTTTTTGTTTGTTTGTTTGAGACAGAGTCTCACTCTGTCACTTCCAGGCTGGAGTGCAGTGGCGTGATCTCAGCTTACTGCAACCTCTGCCTCCTGGGTTCAAGCGATTCTCCTGCCTCAACCTCCTGAGTAGCTAGGATTACAGGTGCCCACCACAACACCCAGCTAATATTTCATATTTTTAGTAGAGATTAGGTTTCACCATGTTGGTTAGGCTGATCTCGAACTCCTGACCTCAGGTGATCCGCCCGCCTCAGCCTCCCAAAGTGCTGGGATTACAGGCATGAGCCACTGCGCCCGGCCTGTGCAACCTTCTTTTTAAACTCTTTTAAAAATATGTCTGGGACATCCTCCCTATATTCTATGGAAGTCTTCATAAATTTAGCATCATACCTGGAAAGGGACTAAGCCAATCTTGTCTCTCTTTCCAATTTTAGTACATTACTGCAGAAGCAACGCATAGTTCTCTCATGTGAATGAAAGGTAAAAATGAGGAATTTTTTGATATAAAAAAATAGCCTGAGTGCCGTGCCTCAAACCTGTAATCCCAGCACTTTGGGAGGCTGAGGAGGGATGATCACTTGAGGCCAGTAGTTGGAGGGCCACTGCATTCCAGCCTGGGTGACAGAGCAAGACCCTGTCTCAAAAAAAAGAAAGAAACGAAACTTATAGCCATAATTCCTTTTTTTTTGAGACAGAATCTCACTCTGTCACCCAGGCTGGAGTTAAATAATAATTTCTCTTTTGGTGGAGTAAAATCAACTTTTGTTTGTTTTTGTTCAGGGGTGTTTTAGTTTGATTTTACTGCATAAAGAAATTTGCCTTCTTGGCGTGTCAGTATGTAAGAAGGAGCACTTTTAGTTAGTACATCAGGCATTCTTGAAGGCATAAAGAATGGAATTCTAATGGGGAAATGATCCTGTCATCTTACATAAATATAATATTACGTAAATATAATAGCCAGTTCTGTATATTCCCTTTATTCCCATAGAAGGAATACCGTAGTTTTGTAAGTTATTTTTTGTTTTGTAATGTGATTTCTTGTAATGTTTATTATTTACTCCCTAAAAGGAAGGACTTACTAGATGTCACTTTTGTGAAGAGACATTGTGCAGTGTAAGAACTGAAAAATTAGTAATTTGTCTCTTTGTAAATGTCACAGGCTGCAAAACGGGAACTTGAAAGGCAACGACAACTTGAGTGGGAGCGGAATCGAAGGCAAGAACTACTAAATCAAAGAAACAAAGAACAAGAGGACATAGTTGTACTGAAAGCAAAGAAAAAGACATTGGAATTTGAATTAGAAGCTCTAGTGAGTGAAGTTTGGTTATACTTTGGAAATAGTTGGAACCATTAAAAACAGTAATAATTTTTTATTACTCTTTCATTTGTTCAAGAATGATAAAAAGCATCAACTAGAAGGGAAACTTCAAGATATCAGATGTCGATTGACCACCCAAAGGCAAGAAATTGAGAGCACAAACAAATCTAGAGAGTTGAGAATTGCCGAAATCACCCATCTACAGCAACAATTACAGGTGAGGAAATATGCCTCTTAAATGCTATTAAACTGGCATCCTTTTCTCTAATTCATTTCATTTACTTATTTATTCAGTAAACATTAAGCAACTATCTTGTATTAGGCACTGGGAAGCAAAAATGAAGTAGACAGAGTCCTTGTGTGAAAAGTAGCCTGTCAAGGAGACAGACTCAGCAAATGTTTATTGAGCACTGCTTTGGGCCAGGTGCTTTTGCAGTTTCTGAGGCTACAGCAGGGACAGACACTCTTGTCTTCTGGGAGCTTACCCTCTGTTTGCAGGAGGAACAGAGACTAACAAAATAAAGTGTGTACTGTATTAGAAGATGAAAAGTGCTAGGGAGAGTGAGTAGGGAAGGGAATAGAGAGTCCTAGGGATAAGAAAGATTGTGATTTTAACTAAGGTAGCCAAGACAGGTCTTTCTGGATGGTGACACTTGAGCAGAGACTTGAAATTATTGATAGGCTAAGCCATGTGGGTATCTGGCAGAGCAAGATCTAGGCAGAGAAATAGCAGTGCCAAAGTCCTGAGGCCATGACAGGACTCTTGAGATGCCAGTTACAGCAAGGAGACTACTGGTTAGAGCAGGTGGGAGCTGGATCACACAGAACCTGTAGTCCACCAACAGGACTTTGGCTTTACTGCGATAATTATAATAAATAAGTACACTTAAGTATTTTAGGGGGTCATATGAGAGCTATACGTATAGTAAATAGTTGGAGACGGACAGAGCACTATTAGTAGTTCTCTCTTCATTTTAAAGCCTATCCAAAGTTGTTATGATATAACCTGGTTTGGTATCAAGTGTTGAACTACAGGGGCATCAAATTCATGTAAATGTTGCCTGCAGATGATAATGTTTGTCTGTGACTCTTTTATGTCAGACTTTTTCTCAGCATGATGTTTTTGAGATGTATCCGTGTTATTGAGTGAATGACTCCTTTGTTTCTTTTCATTGCGGAGTAGTGTTTCCTTATATGTCCATTCACCTATTGGTTGATATTCAGGTTCTTTCCAGTTTGGAACTTTTATGAATAAAACTGCAGTGAACATTTATGTACAAGTCTTTATGTGGAAATGGTTTATTTCTCTTGGGTAAATTTTTAGGAACGGAACTACCATGTCATATAAGTATATATTTAACCCCATAAGAAACTGTCAGGCTGGGCACAGTGGCTCACACCTGTAAACCCAATACTTTGAGAGGGCAAGGGTAGGAGGATTGCCTGAGCCTGGGAATTTGAGACCAGCCTGGGCAACATAGCAAGACCCCATCTCTACATTTAAAAAATGTAAAAATTAGCTGGCATGGGGGCATTCACCTGTAGTACCTGCCTGAGGCAGGAGGACCATTTGAGCCCAGGAGATGGAGGATGCAGTGAGCTGTGATTGAGCCACTGACAGCCTGGGCCACAGAATGAGACCCTGTTCAAAAAAAAAAAAAAGAGAGAGAGAAGAGAAAGAAAAGCAAGAGAACTGTCAAACTGCACAGAGTTTGTACCATTTTACATTCTGATTTAATTTGTATTTAATTTAATTTGTATTTCCCTGAAGGCTAATGGTGTCGGGAATCATCTTACGTGTTTATTGGCGAGTATCTTTTACTGTATATCTTTGTTGAAGTATCTGAACAAATCTTTTGCCCATTTTTTATTGGGCTGTTTGTCTTACTATTTATTTGTAAAAGTTATTTTTATGTCCTTAACAAGTCATTTGTCAGATAATGTTTTGCAAATATTCTCTCCCAGTCTGGCTTGGGTTTAATTTTTGTAATGGTATTTTTTAAAGGGCAGAAGTTTTAAATTTTGATAAAGTTCAGTTTACCATTTTTTTTCTTTTGGTGTTCATGCTTTTATGTTCTATCTAAGAAAATTTGACTACCCCATGATTGCAGATATTTTATTTTCTTCTAGAAGTTTTGGGGTTTAAAAAAAATAAGTTTTATAAGTTTTATAAATTGAAAAAAAATTAAAATTTTAAGTTTCATAGTTGTATCTTAATATGTTTAGGTCTATGAGCTATTCCAAGCTGATTTTTGCATATAGGGTAAAGATTGAGGTTTTTTTTTACATACTGATACACAGTTGTTATAACATGATTTATTAAAAGCACTGGCTTTTCTCCCATTGAGTTACCTTGGTAGCTTGTTGAAAATCAGTTAAACATATTTGTAATCGTCTATTCTGGACTCTATTCTGTTCTCTAGATCTGTCTGTCCTTTACCAGTATCTCACTCTGTCGACACCTAATTTTTGAAGTCAGGTGATACGAATTCTCTGTTATTGTTCTTCTTTTTTCAGAATTGTTTTTGGTTATTCTAGGTCCTTAACATTTCCATGTACATTTTAGAATCAGCTTATCCATTTTTACAAACATGCTTGGAATTTTGTTGGAATTCCATAGAATTTATAAATCAATTTGGGAAGATTTGACATCTTAGCAATAGTAAATCTAGGGCATAAATCTCTGTTTAGGTTGTTATAAATTTCTCTCAGCAATGTTTTGTAGTTTGCCGTGTCTAAGTCTTGTATATACTTTGTAAAGTTTATCCCTGAGTATTTTGTGGCTTTTGATGCTATTGTATATTGCATATTTTTATTTTAGTTTCCAGTTTGGTGCCAGTATATGGAAATAGAATTTATTTTTGTATATTGACCTTATATCTGTGATTGCTTAACTGACTTTCTTTGTGTGTCTTACTTTGTTGACCAGAACCTCCCATACTATATTGGATAGAAGTGGGAAGAGCCTTGTTCCCTCTCGATGAAGGAAAGCTCTCTTACCATTGAGTATAGTGTTAACCAGGGTTCTTGTAAATGCCTTTTATCAGGTTGAGGGACTTCCCTTTTTGCTGAGGGTTTTTATGATGAATGGGTGTTGAATTAGATCATATGTTTTTTCCCGCATCTATTGAGATAAGTATTATGTTTTTTCTTTCTTATTTTGTTAATATGATGAAATACATGGATTGCCATTTGAATGTTAAATCAGCCTTCCATTCTTGGGATAAACCACTTTTGATCATGGTATATTACCCTTTGTTAAAATATTTCACTACATTCCATTTCATATTATTTTTTAAAGGATCTTTTTAAATCTGTTGAATTCAATTCAACAGAGATAATTGGTTTTTAGTTTTCTTCTAATATGCTTGTCTAGTTTTGATATCAGGGTAATGCTGGCCTCAGAAAATGAGTAGGAAAGTATTCCTTCCTCCTCTGTTTTCTAAAAATGTCTGTGTTGAAATAGCATTTCTTTTTTAAATTTTGGTGGCATTCACCAGTGAAGCCCTCTGGACCTGGAACTTTCTTTGTGGTAAGACTTAATTATAAAATTTATTCAGTGGGTATAGGGCTATTCTGATTTTCTTTTTCTCCTTGAATCTGTTTTGATTATTTGTATCTGTCAATGAATTTGTTTATATTATCTAAATTATTAAATTTATTTGTATAAAGTTGTTTATAACATTCTCTTATTGTATGCAAGTCTGTAGTATCTGTAGTGATGTCCCTTCTTTCTTTCCTGGTATTGGTAATTTGTGTCATCTCACTCCGTCTTCCTGCTTCCTCCTCCTTTTCCTTCCTAATCCCTTTTCTCCTTTCTGCTACTCTCTCTCTCCTCCTCCTTTTCTTGATCAATCTATCTGGAGTTTGTTGATTTTTAAAAAATAAGTTCTTGGCTTTATTGATTTTTTTTTTTATAAGCTCTTGGCTTTATTGTTTTCTCTGTGGTATGTTTGTTTTCTGTTTTATTTATTTATGCTCTTTTTCTCTTGTTTCTTCCACTTATTTGGGGTTTAATTTTCTTTTGTCAAGCTTCATAAGGAGGAAGTTTAGATAATTGATTTTGGACCTTTCTTCATTTTTGATACAAACATTTTAAGCTTTAAATTTCCATCCAAACACTGACATTACCATATCCCACAAGTTTTTAATATGTTGCGTTTTCATATTTATTCAATTCAAAATCTTTTTAAAATTTTCTTTGTAATTTATTCTAATTCTTTCACATTTATTGAGATTTATGGCTCAGCATATGATCTGTCTTGGGGAATATTCTATGGACACTTGAAAAGAATGTGCATACTGTTGTAGTTATGTGGAGTGTCCCCTAAATGTCAGTTAGATCAAGTTGATTCATGGTGGTCTTCAAGTCTTCTATGTCTTGACTGATTTTGTGGCTACTTTTATTAGCTACTGAGAGTGGGACACTGAAATCTTTCATTGTGGATTTGTCCATTTTCCTTTCATTTCTGTTCAGTTATTGTTTCATGTACTTTGAAGTCCTAAGAACATTCTTATACATTTGAAATTTGAGATTTGTAAAGTAAAAAGTATCAGAAGTTGATTGCTGGAAATTATTTTAAAATATTACAAAATGCATGCACCTTTTTAAGTATATTTTTCTTTTCTTTTATTTTCTTTTTTTGAGACAGAGTCTCACTGTTGCTCAGGCTGGAATGCAGTGGCGCAATCTCGGCTCACTGCAACCTCCGCCTCCCGAGTTCAAGTGATTCTCCTGCCTCAACCTCCCCAGTAGCTGTAATCACAGGCAAGCACGACCACACCCGGCTGATTTTTCTATTTTTTGTAGAGATGGGGTTTCACCACGTTGGCCAGGCTGTTCTCGAACTCCTGACCTCAGGTGATCCACCCACCTTGGCCTAAGTATATTTTTCTATGTGTTAACTCTCTTTAAATGTCTTTCATTAACTCTTGAGGTGAAGTTTCATAAAATATTCTCCTGGAAAATTTAAGGATGAAGGCCATGCGTTTATTTATCTAAGTATTATCACCTAATACTATATGACCAAGTACAATTTTTATTACTTAAGATTGATGCTTAGAATGTTCACTTATTGATAATATGATAAAAATCAGGATTCCCCAAAATGTAATGAAGTGAAAAACAAAACATTCTTTGAAGAAAGAAAAGTACGTAGTAGATAATGAGATATTGGTTTCCTTTCTGTACAGGGATTAGCAGATACTTGCCTTGGAGATAAATCAGATCTGATATGTGTATTCTGTTTTATCAAGATTTTTTTTTCTGCTATGGATTATTCATAGGAGAAGATGCTTCTAAATTCTTGCTATTGAGTTAACTCTACCATTTAGACATACATTACAGAGATTTATTCTGCGTAAGCCGGTCTGTATCTAAAGGTGGTTATTCCAAAATGGACGGGTTTTTAGCTTCTGATGAAAATTTTAATTAAGGCATTTTAGTTTTCAAACAAAAGTCAATATCTAGAGCTCATTTTTTATCAAGGTAAAAATAAGAGTCAAATATTCTTTATTATAACCTGGGAAGGCTGCCATTTACTGAAATGTGCAGAAACTATACAGGATATTTTCAGCTAAATTTAAGCAAATACTATGCTTGGCAAGTTAACCACAAAAATTCCAAACAGCCTGTGCAGTGTGGCTTAACTTTTTTCTTGTGTCAGTTAAAAAAATAGTTGCTTCAAAACTTTTGTGTACCTGTTTAAAATTCCATCCAGTGTGGTGGAAAAATGTTTATAGCAGCTAAGAGTCTAGTTGTTAAAAATCTTTGATTTCTGTTTCCAACTTCAGGTATATGGTAAACCTAAGTTCAGCCTTAGTAAGTATCAAAGTTCAGGACAGAGTAGTACGATAACTCCTATTTAGACCACTGAGTGAGTTTACAAATAGTAGGATCACTGCATTTGCATTTGATCCTGGTGCCATTGGAAGATCATTACTTCAATTTATCCCTGGAGTAGTACTTAATGTACATTTTTTGAAGCTTATAAATATCCAGTAAGTCAACAAAAATATAAGAAATATCAGGGAAGCTATCGCTGTCTTAACCTTGTTTTAGGGAAAAGCATTTGGCAAACAGTTAATTTATTGGCAAGAAAGCAGGAGCCTCACCTAACTAACAATTAAATGCAGGTTCACCATACAGGATTTGGGAAGAGTCAGAAAACTGACTTAAGCTCTGCCTGGATCTTAATGTAGACATGGTAGCCTTCCCTGTCATTCATTACTGTTTTCCTCCTTCCTTCCCAGGAATCTCAGCAAATGCTTGGAAGACTTATTCCAGAAAAACAGATACTCAATGACCAATTAAAACAAGTTCAGCAGAACAGTTTGCACAGTAGGTGTTTTATTTTTAAAGTTGACCTTTTCTTTTTTCTTTCTTTTCTTGAGATGGAGTCTCGCTCTGTCCCCCAGGCTAGAGTGCCATGGTGCAATCTCGACCCACTGTAACCTCCGCCTCCTGGGTTCAAGATTCTCTCGCCTCAGCCTCCCAAGTAGCTGGGACTACAGGTGCACGCCACCACACCCAGCTAGTTTTTGTATTTTTAGTAGAGATGTGGTTTCACTATATTGGCCAGGCTGGTCTTGAACTCCTGACCCCAGGTGATCTGCCCGCTTTGGTCTCCCAAAGTGCTGGGATTACAGGCATAGGCCACCGTGCCTGGCCTTCTCTTATTTTATAACCAGCAAGAATTTCCTTAAGTGAAATGAGACCATTAAAAAACATTTTCCTCACTGCAAATTAAAGTTGTTCTTATATTTGCAATGTTTTTCTAAAATAGGAGATTCACTTGTTACACTTAAAAGAGCCTTAGAAGCAAAAGAACTAGCTCGGCAGCAGCTACGAGACCAACTGGATGAAGTGGAGAAAGAAACTAGATCAAAACTACAGGAGATTGATATTTTCAATAATCAGCTGAAGGTAACTCTTCTGTGTGTGCCTACATGTATGTCCTACCCTTTAATTTTTTTAACTGTCCAAATGATTAGTTGCTATTTAATCTCAGGCAGAAAAATTTATTATGCCATTGTGAGACAATCTAAATTGCACTTTTCTCCTTGAAAATACAAAAATGAATTTGGCATCTATAAATTAGGGCTGAATGAGTGGCCCCAGCATGACATCTATTTTTAACCTGAATCCTATTTTGACACATCTCCATTCTTTTGTCTGTTTGCGATCACATCAAGTTGATTCCAAAAGCTTTATCTCTCTTATGTTCTTTGAATACTATTAAAAGAGATTGTTTTCTTTTTTAAAACTAAGAATTTTTCTGCCACTTCTTATCTTCATTGCGCTTAAATGTAGATCTTTATTTTGTTACCTCACATTTTTAAATCTTGCTGTTTTAGTGGAGTAATTGCTTTTGTCTCTTGTGGCAGAAGTGGTGTATGGTTTTGTCACATTTGCACAGTAAAATTGGGAAAATGCCAAAACTCTGAGGAAATGTAAAATGGTTAGATCACAGCCTCTTTCAGATTTGGTGTTTCTGATTTAACTTTACAACTGTATCATCTTAAGAATGTTAATTATTGGCTGGGCGTGGTGGCTCACACCTGTAATCCCAGCACTTTGGGAGGCCGAGGCGGGTGGATCACAAGGTCAGGAGATGGAGACCATCTTGGCTAACACGGTGAAACCCTGTCTCTACTAAAAATACAAAAAAATTAGCCAGGCATGGTGGCGGGCGCCTGTAGTCCCAGCTACTTGGAAGGCTGAGGCAGGAGAATGGCGTAAACCCGGGAGGCGGAGCTTGCAGTGAGCCGAGATCGCGCCACTGCACTCCAGCCTGGGTGACAGAGCAAGACTCCATCTCAGAAAATAAAAAAAGAAAAAAAAGAATGTTAATTTTTAAAATCATAACATAAACAGTTTATTTCTTATAAACAGTCATATACTACTTTAGATGTATGTAGATACTAACGTTTTTGTTATTCTTATAAGAAATTGGATGTTATACTTTTTTCCCCTCCAAATATTTGTTTTCCTTATCTAACTTAAAATTCTTTATACTTGACTCTGGCCAATTCAGCTTTTGACAGTAGGAAGAAGTAAAACTCCTATTCTTTAATTCTAAAAACAAAATTAAAAATTAGAAATTATATTTGAAACTTTTATAATAGGTGACCTTTGGATTGAGATTCTAGGCCAAATTGTCTAGACATCTGAGTTGAAGTTATGTGTGCTGTTCTTTCAGAGTATTAGGTAATGATCTTTTCTCAATTGTACAATTCCAGGAAAGTGCTCTTAGGGGAAATATTATTTGAGCCAACTTAGTGTTTTTCTTCACTTTGCTTTCATGCTTACACAGTGTGTGTATGTGTGTACACTATATATGTTCTATATTCATGCATATATGATTATGTGTGGTATGTCAGTATTGGAAGTACAGCTGTAAATTAACCATCTCAAGATAAGTACAATTAAAAACAAAAAAACAAAAAAGATTAAGTTCAATTAAAACATGCTCACATTAACTTTCATTGTCACTTGTCTCTTTTATAGGCAAAAAAAAAAAAAAGAAAAAAGAAAATAGCACTGTTGCAAAACCTACATTGCTTTTTAATAGTCTCTTGGGATATAAACTGTTAAATATTAAGCTATCTTCTGAACCCAGGTAGTAGTCCAGATTTGTGCCTTCACATTAAGATTCTTTTTCTAGAAATTTGACTCCCCAAAACAAGGTTCAGGTATTAGAAAATGATACTCTAGTGAGAGACTTTTGATAAATGTCTAGAAGATCTGTAGATTAAATAATTTTGGTGATTGAATTGCTGTTGCCATTACTAAAGAGAACACCCTTATTATGTGGTGAGTCACCCCTACTTTGTTTAATTGACTATGGCTGCTTTCAGCATCACAGAGTTTCTTATATAAAGGCTAATTTTAGCCCCCCTTTCCACTAGCCCTTTTCCAAATATACTTATTTTAAATAAGAATATTTCTTCTTGTTTTTTAATTTTAATTTTGGCCTTCTCTTATTAACTTTAAATTTAAATTAATAAGATGAGTTTAAAAATCACAGGTCAGGCCAGGTGCAGTGGCGTGTGCCTGTAATCCCACCACTTTGAGAGGCAGGTGGATCACTTGAGCTCAGGAATTCAAGACCAGCCTGGGCAAAAGGGTGAAACTCTGTCTCTACTTAAAAAAAAAAAAAAAAAGAAGAAAGAAAAAAAATACCAGAATTAGTCGGGTATGATGGCCTGTAGTCCCAGCTACTTGGGAAGCTGAGGTTGGAGAATCACTAGAGTCTGGGAGGTCAGGGCTGCAGTGAGCCATGATTGTGCCACTGCACTCCAGCGTGGGCAACAGAGTGAGACCCTGTCTCAAAAAACAAGCAAACAAAACAATAAACAAATCACAGGTCAGTATAACTATATTGTTTTGTTATTTAACACGCATTTGGAGGACTTAGTTAATATGTTGTGTTACGCTTATTATCTCTAGTATTCCTCTCAAACCTGGTAAAGCCAAAGCAAACAGTTAAATTGGAGAATCAAAAGATTTGTAGAATTTGATTGAGACAACTCAGAGATGGATTTGTCATTTAGTCTCTTAAGTGTCATTTGCCCACTTTTCTTTGTTGTAGCCACACTGGAAAATGAAGTACTTTTTTCTAACCTTAGAGCATGTGTCTGTTAGCAACTGTGTTTTCTAGGATGATGACATAGACCAGGCAGAGCCACCCTCTTGACCCTTGGAATTTCTTCAGTGTCCCTCTTGATCAGCAGTGCGTTTAGAGCATCCACACTGATGATGCAAAAATTACTTCTACCTTCCTGGGATGTGTCATTTCACACATCTAACCTGGTGGTGTGAATTTGCTGTATCCTAAACCTTCCTTTCCTTAAAGGAAGCCAGCTGGAGAGTACAGAAAAGAAATTCGGGCTTCCGATTCTTTTGTATTTCATGTTCACATAGATTGTTCACCTGGAAGAAGGAAATGCAATTCCCTCGTTATAGATTAGTACAGTAACACTGGAGGAGTACCTTACAGAGTACAGAATTTTAAAATTAGTTGATCAGGATACTAAATCTATATTAAGTGGCTGGCTCCACAAAGGAGTATAACATTTAACACAAACTGATTCTATTTTGGGTAAATTGCAGTAAGTCATTTGATGCATGTTCAGAGTTATGTCCAGTTTCTTAGATATAAAGATAACACAGGGAATAATCGTACCCTGGTTCAGCCCAGATTCTGAGTTATAAGACAGTTATCAGGAAGTATAGGAAGCGTATTTAGTCAAAAAACTGAATACACTTATACTTGCCTTTTCTTTTAACATACAATCTGATTTAGTTCTTTCCTGTAGAATGTCTTGCTCAGATTAATTTGTCTTTTGTGGATTTCTCCCATTTTCTTCAGGAAGAATTACATTCCTCCCTTCCCTACCCAGAATCTGATAAGCAAAATAGAAATTCTCCCAGCATTAATTAAAGAGGAAAAAGTTACAGGTTCATAGGTATTTGTTTTGTATAGGAAGCAGCCTATTGAAAGCAGAAGGCATGATTACAGTTGTGGTCTTCTGTTACATGGCTCCACATTCAAAGTCATGGGCCTTTACATTTCTGCATAATCCTAGGAAATTAAAGGCTTATTTTTTGTTTTCCAAAAGGCTGTTTTCCATGCATTTTAATAGATATTTACCTTGTAGGTGTCACATTTATATATTCCAAAAAAAATCCTAAGGCGTAAATATCTTTCTATTTACCACCCAAACCAATAATTACTTGAGAAAGGAAACAGGAATCTTACTGTAGCAAATAAAGTTTGCTTTTGGGTTGTAAATAAGTCTGTAAAAACAGGGAGGGTGGGAGAAGAGAAACGATAGCACCCTGAAATATTGAAGCTCTTGCGCTGCAAATTTCCCAACTGGCAGCCTTTGTACTTATGCTGCCCTTGATATGCATGGGAAATTTTAGGTTTTTGATTATCAAATGAAATATTTGAACAGTGAATTAACCAGGAATAATTAATTGTATTGTGATTATTGCTAGCATGAATTAGTACATCTTAAAATAGTTTGAATTCAGTGGATAAAATTTATTTACCATAAATGTCTGCTTTTAAAATGTGTTGTGTATGTAACAAATACCTTATTAAGAAATCAGTTCAGTAGTCTTCTCAAATCCACATTCTAGAAACAACAATTTAAAATTATCATCTATGACTTTTACTTCAGTTTACACGAAAATTAAAACTCCCAACTTTTTTGGAGACTCTGTGTACCAAAAGGGTAGTTGTTTTTCTTACACACAGTGCTTACCTATAGGTATAAAATTATGATTCAAACAAGTGTTAACTAACATTACTGCCAGAACTTTTTGGACAGTGGCACCTGACTTTACCTTCACCTTGGTGATGTCAGTAGTTATTATAGCACTTTTCCTTGGCACTGACAGCCTAATGTTCCATATTTTAATATCTTAGCTCTAACATGGAGCAGCAGCACAGAGTACAGCTTGTAGTTTTCCAGGCTCCTTTAAGAGGTCAAATAAGGAGAATCCAACACCCAACGGGGCTAGATTTTATGTTTCATGTTGAAAAGTTGAGTCCTTGTTGGTTCCTGTCTAGTCAGTGTGTACTGGACAAGTCCTAATGTGAATGGCCGTTTACATTTGAGCATTTCTTTCTTCCAGTCAGTGGCAATGGAGGAGGCAGTGTTGCAGTGCCTGGCAGTTCTCCTGGGCTGCGTCATCCACTTAGACTTCTTTCTAAAGGTCTCCATGCCCTACTCAGGCAATGCACATCTTTCTCAGACTAAGAATGATGAACCATCTCCAGCTCTGTGCTTCAGTTTCCCCTGCGCAGATGAGTGCTCAGTGTCTAAGATAGCATTTACCATGAAGTACTAAGCCTTCTTTATAAAAGTTAATTATTAGTTATTGTTAATCTTGGAGTATGATTGATTCTTTCCTATTGACGAGTTGCGTGTGTGTATGGTGGTGTAAACTGAATTACAAGCTGGACAAGGTACTGTATACTGTAGTCTTATCTTTTTAACAAGCATTTTAGATCATTGAATTTGAGCTTGTCTGCAAAAATGTGAAAGCGCTCCGTTATTATTTGGGTCATGTGCATATTTCCATCATGAGAGACATACTATGGTCAGTATACTATTCCAAATGTCTATAGCATTTTATTTTCTAGCAAAATTTGAGTATTTAAGACTAATTCACAATTATGTTTTAATTCCTTAGTATACTTGGGAAATTCAGGCTTCTAAAAGTAGACACAAGAGGCTGTTAGAAATATAAATTATCCCCATAATACTACCTGTTCTAAAAATTGCTCCTAAGAACTGAATCGATGTTGAAATGAGAAGGCCAGTTATAGTAAATGAGGTTGTTTGCTTAACTAAAGCCTTTATACTCTTGGTTTCAGACACTTGCTTTCATGGGAGGCTCATTCATTATGAAGGCAGTGAAAGGCAAAATGTTTAGCAACGAGAGGAAAAAAGAAAAGAGTTGGAGAAAGAACTGCAGAACAGAGTTAGAAGTCAGGGAAAAAAATGCTTGTGAAGAGAAACAATGAAGGAAGGAGAAAAACTCAGAAAGAGGAGGCACAGAGACAGCGAGAGAAATCAATATGAATTCAAACAGTAGTGTTGCTTTCTCATAATTAGTATTGTTTGCTTCTTTCATTTTGTTCAAGCAAAATTTTATTTTTACATATATGATCCTTTGAAAAAGACCTCTCCTGCATGGAAGTAATAAAATTCTCTAACTCTCACTCTGTCAGATTCTGTGCCATACCAGTAAGCTGGTTGGTTGACTTTTTTAGTTATAGTGTGGGGTTTTTTTCTTTTAAGGTAATAAAATTTAATAAAAGGTAATTTGGGAAAGGGTTAAGAAGAACCCAATCTTTTGAAACAATCCTTTCTTCTCTTAATAGAATATTGCTTTGTGACTAAAGCAGACACTTTGAGGGAAATTCAGATTTTTTAGGACAAACTGGAATCAGATTTCTCTTTCTGGTAATACTTCCCAAGGGTACTTCCCAAAGCCTCATGGTGGAGGGTGTCTAATTACCTATTCCTGTTGCAGAGAGGAGAGGAGCTTCTAACTCTTCCGCCCACCGCCTTCCACACATACACCTTGCTCCAATCTCCCTTAGCACTTGTGATATGTTGACTACCATTTTGTGCCATGGGAAATAGTCTTATCATTTTGTTAAATATTGACTTTAAATTTAAATATTTGAACATGTTTTCAAATAGCATATCCCGTTTCAGAATTTAAATAATCAGGCCAGGTGTGGTGGCTCATGCCTATAATTCCAGCACTTTGGGAGGTCGAGGCGAGTGGATCACTTGAGGTCAGGAGTTTGAGACCAGCCTGCTACATGGCAAAATCCCGTCTCTACTAAAAATACAAAAATTGTCCGGGTGTGGTGGCACGCACCTGTAATCCCAGCTACTTGGGAGGCTGAAGCAGGAGAATCACTTGAACTTGGGAGGCAGAGGTTGCAGAGAGCTGAGATCATGCCACTGCACTCCAGCCTGGGCAACAGAGCAAGACTCCATCCATCTCAAATAAACAGATAAATAACCAGTCAGTATATCTATCTTTTTCTGTGTGGTCCTCTCACTTTTAATGCATCAAGAATGAATAAACGTAGCCTGGTTCAATGGCATGTGTCTCTGGAGGCTGAGGTGGGAGGATCACATGAAACCAGATGTTCAAGGCTATGTTCATGCCTGTGAATAGCCACTATACTCCAGCCTGGACAACATAGTGAGACCCTGTCTCTAAATAAATACATTTTTTTAATGAATGAATAAATTTATAATTTTATGATAAATGGGCTATCAGTTTACCTTGATTTGGGTATAATTTCTGTGTTCTGAAATCGTTATTTTTCAAAATTTTCCATCCAGGCACAAGTTCTCACCTCATGGGGTTTGTTAACTGGCTTTCTTTAATAGCTCTTGATTTGTTTCACAACCACCTAATTTGAAAAAGTTAATATATTTTAAAACTCCAGAGGCCTTCTATGAATTTTGATATTGTGTACTACATATTATCCCTAGGTGAGAAATAATGTTTATTTACAGAAAAGCACTTCTACTTTGGACTTTTTATGGATATGATATTACAGATAAACACCTGAAATTTTTGATGCTGGTAGCTACATCATTTTTTATGAAGTCAATATAAACAATATAATATTAACAGTATGAAGATTATTATAAATGGTATATGTGGGCTAAATAATTTTATCTTGATTTATGTTGTTGAGTTCATGAATTTTAAGTAATTAAGTTATATTTGTTTTTGTCTCTCATTTCCAAGAGACATCCTGAGGCGAATCAAAAGCAAAATCCTTCAAAAAAGTTAAATATCTAAATCAGCAAATACATTTCCATTAACTGCTAGTCTCCTTTCATAGACCCCTGTTGCTAGTTAATTTTTTTCTCTTCAAAGGACTCCTATACATATTGTTCAGGTGCATGCTACTTCATGTTTCAAGTAATATTGTTTCACATAATACATGTATTTTTGAGTGTCTGTAAGACCAGATGAAGGAGAAACAGTCACAGTTATTAAATCAAGTGATTCTGTGCCTTTTAGCGTAGCAGCAGAACAACCATATTCAGTAAACTTGAGCCACATTTCTCAGGGGAAAAATAGTTGGATCTTCTTGGGTATTCAATTTGTCAAACAGATTGCTTTTGAAATACTTTGGCTGTATGCCATAGGAAGTCTGAAGATGTTTTATGGTTCAAATAACTTAGTTCTTTAGGGGAAATAAGTGACTTTTCCCTCTTTGGTCTAGGGAAGAAAATTAAAAGCAAGTTGATTTTCATTTATCTTAACTAATACAAAACAGAATCTTGATATGCCAGTAATTTTTTATTGTAGTTCATGAGCTGTTTTGATCAAAGACCCCTTGATATTAATAAAACTGTGAGCTTTCTCCACCAGAAAATGCCCATATACTCCAAGTCTGCATGCAACATAGTATCCACAGGGCTGAAGCTTATTCATGGAACCTAGTTAAGAAATTCTGTATCTTCATAATTCTGCATAAGTTGTTTGTGATTTTTAAAAAACCTTATTTTAATATTTAATAGATATGTGTAGTATACATACTACACATTTTATAGTTTTATTTTTTCCTGCATAAGTATTTGTTACATGCAGCTAAAATTTCTTGACTACTTAATTTCTTATTTAAGAAAGTACTGTAATTATGTTTTATTGGAAGATAATACCAAATTATTACATACTCTACCTAGTGTAAAACATACCATACACTTGAATAGAATTCATAAAAGAAAAATCAAAGTTGTACACTCTGTACTATATTGCTAGATTAATTCTCAGCCAAGAAACATGTTTTTGTAGAGTTACTGGTTTTAGAAAAAAAATCACTTAATTTTAGGAAGAACCAAGTGAGATACTGACTTTTGATACGTGGTAATTTCTTGTTTGTTTTCTTTCTGTTGTAGCGAAATAACTGTGACAAATTCCATGTGGATTTAATAGAATTTGCAGAGTCATTTTAATCAATCTGCCTACCAGGAAAAGTTGATACTTTCAGTGTGATGAAATTTTTGTTAGCCATTTCCCCAATAATTTGCTCATTTCCTAGATACATAATTTAATGATACCAGATTTGTTTGTCTCTTTGAATTTTTTTTTTTCTGAAAGAGTTAAAAGAATACTTCTTAATAACTGTAACAGTACTTGAGTCTCTTTAATAGTATGGAAAAGAATGAGAGAATAGTGTATCCATCTGCTTCCTATGTGAAGTGACTAGGTGTTCTGCAAGGACTTCGTTGTGGTGAAGGAAGGAGAGCCATTCACTCGTTTTTTTAAGAGTATATTTCTTCATCCTATCGATTGCCTTCTCGGAAGTTCAACTTTTTAAAAAGCTTATCAACTTAGAAATCATCCATGTTCTGCTTATTTTGATTCATGCCATAGTAAACTCCTAAGTCCAAGAAAAGAGAAGACCCAGAATGCCTGCCTCGGGGCAGCACGTTGATTTCCTTACAACTGTGTATCTCAGCAGTGTTTGACTTGGACGAAGGAAATTATAGAAAAACCTTGCCATCTTTAAATCTGGATCATAAGGTGCCAGAGCCTTCTGTTAGCTTATTTGTCATCTATTTTTTATGGTTCCTGCAAGCTCCATTCCTTGGAGGTACTTGAAACTGCAGCTGACATAATCACTTCCTAAGATTGGTTCAAATGCTGCTAAACTCAAAAACAAGTGTTTTTAAAAAATTTAAACATCTTTTTTATGTATTTGATACATTTAAAATTATTTTGAAACTGTGTCATAGGTAGGATTTTTTTTCTGTATTCTTCAAAATCACTTTTCTTACAAGTTTTCAATTTTATAGTGCCTCCTAATGTATTACTAGCTTTACTTGCATCTGCTAATCAGTGATCTATAAATCCATATCCAGTTACAAGAGCCTAGTATAGAAAGGAAATGTGCAGTGTAATTCTTAGGGGAAAATGAAAAATCTTCATTTGGGCCTATGGGCTATCTATTATAGTATGTTGATACGTCATGGCCAGTGTCCATTCTGGTTGTGCATTTTAACTTTAACCTTAGCAAAATTAGTAGGAAAAGGTTAGCCTAACCCTTAGAATTTTTTTCCAGTAACAAGTGCATATTTTAATACTGACCTTCTACAGACAAATGGTCTATCTTTGTTTTTCAAAGATATTTGTTGAATATTTTGAATATACTCATAAATACATTTTTTCCTGGATGAAATAAGGACTTTTCTTTATTTAATATATAATCAGATTCCTGAACATCAAACTGAAATGTTATTTCTCTTCCATCATTTCTTACTCCTTTGTATTTAATTTCAGCTCAGGGTTATTTTGCTTATGCTTTTTTCACTCATTCTTGCAGTTAGAAATAAAATTCTAAATAAAACAGACACTGAAATAAATACTCATGTGATGAACAATGTCTAAGATTTAACAGATCCCCAAACTTGAAGAACACCTAAAGATCATCTATTCTGATTCATCTGCCAGCTCATGTCAGGGACCTGAGATTAGAATCCTGGTTTCTTGATTCCCAGTTCTGTACCTTTTAAGTATAGTCTTTTGCTGTAAATTATTTTTTCTGAACCTATTTAAGAATTTGATGGTATTGAAAATGAAATTTTCATTCATATTATTACTGATTACTAGTTATTCTTGGTTCTGGGTTACTAAGAAAACCAATTCTCTCACTGGCTGATTTTTTTTTTTTTTTTTTTTTTTTTTTTGAAGGGCAGAGGTCTTCACCTCTGTCGCCTGGGGCTGGAGTGCAGTGGCCGGATCTCAGCTCATTGCAAAGCTCCGGCCTCCCGGGTTTACCGGCCTTCTCCTGCCTCAGGCCTCCCGAGTAAGCTGGGACTACAGGCGCCCGCCACTTCGCCCGGCTAGTTTTTTTTGTTATTTTTTTTTTAGTAGAGACGGGGTTTCACCGTGTTAGGCCAGGATGGTTTCTCGATCTCCTGACCTCGTTGATCCGCCCGTCTCGCCTCCCGATTACAGGCTTGAGCCACCGCGCCCGGCCTACTGCTGATTTTTTAACACTTAAGTTTTACATCCCTTGGTATGGCAGTGAGAAGGATGATGAAAAATGGACTTCTTTCTCCCTAGGGTTGATTTTCTGATCTCAGCACTTTAAACAGTCAGTGTGAGACTTCATCATTGCTTCCCAGTCTTAGACTTCTTTTCCCCTTTCCTCTGTTCCACATGTCAGGTCTGCTGCCGTAGGGAGCAGTCCAATTTGTGCCTTACAAAGGTACCTTTTCCTGCTGTGTCCTGCCTGGATATTCCCAGTGTCATCTGCTAGGTTTCCCACTGAAGTCCCTTCCTCCCTTCTTTTCCCTCCTTCCCCCTTCCTTCCTTTCCTTTTTTTCCTTCTTCCCCCTTTCCCCTTCCCCTTTTCCTCCCATGCCTTCCTCTTCCTAAGTACCTCCCCCAGCCTCCTAATCTCCAGTTAAACTTTTTCTTTTATCTCATTGTTCTCTTTTAAAGCCACTCAGTGTCACTTACAGTTTATAAAACATTTGTATATGCATTTTAACTTTAACCTTAGCAAAATTAGTAGGAAAAGGTTAGCCTAACCCTTAGAATTTTTTTCCAGTAAAAAGTGCATATTTTAATACTGACCTTCTACAGACAAATGGTCTATCTTTGTTTTTCAATCTCTGAATGAATCTAAAGGTAGGAATTTTAGGGCCTGGAAGAAACCTGCCCATCTAGTCTCACCAGTGAGAAAAGCGATAGAAGACAGGGCAAATCTTAGTCTTAAATCTCCCCATAGAGATCCCTGGGCCGTGTACTGGGAGGACCAGCCCTGGTTAGATCAAGAAATCAACTGGAAAGATACGTTGGCTCTACTGGGCACTTTGACTCATCTAATTTATTGTTGGCCCAAGTAAGATGAGTTTCAGTGACTCAATCTATTGGTGACTATTTGATTTCTGTGGAATCAGGGAGTTTCTTCCTCAGCAGACGTTTCCTTGTTCTTCATATTTTCAGGTGTTCAAACTTGTCACTCGAGTACTTTAAATATCATAGAATGCATTTTATTTTCAGTAGCCTGCTAAGGAAATTACTGCTATTCCTGCAGCTAGTATCAAGTGAGGAAATTGGATCCAAGGTAGTCATCATCAAATTATAGCTTTTTACTTTCAACCTGATTGCTGGTTTAGGTTGGGGCAGTTAGCAACTTGAAGGATAGATTTAGTAAGAAAAGATGCTCTGAAAGAGGTGTAATTTGAAGAAAATAGACCCTTGGGGGAAGAATTGAGGTCAAATAATTGAGTAGCAAAGAGATGTCCATTTGTTCTAAGGCAGCTTAGTGAAAGGTGGAGGTGAGGTTTGAATGGAGGTATGAGTGAAGAAGAGGCTTGTGTATTTTCAGAGTCAGTAGAGGTTGCTGTTGATTGATAATCAAAAGAAGCTTAAGTTTTATTCATGATCCTCGCCATATCTTGAAACTGGTTACGTTCCATTATGATTGCTGAGCCTTATCAGTAGAGTTCCCCTTCTGCCCTTCGCTAGCAGGTTTCTTCTAGAGCAGATCGTGGAAAATGGTATAATGTGTATGGCTCATTAGAATGTAATCTGAAGTGGCCTTTGGAAATCAGTCATGTCAAAATGTGGTGTGATTTTAGCTTTCCAAGTTGACTTTTTCCAACTCTGAAACGTTATCTCCTAAGTGTCCTAGGCTTCCCACTATGAAATGTTGCATGCTGATAAATAGTTGATGTATTTGTCACTCATGTCACTACATGAGCTGTTTTTCGGTTAATTATAGGAACTAAGAGAAATACATAATAAGCAGCAACTCCAGAAGCAAAAGTCCATGGAGGCCGAACGACTGAAACAGAAAGAACAAGAGCGAAAGATCATAGAATTAGAAAAACAAAAAGAAGAAGCCCAAAGGTGAGTCTTCTTTGGATTATGGACTCATCTGGAAGGAACTTTGAGGATTTACTATTCTTTGCCTGGCTTCTCCAAGTAGTTACTGCACCAGAAAGAGCCTTCAGTCTTTAGTGTGCGTGTGAAGTGTGAGTGCAAACACAAACACGTGTATATATAAATCTTTGCATATATCAGTACTCCCTGAAGTTTTTGGTTAGTTCCCAGAGCTCTCTCAAGCTACTACTATGTAGATAAATGGAATTATACAAGGAAATTGGGACATTTGGTGTGCTCATTTGCATGTTAATGGCCAAAATAACATTTCTAGTTCACAGCCTTTTACTATGAGCTAACAGGGGTCAGAATGCCTGGTTTAAAATCCAAGCCACTGAGCTAGCGCCCCAACACAGGGCTTCTCCAGCAGGGTCAGGGTGGGCCCCTCTGTTTCCCTTCTTCTGTTTTTCAACTGCAAATTAAACTTTAGTACAAAAGGGGGACATTTGCCACTGCTGCTTAGTGCATAGGATACAGACATGTTTTATCTTTTTTTGAAGATTTGTGTTTGTGATATTTTATTTTACTTGTAACTTACTGTGGTAAATTGTAGAAATTTGTGTCTGATTTTGTTACTGGATATTTACCTTTTAAATGTCAGTTAATTTTAGACTCCACAAAACAAAAATGACCAAATGTCCCAATGACAGCCTGTAAATTATAAAAGTTGGTAATTGAAATTAGATTAAGGCCAGGCACAGTGGCTCACGCCTGTAATCCCAGCACTTTGGGAGGCCAAGGTGGGCGGATCACAAGGTCAAGATATTAGGACCATCCTGGCCAACATGGTGAAACCCCGTTTCTACTAAAAATATAAAAAATTAGCTGGACACTGTGGCACGCGCCTGTAGTCCCAGCTACTTGGGAGGCTGAGGCAGGAGGATCACTTGAACCCAGGAGATGGAGGTTGCAGTGAGCTGAGATCATGCCACTGTACTCTAGCCTGGCAACAGAGAGACTCTATCTCAAAAATAGAAAAAGAAAAGAAAAGAAAAGAAATTAGATTAAAAAGACGACGAAACGGATACTTGAGGCAAGTCGTTAACTTTAGTGGGCTGAGTTCAGTTAACCTGCCGAGAGCTGTGCATACTTTCTTATGGGTATGTAGAGTCGTCTGTTTGTGTTTCAGTGCCAGTGGGGAGGTATCTGGGGTCCCAAACCCATTTACATGATTGTTTTATGGTTTTCTTGGGGGTCAGACTAAGGGTCTTCTCCTTGAATGTATTGATTAATTCCATCCTTTTCTTACCTCCACAGTGTATAAAATGCTTTTATTATTCACACTATACTGCACTGAACTGTGAAATTCCTACAGAGTAGAAATAAACATAAAATACAGAAAAATACATAAAATACATAAAATAGCATAATACAGAAAATAGCATAATAAAAATACGTAATATGTATTCCAATTACATAGACAAAAACTACTCCAAATTAACTTCAGAAATTAGATGGTTATACACTATATATGGTGACCTTTATTGGTAGAAAATATAAAGTAATTTTTTTTTTTTTTGAGACGGAGTCTCGCTCTGTCACCCAGGCTGGAGTGCAGTGGCGTGATTTCAGCTCACTGCAACCTCTGCCTGCCTGGTTCAACCGACTCTCCTGCCTCAGCCTCCCAAGTAGCTGGGACTATAGGAGCGTGCTACCACGCCCAGCTAATTTTTATATTATTAATAGAGATGAGCTTTCACCATGTTGGTCTAGAACTCCTGGCTGGTCTAGAACTCCTAACCTGGTGATCCGCCCTCCTCAGCCTCCCAAAGTGCTGGGATTACAGGCGTGAGCCACCATGCCCGGCCACTGTTTTTATTATGGTTTTTTGTTGTCATGATTAACAGTATCCTTACCCCTCCAAAAAATGTTTTATGCTTTCCTAAAAGACACTTTAAAATTGTAAATAAAATGTTTAAGATTTAAGTTTAAAGGCTTCTGCATAAAAATTTCACATTCATACACAGTAGAAATAAATGTAATTTTTTGACAATGGAGAATAAAAGTATAATTTGTTTCAATTATGTTCCCGTGGCAAATTCCTAATTCTAGCCGATGACCTGTGTGCATTAGCCATGTCACAGGATGGCAGTTCAGGGTGGAGACTCTGGGACCAGGCCGCCTGGGATTGAAGCCCAGGCACATATGACTGTGTGATGTGGACAAGTCATTTAATATTCTCTGCCCCAGCTTCCTTATTTGTAAAATGGGAGTAATACTAAGACTACCTACCTGATTCGCAGTTTAAAGGAGTTAATATATGGAGAGCTAGTTGTTATTATATCATTTGTTATTACATATTAGTTTCATTTAAAGTATTTTCTGACTTTATAAAGTATTATAGAATGAGAAAAATCATTCTCAGTCTTTTACTGTGGGTTTCAGGTTGAGGCCATCAAAAATTTCAAGGCCTAGGCCGGGTGCGGTGGCTCAAGCCTGTAATCCCAGCACTTTGGGAGGCCGAGACGGGCGGATCACGAGGTCAGGAGATCGAGACCATCCTGGCTAACCCGGTGAAACCCCGTCTCTACTAAAAAATACAAAAAAACTAGCCAGGTGAGGTGGCGGGCGCCTGTAGTCCCAGCTACTGGGGAGGCTGAGGCAGGAGAATGGTGTAAACCTGGCAGGCGGAGCTTGCAGTGAGCCAAGATCCGGCCACTGCACTCCAGCCTGGGTGACACAGCGAGACTCCATCTCAAAAAAAAAAAAAAAAAAAAAATTTCAAGGCCTAGATTTAATTACAATTATCTATTTGTGGTAGCTACTTTGAAAAACAAAATCAAAGTAGTTGAAGTCAATAAAACAATCCCTTGCTTTCAGCTTCAGGTTTGGGGAGCAACATGTGTGCATGTAAATGTGTTGTACCCTTTGCTGGGGGGAAATTTTAGTGATCTGATTGATCATGTACTTATTTTAAGTGATATTTCATTTACAGTGTTGGGTGTATTTTATTTTTATAGAAGTTATGTTCTCTGTGTTTTATGGCTCTGTTTGGTCAGTTTAATACCAGCTTCATTATTAAGAAGTATGTTTCTTACTCTTGTAACCACTTTATAAAATACATCAGAAATTTTCTGTGTTTTCCTAAATCATGTGATTTCTTCTCACTCAGAACTGAAGCCCTGATTCAGTTGCCCCGTCTGAAGAACAGTGTTCCCTTGATGTTTCCCATCCCATTTACTGGATGGAGCTTTTTTTGTGAAAAGAGGCAACAGTAGTGTTAACTTAGAGTTGCTTCCTTGCTGTAATCAAGTGTGTTTGTTGGCAGACGAGCTCAGGAAAGGGACAAGCAGTGGCTGGAGCATGTGCAGCAGGAGGATGAGCATCAGCGACCAAGAAAACTCCACGAGGAGGAAAAACTGAAAAGGGAGGAGAGTATCAAAAAGAAGGATGGGGAGGAGAAAGGCAAACAGGAAGCACAAGATAAGCTGGGTCGGCTTTTCCATCAGCACCAAGAACCAGCTAAGCCAGCTGTCCAGGCACCCTGGTCCACTTCAGGTATTAGAAGCCAAAAATAATTCTAGAAAATAAGTCATCTTCTCTCCCAGATCCTCCTGAAAAACGCCCATATCTCATCAGGACCTGTCTTGGCTACATTAACAGATGAGAACTTCAGTCTCTTGTTTTGAGCATGGCAGCTCTTCTTTCCCCAGGGTCAGTTGAGATCTATGTAATTCTCCCATCACCATGCCAGCCTCTGGCCCACATTACACCAGCATCCACGAGTCCTCTGCAGAGTTAACAAGTGGTGTGAAGTTCCACTGGTCTTACATGCTGCAAAAGATACCTGCTGTTTCTCTGGTTTGTTATTTCCCTCCCTGGAATTTCTGAGCTGTTTCTGCAACAGAAAGTGGCACCTTTCACCCTTGCCTCCACTGATGGGGTATTCGCTGTCTTCGCTCTGCATTGCATAAAACTGCTTTTACTTTTTGAAAAGTGGCAGCGTTTTGTCCTTTGAACATAATTTGCTTTTTCTTTTCTTTACTTCTCTTTTCTTTTTACTTTGAGACAGTCTCACTCTGTCACCTAGGCTAGAGTGCAGTGGCACAGTCATAGTGCACTGCAGCCTCAAACTCTTGGGTTTAAGCAATCCTCCTGTCTTAGCCTCCCAAGGAGCTGGGACTATAGGTGTGTACCACCATGCCCAGCTAATTTTTTTTTTTGTACAGATGCAGTTCTAACTTTGTTGCCCAGATTGGTCTTCAACTCTTGGCCTCAGGCAATCCTCCCACCTTGGCCTTTCAGAGTACTGAAATTACAAGCATGAGCCACCATGCCTGGCCTAATTTGTCTTTTTTTTTAAAAGAAAAGGATAAATAAAAGACTGAACAAAGAGAGATAAATGAAAGACTGATCTAATTGGAATAGCTAGAAAAAGCTATCCTTTATAATAACAGATGTAAGCTAGAATGTATTTAAGATTCTTGTGTGGTTGTGTGATCGTACAGTTTTGCAAATAATGCTCAGCGGAAGCAAGTCGTTGCTTTTTCTTTGTGTGGTAAATTATACCAATTTTGCTTGGTCATCCGTGTGCTTCTTTAGTGCTGCAGTATACAGAAAGAAAAGAAAGAAAAAACACTTTCAAGCTATTCTGTAAAGGTTTACTGGTTCCCAGCTGCATAGTGGGCAGAGATGGGCGTGAGGTATGGAGCTGCATTAGGCACCTACCTGCGTTCAGATGCGTGCAGTCCAGGGGAAAGACTGGCAGGTCATCAGACCTACACAGTAGCAACCATGTCATAGGAGGGGAAAATTAATTTTTTGATAGTTTTTTTCTACCTGAAAATAATTTCACCATTGAGCTTAGGCAGTTTAAGTTCTTCATGCGTCCTCCTAGTATAAAGTGAAGATTTGTTTTTTCGCCTTAAGTCAGTAGGTAGTCTTGCATGTCATACAGTTCAAAATCATGTGGAGATAATACTTTACCCTCATTGCTTTCCAGATAAGAGAGTTATATGTCAAAATACTTGTAGCTCTTGAGTAAAAATGCCCAAAGGTCTGTTATTAGTTGTTGCTAACCAGAATGCAAAATATCCTCTGCTCATGTGCATGTTTAAACATTTTGTTTCATTTAAAATCTAAATTATTTTCATCTAGGGTTCATCCTTAGGCTCATTATTTCCCAAAGAAATGTAGAGGAAGAGTTTCTTCATCGGGGATTATCACTATAACTGAAATCAGCACTTAGGTTTTATATGACCATGTTAAAGAGCCTAAAACATCTGCTTTTTTATGTTTTGGTATGGAAACTGGTGCCTCTGTTCCCTCCCAAACAAGTTTGCTCCTTGGCTGATTCAGACTTTGGGTCGTATCCTAACTGCTACATTGTACTCAACACGCTGGGTAGGGAGGAGGCGGGTATTGATGCTTTACAGATCTGCACTGCTAGAGCCCCACCCAAGAGGCAGAGACAAGGAACCTTTAGGAAGCCTGGCTGCACTCAGCCTTGGAATGACCTTTGTTTAGAGGGAGTCACCAATGAACTCTCTGATGGGTTTGAGTTGCTGACGTCAGATTTGGCTCTGCTTTGGCAGTCAGTATGCGTTTCAGAAATTCCTTGAATGGAGGGAAATAGTTCAGAGGTGAAGATAGGCAATAGAGGAGAGGTTAGTTGTTTGGCTTGTTGTCATACATTTGTGTTCTCTGTAATTATTTATTTTTGTCCCCCCACCTTTTTTGTAAACAGAAAAAGGTCCACTTACCATTTCTGCACAGGAAAACGTAAAAGTGGTATATTACCGGGCACTGTACCCCTTTGAATCCAGAAGCCATGATGAAATCACTATCCAGCCAGGAGACATAGTCATGGTAAGAAAGACTCCAGTGAGAGGGTCATTTCTGTTGAAGATTAGCCTCTGTCCTCTTGTTTCACTTTATCCAACAATTGTAAGATTGTCAGTGAGTATGAAACCCAATAATTCAGCATCTAGAGTTTTAAAGTGTAAGCTCAGTCTTCTTTCTTTTTTATTAAAATGAAAGATGGCATTTAAAAAATGTATCCCAACATCACTTTAAAATTCAGTTGGTAAAGACAATGTGTTCTTATTTTTAAATCTATAAATGTCTGATAATTTCAGAGTTTAGATTACTACTTATATACTATAAGTATAAATATATATGTAATACATATATATGATGTATAGACTATATACTAGCATGCATGTGTATATATATTATATATGTAATATATACTAGTGTGCATATGTACATATATATACACACACACTAGGATCCTCCAAGGTGGGAGGAGGCCAGGAGTCTTTAAGAAATAGTTATAAGTGCAGAACACTCTATCATCATTCTCATAATTGTAAAAATTTTTGTATCTTTGCATCAGAGCATCTTTTTTCCTTTTAATTATGTAAACTTTGAATTATGTAAAAAGAGTAATGAATTATACAGTTAATCTGCTTTCCTACTCTGAAACAGAAAATAATTTAGAATTTTACTTTGTTACTGTTTCTTTCCTTTAATAACAATCTTATGATGTGACTAAAACTATAGGAACCAGTTTAAGAAAGAAAATCAAACAACATGGTTGATCTAAATCATTTTCTAAAAGAAAATGGTAGTTCCTTGTTCTAGTTACTCACTTTTAGAGTCTTAGAAGTCGTCAACTTTGCATTACTCTTAGCACTTTTTTTTTTTAAAGATAATTTAGCTTTTTTTGTTGTTGTTGACACAACTTCTCGCTCTGTTGCCCAGGCTGGAGTGCAGTGGCACGATACTGGCTCACTGCAACCTCTGCCTCCCTGCAACCTCTGCCTCCCGGGCTCAAGCAAAGCGATTCTCCCACCTCATCCTCCCAAGTAGCTGGAACCACAGGCGTGCACCACTATAACCAGCTAATTTTTGTATTTTTTGTAGAGACAGGGTTTCTCCGTGTTGCCCAGGCTGGTCTTGAATTGCCTGGGTCCAACGATCCTCCCATGTCAGCCTCCCAAAGTGCTGAAATTACAGGCATGAGCCACCATGCCTGGCCTAGAATTTGTAAAGAACTATGAAAGTTAACAATTGAAACAAACATGTTTCTTGCCCAAGGACTGTATGTCTTTGAAATATAAAGGGTGTTGTACAGGTGATTATACTATTACTCATGCATTCATCTTGCCATATACACATCATATCTGTGGATCTTTAATAGGCTAAAATATGTAGAAATAACAATATATTTGGCACTTAGAGAAATCAATTCCTATGTCCCCTTTTATCCTAATAGCGCTGCTTTCTCTGTAATTACCATGGGCTAGAAGAAGCAAGGCCAAAGATCGCAAATTATTTTTTCTTTTCTTTTCTTTTCTTTTCCTTTTTTTTTTTTTTTTTTTTTTTTTTTTTTTTTTTTTTTTTTTTTGAGACAAGGTCTCATTCTGTCACCTAGGCTGGAGTGCAGTGGCATGATCTTGGCTCACTGCAGCCTCCACCTCCCAGGCTCAAGTGATCCTCCTGCCTCAGCCTCCTGAGTAGCTCAGAGGTGTGTGCCACCACACCCAGCTAATTTTTATTTTTTTATTTTTTTGTAGAGATAGGGTCTCCCTATGTTGCCCAGGCTCCAGATCTTTAAAAATTAAAATCACCTTAACAATAGTGAAAACTTCTTCAAATATACTCCATGGCTTCATTCAGCACACAGTTATTGACTGAAACATGCTGGGTGCCAGCCTTATTCATCCTTTACAGAAAGAACTGTTGGTTTGGGCACTCCACTCTGTACACAGAAACAGTAACTCGAGTCAGCAGGGCATGTTTGTCAGCTTTCTTCTAACTTCACCACCTGCTGTTTCCTACACCGTGGTTTCTAATAGCCTGAAGCTACTTTACTCATACTGCCTCATATTTGAAGTAGTGTATCCTGTAAAGCAGATTAATTGTAAAATATGTAAATACCATGTAATAGGGATCTAAAATTTCTGAAAATACAAGGTCACATCAGTGAGGACCTCATTACAATTTTTTTAACGTTAAACAAACCAGCCTAATATTTTTGAGACCGGATTTTCTTGCAACACAAGGTGCAGAGAAGCAGCTCGCTCTCATCCTGAAGTAAGGGAACGTTGTGAAATGTTATGATAAGGAAATGTTGCAGGTGATCTGTATCTTGATGAGAAAGTGTTGCTCTTTTTCGGTAACGTATTTGGGCTTCACCTATAATCCTAGGCCTGTTGAAACCTTTTCCTCGAATTGGCTAGTTAACCACCAGCTTGATGAGATGCGTAGAGTTTAGATATGCTGTAAGAATAAAGCATGTCATTAAACATATATTTTGCCTTGCTTTCAAACCTTTGCTTTCCTGGTGGAGGTTAAAGGGGAATGGGTAAGTGTTGCCTAACTGTCAGGAAGTCTGCATCTTATTCAATGTTTTGTCCTTTTAAGTCACTTGAATTCTGTGTAAGTACACATATCTCTGGGTGTTGTTGTGGCAGTAAAAATGTGTTTGAATCTGTGTAGTAGGTTGTGCTTAAAAAAAAAAAGTAAGTCATAAGTCTTCTCAGTTTGTGTACTGGGTTTCTTTTTGCTAGATTCCTTTTAAGGACTAACTTGAATGCTCTGTGTTTGGCAAGGAATTAGGTCAAGTCTTCATCTCAGGCCATAGACAAAAAGGAGTTCCAAGTAGATTAAACATAAAAGATACAATTCTGGGAAGAAAAAACTTTTAAGGAGACTATTGGAATAATTTTCTGGCTAAGAAAGGCCTTTTAAGCTATAAAACCAGAAGTCGTAAGAGGCAAAAATGGACAGTTGACAATATGCAAAAATTAAAATGTCTGTATTTCAAAATATATGAGACCAAGGGTTACATAAAGGGTTACCCCTGTTACATAAAGATTCCAAACAGTTAACTTTGAAAGACACCCATAAGCCTTAAACAATTGGCAGAGGATGGGAAGGGACATTCACAGATGAAGTAAAAAGTCAGTTATTTAAAAAATACATGAAAAGATGCTTAGCTTCTTGAGCGATCAGAAAAATGCAAGTTAGAAAACAAAATAGCATTGTTCCTCTATCAAATGAGCAAGTTTAAAAGTCTGGTAATATCCAGCTTTGTCAAGAGTATAGGACAGTGAATATAATATGCATTGTTAGCATGGTTGTATAAATTGGTTAAGTGATTTGGAGGGCAATTTGGCAGTGCCTGTTTAGATTTAAAATTCTCATTCCCTCTGCCCCAGAAAGTCTATTTTTCTCCTTCCTCTCATGCTTTTCCTTCCTCTTTTGGGCACATGCACAAATATGTGTGTATGTGGATGTTCACTGCAGTGGTGTTAGTAAAAGAAATAAACAGCCCAATGTCCATCAGTAAAGGGATGGTTTAAATAAATTATGATATAACTAAAAAAAAAAATGAAGATTAAAACTTATATAGATCACATATACAAATAAGATTTCCTTCAAAACAGAATATGTGCAGCATAATTGCATTTGGTTAGAAATAAAACTATATATGTATTCATGTGTTTATGTAATGTTAACAATTTTGAAATATATGTATCAAACTGTTAACAATGGTTACCACTGGGCAGTAAAGAAGGGGCTTTCATGTTGAATTTTATAGACTTCTATGTTATTTTCATTTTTATAAATGTATTTAATTTATAATTTTTAATAAAACTAAAAATAAATTAAGGACAAGTATAACAGAGAATATCTACCCAGGACTGTAATAGTGTTTATTTTATCCCAGACCTCCTAAATATGTAATGAAATGTAGAATGTACTACTAGGCATAATTAGTTGGCTTGCGGAAGGGACAGCAGTGTTTCAATTTTGTACTACAAAATGCATTGTGATACTCCAGGTGCCATTCAACTGTGTTATCATTGTGAGGATAACAATCAATGCAAAAAGTTAGATATTGACATCTAATAGCAACAGGTTTGTATTTTTTTAATTTCATGAATTTTGCAGGTAACAAACAAGGAGCATGAAACATGTAGTACAACTTTACTGTCAGTCTCTCTAGGTTGAAAAATCTGGGGTTCACTTTTACTTTTGTGGGCACAGTCATCATCAGATTCTCAGATTCCTCAAACATCTTTGGGACATAGGTTACTATAATATGTTCAATTTTTAGAAGTCTAACAATGTGACAGTGTTTTCTTTTTCAATGTAGGCAGTCTTAGCCTTAAAATAATTTGCTTTTAGAAAACTTAGCGCGGTTTTATCCAAAACTATAATTTTCATGGTTAACAAAAATTTAATGTGATACCTTGTATATAGCACTATTCTCAGTGCTGTTGATAATAGAAAATTATCAAGTCAACCATTCATATGTTTAAAATCTTTTTAGAAAAATCTAGAGGAACACATGAAAAGGCCAATATTTGATGAAGTTCTCAATAAATATTCACTAACTCTGCTAGGAATTTAAAAAAGGAGAGGAATCAGTGTGAAGTGATGTGCTCAGGGAAGACTGAATGCTTTCCAATTGAGTTTGACCTTGATGGCTAAGGCTTAGATGTTTAGAAAATATATGGCCTCTCTTGATCTGGAAGTCTCAATTCTTGGAGGGTGAATTAAATCAAGTTTGACATCCGTAACATATTAGTAGAACATAAGAGACGAGAAGACCTATGCTCACTCCTTTTTTTTGAAGTTTGTGTTGAGAACACAGGCTGGGTGTCTAAATCAGTACAGTCTTTTGGCTTTCATGGGCCACATTGCAAGAATTGTCTTAGGCCACACATAAAATACACTAACAGTAACAATAGCTGATGAACTTTAAAAAAATCACAAAAAAATCTCATAATGTTTTAAGAAAGTTGATGAATTTGTGTTAGGCCGCATTAGAGCTGTCCTGGGCCACATGCAGCCCGTGGGCTGTGGGTTGGATACGCTTGGTGGCAGCCCATGGGCTGTGGGTTGGACAAGCTTGGTTTAAATGCTATCCTTGGACTGGTGCAGGCCTGAATGCATCCAGATTGCTGAGGGAGCTTCCAAAAAATAACCACGCCAGGGCTCATCCCCAGAGATTGTGGGAACTTGACTGCATATACAGCATTCAAAAGTCCGACCAGGTGGTTCTGTTAGGGAGTCAATTTCAGGAACCACTGATCTAACTTAATCTCTTGTTCATGTCAGGACTAATCCTAAATCATTTCTAGAAAATATCCTCTTAAAAATACCCAAGGAAGAATGGACTTCTTTAGTAGTTATTAGTCATTAGCTAGTCAGTTCATTCTGGAAATTGTCTTAGTGTTACTCTTATACCAATTTTTAACTCATTGTTTTCCTTTTCTTCTCTTGACAGACATTTTTAAAAATGTAGCCAACAATACCTTTTTCTCTACCTTCCATAGATTTCCATAGATTAAACATCAGAACGCAGCTCATTTAGTAACAATTGGCCATAATATCACTGCGGTTTTGAGGGACCAGTATACACATGATTACAGGGTTGGCTCACATCTGGCCCAATCACTGCCTGTTTTGTAATAAAGTTTTATTGGAACACAGCCAGGCTCCTTCATTCACATATTGTGTGCTACAGTGGCAGATTTGAGTATTTGCAACACAGGCAAAATTTGCCAACCTCCAGGATGGAGCTTTAGAAAGAGTTTTAAGGCCAGGTACGGTGGCTCATGCCTGTAATCCCAGCACTTGGGGAGGCCGAGGTGGGCGGATCCCGAGGTCAGGAGATTGAGACCATCTTGGCTAACACGGTAAAACACCATCTCTACTAAAAAAAAAAAAAAAAAAAGCCAGGCGTCATGGCAGGCGCCTGTAGTCCCAGCTACTTGGGAGGCTGAGGCAGGAGAATGGCGTGAACCCAGGAGGCAGAGCTTGCAGGGAGCCGAGATCACGCTGCTGCACTCCAGCCTGGCAGCAGAGCGAGACTCCATCCAAAAAAAAAAAAAAAGAAAGAATTTTAATATCCTCATCTAGGAATTTGGGGGAGAAACCTTATATTTCAGAACCAGCGAATCCATGAAAAATGTTTTGCTACCTGCACTCCTCAACACATCCCATGCAGCCACTGTCAGCTGGTCTGAATACACAGGCTAAACCTGTTTGCTACACTTGTTTATCGTGTTCTGTGAGGGAAAAAGGAATTTCTGCTTCCCTCCTTTGTGACAGGGTCAGAGATTTTAGAAATATTAATCTCATCTAATGAAGATGGCAGCCATTGAGCATATAAAAATTGAGAAAAGACATGTAATATTATCAGCCTTTGCCAAATGGACTTGAACCTGAAGTGGCTGCTGTGTATATTTGACTGTTGCATCAGTGAGCTACAATATGCAGTGTGTAATTACTAACATTTTGTAGACCAGCTCTGAAACATAGTCCCAGAAATGTGAGCAATATCTGGTGTTTGTACTTCACTTTAACGCTGTTTCACTCGAATTACCCCCAAATACGTTGGGGTGTTACAGTGTGGCTGATAAATGAAATTGTATTGAGACCAAGATTGTTAATAATAACATCTCCTTATAGTCCCCAGTAGGTAAATGTACATTGTGTAAAAAGTCCACGTTGGAACCAGTCATATTACAAAGCCGTTTGTGTTCCTACTTCTTGGCCTGCCATAATCTTATGTTTTCCAGAATTGGATTGACATTTTGGGGAGTTTTCCAAATCCAGGAAGAAATATATTTTATTTTCATATGTTGACCTTTCTAAGTGGTTAATTTAATTTGGGTGTTAAGAATGAATGTCTCTTGCATCCTCTGAACCTTAAACTGTAATAATTTATTAAAACTGATGTATACTTATAAGAGTAAATTAAACTAATTGAGACTATTGTTTGGGGGGCTGTTGAGACCAGCAGATTTCTTTGCTTAAAAGTGAAATGCTGATTTCACTGTTGTCCTTAGGGCTGGGAGAAGCTCTTATGGAGATAAGAGGCTGATATGGCCCCCTCCTTCACTCCTAGGTGTACACTGCACCAGCAGACTTTCTACCATATCTGGGGACAGGCTGGGTGTTATCAGTTTACTGGAGGGGGAGGACATTTCCCCAGGGCTTCAGATCACATTCCAGATGTCCACCAAAAGTCTTTTTTTTTTTTTTTGGAGACAGGCTGGACTGCAGTGGTACGATTTTGGCTCACTGCAACCTCCACCTCCTGGGTTTAAGCAATTGTCTGCCTCAGCCTCCCAAGTAGCTGGAATTACAGGCATGCGCCACCACGCCCAGCTAATTTTTGTATTTTTTTTGTAGAGACGGGGTTTTACCATGTTGCCTAGGCTGATCTGAAACTCCTGACCTCAAGTGATCCACCCACCTTGGCTTCCCAAAGTGCTGGGATTACAGGAGTGAGCCACTGCACCTGGCCTAAAAGTCTTATTAACCAGTCAATACCCTGTGTTTCAAGGGAGTGACGATAGATGATGGGACATAATTAAGCGAAGCAGCTGACCTTTGAGGAGATCCAAATGAGCAGACGAGTAGGAGTTCCCATCAATCGAGGGATCCACTTGAGCCCCTAAAGGATTGCTTATAGCAAGAAGGTAAACCTAGAGAAACCTAGAGGGAGTAGGGTGCCAGGCAGTTAGAGTAGGGAACTACTGAACAGAGAAGGATATTGTTACCTAGAGTGAAGGTAAAGTCAAGACCAGGCTTTTAGAACAGGACAGAATCCCAAGTAAGAGAACTATAGCACAACATCGGAGCCGGACAGCAGGAGAGATAATTTAAAAAAAAAAAAATCTGGCCTGGTGCAGTGGCTCACGCCTGTAATCCCAGAACTTTGGGAGACCTAGGCGGGCAGATGACCTGAGGTCAGGAGTTCGAGACCAGCCTGGCCAACATGGTGAAACCCCGTCTCTACTAAAAGTACAAAAATCAGCCGGGTATGGTGGTGGGTGCCTGTAATCCCAGCTACTTGGGAGGCTGAGGCAGGAGAATTGCTTAAACCCAAGAGGCAGAGGTTGCAGTGAGCTGAGATTGTGCCACTGTACTCTAGTCTGGGTGACAAGAGTAAGATTCCATCTCAAAAAAAAAAAAAAAAAAGTAACACTTTTAGTCTGCCAGGCATTGGTGTAAATATTTGTCAGTCCTCACAGTGAGCATTATAATAAGACAGGTATTTTTATTATCCCCATTTTACAGACGAAAAAACTGAGGTGCCATGAGATTAAACTTGCCCAAAGTCAACCAGTTAATAGATTGTAGAACTAGCACTTAAAGTGAGATGGTCTAACTGCAGAACCCTGTTCTTGATCATTGCACTTCACAGTCTTGACACTAAATTATTGTGTGTTTGGCTCATGCTCCTAACCCACTCCTGCCTGACATCACCTTTGGTCCTAGAACCAAGTTGGCTGGTCTTGACTATTGAGCCTGCTGAGAAGTCTGGCAGGACCTGGCTATGTTTCCAGTATGGAGCAGCTGCAAAGTTATAGTGTGCACCATATCACCAAAATGTAAACAAGGCAGGAAAGACATCTAGCCATTTGAGTTTAGCGTAAAAGAAGATCCAAATGGGGGAGAATTTATCTTAAATCCTCATCTAGAGAAACAGTTGGGGCTGCCCAGAAAAAGAACAGTAAGAACAAAACAATGACTGGAAAGTGGCTGGTGTGTTCATGTGGGTGTGAGTGCGAGCAGAAATGAAAGAGCTGTGAAGCCAAAAATTCAACCTTTGGAAATGTTATTGCATTTATGCAAGAGAACTCCTTTTTTGGTTGTTTGGAGAATTCTCAGCTTTAAAAATTGCTTTTATCTGTGATGATAAAGTTTCCCTAAAGTGGAGCAGCAATCAGGCATCCCCTACTTGCCGAATATTTTGTAAATAACAGGTAGAATTCAGTAGTAAGCCTTGCCTTGCATTCTGTTTTCTCCACCTCTACCCCAAGCATTTATTAATTCAAATAAGCTAATAAGTAATGAACCCTATTACTCACTCTCCACTGAGTACATGCAGATAGATGTTTGGTTTCTTTAATGTAATCATTTTTTGCTTTATTTTAATTCATTTTACTGAATACTTGAATGGATTAGATAACTGGTATTTTGTCAGATTTTCCAAAATCATTGTTAAGACCCTACCTACTCATGTCTGATTTCTAAGAAGCAACTTTAATGTCCAGTGAAGTGTTTGATGTTTTACTCCTCAGGCAGCATAGGAAGGGGTAAAATAAGATATAAGGTTTCGTAAGATAAAACCGTTATAAGAATTATAATAATGAAAATAAAATTATTTTTGAGACGGAGTTTCACTCTTGTTGCCCAGGCTGGAGTGCAATGGCATGATCTCAGCTCACTGCAACCTCTGTCTCTTGGGTTCAAGCAGTTCTCCTGCCTCAGCCTCCCAAGTAGCTGGGATTACAGGCATGCGCCACCATGCCCGGCTGATTTTGTATTTTAAGTAGAGATGGGGTTTCACCATGTTGGTCAGGCTGGTCTTGAACTCCTGACCTCTGGTAACCCGCCCACCTCAGCCTCCCAAAGTTCTGGGATTACAAGTATGAGCCACCGTGCCCGGCCCAAAAATAAATGTCCTGATAGCAAATATGATTGTCCTCCAAAGTCATTCTCCTATTGCTCATAAAATAGTAGGGACAACTCGTAAAGAAAAGTAGAATCGGCCGGGCGCGGTGGCTCAAGCCTGTAATCCCAGCACTTTGGGAGACCGAGACGGGCGGATCACGAGGACAGGAGATCGAGACCATCCTGGCTAATACGGTGAAACCCCTTCTCTACTAAAAAAATACAAAAAAACTAGCCGGGCGAGGTGGCGGGCGCCTGTAGTTCCAGCTACTCGGGAGGCTGAGGCAGGAGAATGGCGTGAACCCGGGAGGCGGAGCTTGCAGTGAGCTGAGATCCGGCCACTGCACTCCAGCCTGGGCGACAAAGCAAGACTCCGTCTCAAAAAAAAAAAAAGAAAAGTAGAATCATTTTGGCCATTTTGGGTGATCCATTTGAGTCAGAATTAAAATGTAAACCTTAAAAGCATTTGGTGTAATAAGTGGCCTCTGTGAAATTTTTAAACAGTATAATTCTGTATTTTCCTGTGCACTTTTGTGAATATGCTAGTTAAATTTATACGAAAGAAAACTACAGGACCTTAATAAAATTGATTATTGCTGTAAATAATCACTTCCTTAATTTTCTCATCATGTGTCTATGGAGCTTTTAAATGCCTAAACACAGCAGCAGGCAGCTTTGCTTCCCGTGGAAACCATTTAAGGGCATGGTTTTTTAAAAAATCTTCCTTGTCCCTATACTGAAATAAATACTACTTAGTTATTGGAGGTTTTAAGAGTACTGAATTTATATTGATTGCACCCTTTGCTTTCAACTTTAAGTAATAAACTCAAGTCAAATTATTTTTAATAATGACATGACTTTCTAATGAAGCCTGTCAAGTCACTTCCCAAATCATAATATTTAAATTCCATGCCTCAGGACTCCAGGCACTTTGTCTCAACTGCCATTATTAGGAAAGCATGGGGTAAGGCTTTTTTAAAAAGTACAGAGAATAAGAACTTGAATTATAGTGCATTTTTTTCAGCATTACTGCTTAGACTCTTTTCCCAGACACTTGGACTAAAATGAAGAAATTCCTATGCCATATGTCAGTCTAAAGAGGGCAGAGGCTTGGGACTTCCCTGTAGTTGGGTGCTGGGTCTCTTCAGGGGTTGATTTAGTTCTACTTAAATTAAAGTTGTGACTTTTTCTACAGGTGGATGAAAGCCAAACTGGAGAACCCGGCTGGCTTGGAGGAGAATTAAAAGGAAAGACAGGGTGGTTCCCTGCAAACTATGCAGAGAAAATCCCAGAAAATGAGGTTCCCGCTCCAGTGAAAACAGTGACTGATTCGACATCTGCCCCTGCCCCCAAACTGGCCTTGCGTGAGACCCCTGCCCCTTTGGCAGTAACCTCTTCAGAGCCCTCCACGACCCCCAATAACTGGGCCGACTTCAGCTCCACGTACGTGTTGGTGGGCTCTTTCTGATGATTTTTGAAATCCCAATTTGGTCATTTTTTCCCCCTTAAGTATTTTCATAGTCTTGGATTGTCCTTCTATGTGAGGGAGCTGGCTCATTTTCGATACTCCTGTCTCTGGCTGCCAAATTGGAGATTACAGTCCCTGAACTGGATTTAATGATATCATTGCCCAACAGTGACTTACCATGGTACAAAATGAAGCCTGTTATCTTGTTTTGTTCAATAATGTATTTGTATCTATCATTCTTGTGGAAGAAATGGAGAAATACAGTTTCCTAATAATCTGTTTTGACATCCATGTCAGTCAGCAAATTTTCAGTCATTTCCTGCATGCAAATAGCACTTTTTTTTTTGCCAGGCAGAAGCAAAAATTGAATTCAGTCATGTGGTTCTGAATAAGATAGAAAGCTGTTTCCTTTAAAGCTTTCCACTTTCATTAATCTTATACAAATGTACAATAGAATGAAGAGGTGTTTGCGCTTGGCCATGGTTAGTTCTTTCATCAGGGCATTTTAAAAACTGTGTGTAAGCAGAGGTTTGAAATGATAGATGAAATTGTTGTTCAAACTTCTAGTTATAGGGCCATGACCGAGATGAGCAATTGTCTAAAAATATTTTATACTAGGATACAATTATGAGTGATTTGAATAAGAAGTGTTTAAAATTTTTTTTCAAGTCTAATCATCTTTCAGAAGAAACATATTGAAGGCAAGGGATCCAGATGTATTGCTGGAGAAGGATCAGATGGAACAAAGAGAGGGAAGAAAGAATAATTACCCAGGGCGGGAGGAGAGGGAAGGATGTAAGGAATAGCAAGTTTTTCATACTTTATTTTCACATAAAAGGCTGAAGGTGTTAAAGAAGGTCCCCCCATCTAATCTCTGCTGTAAGAAAAAAAATAGCCTTCCATTAACTTGACTTCCAAGTTGAAACTTTCCCTTTCCTCTTTTGGTCTTGACTGAAAAGTTCTGAGTTTTTAAAACTAAAGCTTAGGCTAAAATAGAAGACTAATGCCGTATTTTCCAGGATTTGTTTTGCTGGGGATCAAATCAGTATGCCTCTTCTTCATGAAATGTATGATATGCATTTCTCTTGCTGTAATTATGGGCACCTTATTTTCCAAATGAAAAATCAGGAATTATTTTGATTTTCAGTTTTGTTTGTATATCTTATAAAGATGTAAAAAGTAAATTGCCTTTAAATCTACACTCACACAGATACGTTTATGTAAAATTATTTATTATTATTATTAATTATTATTATTTTGAGACAGGGTCTCACTTCACCCAGGCTGGAGTGCAGTGGCACAACCATGGCTCACAGCAGCCTTGACCTCCTGGGCTCAAGTAATATTCCTGCCTCAGCCTCCCAGGTAGCCAGGCCTACAGGTGCATGCCACCATGCCCAGCTAATATTTAAGTTTTTTGTAGAGATGAGGTCTCACTATGTTGCCCAGGCTGGTCTTGAACTCCTGAACTCAAGTGATCCTCCAGCCTTGGCCTCCCAAAGCGCTGAGATTAGGGGTGTCAGCCACCATGCCCAGCCTGTTTATCTAAAATTATTAAAATCACAAAACTAGAACTGTCCCTGGGACCCAGGACAACTGGTTGCTGTCAGGATGCCACTTGTAATTGCTGTGGCATCTAGGCATACCACCAAGTACTTACTATAGGATGCATGGGTCTGAGAAGTGGTGTTGAGAAGCTCCAGCTCCATAGGTGGCAGGTAGCTTCTTTTTTCTCATTTAACTATTGTTATTACAAATGATCATGTGAGGATGTTTCTCCGGTGCTTTACAGTTACAGAGTATTTCCCTAGCCCGTATTTCATGTGACCCTCACAACTAACCTTAAGTGGCACAGTATTGTTCCCATTTTATCACTGAGGAAATCAAGATTCAGACAAATGCCTTTTCCTCTCCTCCTTGTTCTTTTATTTATTTTTCTTTTTGAGACAGAGTCTTGCTCTGTCACCCAGGCTGGAGTGCAGTGGCACGATCTCGGTGGCTCGCTGCCACATCCACCTCCCTGGTTCAAGCAATTCTTGTGCCTCAGCCTCCCAAGTAGCTGGGATTACAGACGCCCGCCACCACACCCAGCTAATGCATTTTTTGTTTTTTTTTTCTTTTTGAGACGGAGTCTCACTCTCATCCAGTCCAGAGTGCAGTGATGCGATCCTGGCTCACTGCAACCTCTGCCTCCCAGGTTCAAGCATTTCTCCTTCCTCAGCCTCTTTAGTAGCTTGAATTACAGGCGTGTGCCACCACGCCCAGCTAATTTTTGTATCTGTAATAGACACGGGGTTTCACCATGTTGGTCAGGCTGGTCTTGAACTCTTGACCTCAGGTGATCCACCCACCTCGACCTCTGACAGTGCTGGGATAACAGGCATGAGCCACTATACCCAGCCTCCTTGTTCTTTAACTGTAGAAAGCCACATAAATATACTAGGTTTGTGTTGCACAGGCTCATCAGTTACCATCTTTTTCTTTTTCTTTTTTTTCTTTCTTTCTTTTTTGATACTTTACTGTGGGTAAAAAGCTGGCATATTAGGGAGTGCTTGCTATTCATGGTATTATGCTTTTCCCTCCAGGTGGCCCACCAGCACGAATGAGAAACCAGAAACAGATAACTGGGATGCATGGGCAGCCCAGCCCTCTCTCACCGTTCCAAGTGCCGGCCAGTTAAGGCAGAGATCCGCCTTTACTCCAGCCACAGCCACTGGCTCCTCCCCGTCTCCTGTGCTAGGCCAGGTAAAGGCAGCCAGTGAGAGTGGGAAGACTTAGCTTGCTATCTCGTGCCAACAACTTCAGCAAATGCTTTTTGGCAATGTCATCTAGAAGCAAGCCTTGTTATGCATGTCTTGGTTGGCTGGCAGTATGGGAATCCAGTGCAGGAGCCAGAAATCTGCTGTGAATAGTTGGGAGTTAGGGATGGGGGTGGGGCACAGTCAACTTCTCCTGCCTGGGTTGATGAAGGAAACTTCATTGCAGAAGTGGCATTTGAGCTGCATCTTGACCAGTGGGTAAGATCTTACTAGAAAATGGAGAGAGCCGGCATATCAGACAGAAAATGCTGGGAGAAAGGCTTTAAGGCAGACAAGCAGTATGTGTTTAAGGAAAGTCATGCACCACTCTATTTGTCTAGACCACTGAGTTTTTACAGGAAAAGGTAGACCAATTAAAGGTTAATGGGAGGCTCTGAAATGCCCTGCTCGGAAATAATAAGTCTGAAAAGATAAAGGTGGTTATTCTGAATAGTTCTCTTTTGCTTCATACAATAATGATAAAATGCTGAAATTTCTATCAATAATCATGCCAAATGGCAAGTGCCCCTCTGGGAGGCACTGGAGGTTCCAGGATCGTTTCTGATCTGAGAACACCCAGATAGATGGAACACAGGCTCTAGGCAGACCCATCTGGAGGAGTGGTGTGCAGGAAGATTAGAGTAGAGGGCCAGCAGGGCAGTGCCACCAGTCAGGGGGCTGTTGCTGTCACCCAGCTGAGACCCAGGGCAGGCCTGGACCCAGCTGAGTTCATGTTCACCAAGTGGGGAGGTGCCGGTGGAAGCAGAAGAGGCGTGCAGGTGGGAGAGACTGCAGAGAAGAGTGAAGAGTTTGGAGTCACAATGCCTATGGGAGCCGAAGGAAAGGGAAGAGGGCTGAGATTGAGAAAAAGGGCCCACCTTAAAGGGGGAAAGGAGGAAGGCAGAAAATGCACAGTTAAAGGGAAGAGTTGGGTTTTCGTTGTGTTGAGTTGAAGGTGTACGTGGGACCCCGTCTGGCAGGCTGTTGGAACATAGATCTGGAGGGTGGAAGAGAGCACGAGACCGGGATTATAGATGAGAGCCATTCCCGTAGAGAACGTTATCGGATCTCAGGAAATGTGTGAGGTCGTCCAAGGAGAGAGAATACAGGGAGAAAATAGCAAATCCACAGGCACGTACGTGTGTGTTCTGTGGCCTGGAAGAAGAAGAGGAGCTACTCAGCAGGAAATGGTACTTTCCTTTGCATCTGTCCTAGCTCAGCATTTGGCACGTGTCACATGCTCAGTTAACAGTGACTCAGTGACGGGTTGGGGGGTTGTTCCAGAAAGTGGAGGTGGGGGAGGGAGTTTGCTTATGTTATTAAGTACTGTGGTCAGGGCAAAGAAGAGACCATTCATTGTGACAGGTAGAGCTTTGTAACCTGGGAAGGAGAAGGATGAAACCACACTGCAGGGGCGTAAAAGGAAATGAGCAGCAAGGAAGTGGAAAGATCTGCAAAAGGAAAGAGAAGGACCAGAGTGGAGGGGCCTCAGGAAAGCAAGAACCAGCCGTGTTGCCAGTGGAGATGGGGATGGAAAAGTGAAGTGTCAGAGGATATAGTTGGTGTAAGGCAAACAACATTAAAGGCACAGAAAAGACAGGAGTCTTTTTCTTCTGGGTGAGGAAGAGTGAAAAGAGACTGGAGAAGATAAAGCCAAGAAAAATGTTCAGCTTGGGCTGTATGATACTGTTTTCAGTGAGGAAGGAGCCCGGCGGGACTGCGTAGTGTAGAAGAGGTTTGGGAGCTGGCAAATGAGGGAGCCAACAAAGAAGAATGAAGAATTGGGCCGGCACAGTGGCTCATGCCTGTTATCACAGCACTTTGGGAGGCAGGCAGATCACCTGAAATCAGGAGTTCATGACCAGCCTGGCCAACATGGTGAAACCTCATCTCTACTAAAAAACTTAATAAATGCAAAAATCAGCCAGGCGTCGTGGTGGGCCCCTGTAATCCCAGCTACTTGGGAGGCTGAGGCAGAAGTATCGGTTGAACCTGGGAAGTGGAGGTTGTGGTGAGCTGAGATTGCGCCACTGCACTTCAGCCTGGGTGACGGAGCAAGACTCAGTTCTCAAAAAAAAAAATGAAGGATTGTCTGGCTTAATTTAACCTGAGTCTGTAATAGATCATTGCACATTGCCTCAGCTTTCTCTAGCAATGCTTCACAGAAGTCAATGAAGGGGCCGAGAGGATTAGACAGTGCAGAAGGGCTGTGGGATGAGGAGCTATGTAGGTGGCAGGTCCGCTGCAAGGGGGAAAATGGAAGGTCGAGAATATACAATCTGAGGAGTGTTCAAAATCCAGGGAAACCGCCTCAGCTCTGAGGGACTTGAAGGAGTGAATGTACAGCTAAGTGGAAGGAAATAGGATAGGGATGTCATGGGTTTAAGAAGGTAAGAACCCATGAAGACCAGGAATTAGAGGTTATCAACATAGATGCGAAACTATTTGACCTGTTGTAAATTCTCTCTGCTTATCAGACATAATCATAACTTAATGTCAGTATAATATAAATAACTTCCGAAGGCAAGTACAAACTGGTTCTGAAGTAACTCTCTCTAGGCATTGTCCTTTGTTCTTGCCCATTCATATATATGATTGAAACTTGGGGTTTCATTTTTTACTAAATGCTTTAAGATATTGTAATGGTTTAATGCTAGAGCTTCTTAAAAGATAATAAATACCTTACCCTGCCTTTCCAGCCTGACCTCCTCCTCCACCCCTCCATGAGACTAGGCCACATGCAGCCCCGGATTGTGCTTCTCTTCCCGGACCCCTTGCAGTGTTCCACCTCGAGGCCTTTGCCCATGCTGCGCCCTCGACCTGGAGTGCCCTTCCTCCGAAGCCCTAGCTGTCAAAGTCCTTCTCATCCTTCAAGGCCCATCTCAGATGCTGCCCCCTCTGTGAAATTTACCCTGATGCCCCCAGGCAGAATTCATCCCTCTTTCCTCTTTATTCCTGCAGTGAATAGTAGGAACTCCTTTTCAGTATATTGCATTCTGCCAGGTGGTACACATGGTTGTTTTTATCTCTTTCTTCCCCATTACTTGTGAGTTACTTGCTAATAATACTGCCCACCTTTATAGTGTTTTATGGTTAATAAAGTGCTTTTCCCTAAATTATTTGGGGGAGGCAGAGACTGTTTTTTTCATTTTTGTAATCTCATGGGGCAGCATGTAGATGTACAATAAATGGTAATTACAATGAATTTATGCTCACCAAATCCCTGTTTTCTCTGAAAAGGAACTAAAACAAGCATAATCCAGATAGGACCTATTTCCCTGGGTCCACCTAAACTAAAATGCCAGTTAATGATCTCATGATAGTTCATAAAATTTCTGCTCCAGTGTTAATCCTCCACTAAAAATACCAGTCAAATTGGAAATGGGTAGGTATCCTGGGCAACTTGAGAGTGAAAATAGAACCAAAATTTAAAAGGCGCATAGATGCAACAGAATAATTGTGACCTGGCTTGTTGAAATAGAGAGTTATAGATGGTCAGACAATGACTTTGTGAAGAGGCTGGCAGGCTTTTGCCTCCACTTTTGGAAATAAACAATTGTTGGGAAACAGTGAAGCATCCAGCCCTCCTGCTGTGCTGCCTCAGGGCCCTTTGTGGCCATGTGTGCTTGTCTGACCTGTGCTTGTTGGAGAGGTGCCATGTTCACGTCTGCCCTAATTGATAACAAACTGCAACATAACGAGAGGTCCTTTATGTCATTCCACACAAGGGTGAAAAGGTGGAGGGGCTACAAGCTCAAGCCCTGTATCCTTGGAGAGCCAAAAAAGACAACCATTTAAATTTTAACAAAAATGATGTCATCACCGTCCTGGAACAGCAAGACATGTGGTGGTTTGGAGAAGTTCAAGGTCAGAAGGGTTGGTTCCCCAAGTCTTACGTGAAACTCATTTCAGGGCCCATAAGGAAATCTACCAGGTATTTTTGTATTTATCTGCTTGTACTTGATGAAAACAATACTAGGCGTTAAATTACTGTTTGCACTAGTTAAGATTCACAGACAGGCGTTGCGGGATTAGTTTGTCTTCTAGATCTTTTAACTGCAAAAGTTAGAGTATATAGAGTACCAAAAGGGAGCCTCTTATCGATAAGTGCATTCTTTCTTCCCTCATGAAAACCTATGTGCCTTGTTTTTCATTGCCTTATGCAAGAAGGAATTCAGCTCTGAGACCTGGAACTCTCTTGTGCATTAGTTGGAGATTATGACTCTCTTTATGCTTATTACCCAGTGCTGTACCAGATATGTGTGAATACTTAGAAACCCAAAGGATTTGGGGAAATGATCAGAGGACTTAATTGTCTTTTTCATTAGGGTCTTATAGCATGGAACCTAAGGTTGTTAATTCCTCCAACCATATTAATGTTCAAAACAAATTATGAGCTTTAAGAAGATGAAAACAGCAAAAATATTCAGTGAGCATCTCTCAGTCTTGCCTTGAAACAAACTAGTACATAAGCTATGTGTCCAGTATAGCAAAGTGCTGAAAAATAAGAATGCGAACTTAGAGTCATGCCTCTGTATTACCTAATTATGTGTTTTTAAACTAGCTAAGTGCAACTATTTCAACTGTAAATTGTTTAAAGTTTTAAAAGTTAAGCAGTTTTAACAGAAAAATCAGTGTCAGTTGCACTATTTTCTTCAAAGATAAAAATTAAAATACTCTCTTCTTCCCTTATTGCAGCATGGATTCTGGTTCTTCAGAGAGTCCTGCTAGTCTAAAGCGAGTAGCCTCTCCAGCAGCCAAGCCGGTCGTTTCGGGAGAAGGTGAGGGCCTGAGTTGTATTATGTTCTTCAGAAGGGTCAAGGACATGGTGTAAATGTTTGAAATGAGATTGAATTTCATCTTAAGATAGACTACATTTATGATCAGTATATTAAACTACAGTAAAACGAAAGTTTAGCTCTTTACAGAATCAGAGTACTTTGTGGAAAATACTGTCAGACTTATTAATCATCAAAAACTGAATTTTCTAATTGTATTTTATTATGAGCCCTTTGACTTTTACAAGAGACCCATTTAGTTCACTAAGAATCAAGTTTTCTAAGCATCTCTATAGCTAAATTGTGGTCATTGCTTCATCTAACATAGTCTAGTCTCATCTGACTTCATAGATAAGTATTTCATTTTTAAAAGTAACTACACAGACCACTAGAGTTCTCAGAGTAACATGAATGCCATCTGTACTATCCCAAATGAAACCAAAACTAAATTTATGTGCTCCATGAAAACAACCAAACCAGACAATTTAGGACTAAAAAAAAAAATCATTTTGAGTGTTTATTATGCAAATTATTGCTTTATTTCTCAATCTCTACTTGCTGACATAATCCTAGATATTATATGGATGCCAACTGAGCAAAACCTATGTAATTCAGACCCTCATGGCAAAAATCTCACATCCTTTTTACATTCAGTACAGCCATCATCACATCCTATCTGGAGAGTGCTCCCTGAGTTAGATGGGTTTTCTGTGTAGACGTCTGACCAATGTTGTAGTTAACAGATGCTATAACTAACCAATTCTATAGTAATTCTTTATGGGTTCCTTGAATACATTACATGAGAATAGAATGTTTTATGTAGTTTGTCTGCCATAATGAGATTGTTACATTCCTTAGAAACCTTGCCCAATGAAAAATAGAATTATTAAAACCGCTGTTCTAGGTGGAGACAGTGAGGATTAAGATATAATGGTATTTCAGACTCACAGTAACAATGTTCTTTTTTCAAGAGGATTTTTTAAAGTAAAAATTTTTTTTAGTTCATAGCATAGCTATAAAACCTTATCATCACTAAACAATCCAGCATCTAATTTTGCTATTACCATGCAAATGATTAAAGAGTTCCCTTTATACATTCTCATTATCTTAATGACTTTTTATCCACTGTTAGGGTAACAAGGCAAAAGCTCCTTTAAACACAGCACGTGCAGTTAGTTTAGTAAAAAGCAAATTATGCACCTCACCAAAAAATAAGAAAGAAAAATACTTTGGTGTGTTATATCCAGTCAAGGCTCACTGGAGGGCTGGAGTTTGTATCTTGACTCACCCATCTAGTAACAGTACTATTTTGTTTATGCCTTAGCTTCCTTGTCTGTATATTGGCTGTGATAACTCCCCCTGAGGTAGGAAATTATTACAAGGATAATGAGATAATATGCAGAAGGCCTTTAGAACAAAGCTCAGTAAATGTCTACTACTTTTATGTCGTTTTTGCTTCATTCCCGGGATTACTGGTAAAGCTACATAAAGTATGAGCATCCTCATCCAATAGCAGTGTGGAAGAATGTTTATTTATTTGTTTCGAGACATGTATTGAGGCCTCAATAAATAGGTCACAAGTGAACCACGCATATACTTAAAATTGGGCAGCATGATGGAGTTAAATTCTGATCTTCATTTGTATTTATTACAGCCGTTTTGAAATGACTTAGTTATTAGAAATATCTGGAAAACTTGCTGGCTTTGTGAAGGGGTGGAAATTCTGAGAAAAGCTATTTTCGTTTATTAATGAGCCTCTTGTTAATACCACATTGAACATAATCAAATTTAAAGTAAACTGTAAACCAGATAAAATAGGTGATTGGCTTGGGTCGCTTTTAAAATACTGGCTTGGGGATGGCCAGTGCCCTCTGTGAAATGTCTCCTGAGAAGGGGTAGCTGAAGAGGAACCTCTGCCTATCTGTCATCATGTCTCTGGGTTTCATTGTTACCCTAAAGCCACTCTCAGATGCTTTTTTGCAAGGCAGGCAGGGCAAGGCCAGCCTTGGTCTTCCCAGTCTCCTTTATATTTTATACTGCAATACCAAGTTCAGCCAGAGTTCATGTTTCTGAAGTTTCTTAAGCATTTGGAAAGTTACTTCAAAATTTGGATCCATTTTAAAGAAAGTAACTTTGAAGTTGAGGAATCACTGGGGAAAGTATTGATGGCCAACGATCCTGTCTTAAATGGCCAAATATGATCTAAAGAACAGTAACAGGGAGCAGAATGAAAAGGGAAGGGTGAGAGTATGGAGAAAGCAGAAAAATGAGTCTGTTAATGAAGAAAGAATGACCCTATTAAAGCCACCAAACTTTGATTTCCTTGTGTGGGAAATCGTTTTTCCAATTTTCACTGTAGAGGTATGTGTTACCAGCACCTCAGGGCTAAAGACAGAGAGTCTTCTGTTTTCCCTGGGACGTTTGAATGACCTGTGTCTGCCATGGGGCCCAGTGCTCTCCACCAGCAATTGCTGCTGGCCTCGGCGCTGACAGGTCAACACTGGCGCTGAAGGAGGCCCTTGTTGCTCCAGGGGCTGCCCACGTGAGCACAAGGGTTAGAGGTTTTTGTGTTTTTGTCTGTTTGTTTTAGTTTTCATTAGTACCTCCTGCAGAGGCTCTGATAATTAACTGAAGGAGTTCTCCATACAAAAGTCCTGCCTCTTACTCAACACGAGGCTGGACATTAAAGGAACATCATCTGAGGTTTAGAGAGAAACAGACATTGTCCATCATAAAATCAACTTTTGGGTAAATGGTGATTTTCTGTTGCTTTAAAAAAATACAAACAAAAGCCTAGGATAAAATGGAGAAAAAGTGGAAACAAGAAGCGTGTGCATCTTTCTGTAAATCTTTTATCCTGTACTTAGAACCTCCATGTAGGATTTTGTGTCTGCAATCTTTCTGAGCGTGTGATTTGGTTCTAAGCCTTAATAAAATCCACCAAGAGTGATGCAAAGTTCTACGTCTAATGAAAAAGAAAAGTTTCTTCTGTAATGCACACCCTTCAAATTCAAGACACAAAGGAACATTAGTTCTTATTCTTTAAGACTAAATGACATGGATAATAAAATGTGATAAACTGGGATTTGTCTTTTTAACTTGTTGAAAGGCTTTCTGGGATTGGGTTGGACATTCCTTTTCTCATCATTCCTCCCTGTTTGTGCTCTTGAATGACAACTAGATGCCCATTGTTAACTAAATAATATGTGTAACTCATTTTGTGTTCTAACAGCTTCCTATCATATTGTGTATATGGCACAATAGGACATAAGTTTTCAGGCACTTGAATAATGAAAAGTATGTCTTATTTAATTTACGCAAAGGATATATGCTGTCTAACAATTTTTTAAAACTGTGACTTGGTGCCCTCAAAACTGAAATACACATATTTAATATGCTTACCAAGAGCCTGCATCTGAATGCATCTGACCCAGTGCTCAGCACAGAGTAGGTATTGTGTAACTCTTAGTTAAAAATAAATGTAAAAGCCATTTTCATTCAAAAATAAATCATGACGCTAAATGACAGATCACTCGTAAATACTCCAGTGTCGGTAAACATGCAGTTGGGTTTTTTGTTCCTGTGTCTGGGTCTTCCCAGGAATTGTCTCCCTGTCTGCAGCTACTGAACTTTTATGTGCACTGGGGGAATGTGGAGCCCAGGGTATTCTGCAGCTCTGTATTTTATCTGTGACTAGCCTTTCTCTTGAATGGATCTTGTCCTAACTTCCTTATTCGTAAACTTGCTTTTGCAAAGCTGTCTGGGATTTCTTTAAACAATCAAGCTCTCTCCGTATCTCAATATTTCTCCCCACCAGAATTTATTGCCATGTACACTTACGAGAGTTCTGAGCAAGGAGATTTAACCTTTCAGCAAGGGGATGTGATTTTGGTTACCAAGAAAGATGGTGACTGGTGGACAGGAACTGTGGGCGACAAGTCCGGAGTCTTCCCTTCTAACTATGTGAGGCTTAAAGATTCAGAGGTAAACCCACATTAACTGTTTCCTCTCCCTTTCTGTGCGGTGATTCTCTTTGCGGGGAGTCACGATGTTTGACAGTGGAACTTTGTTGGGTTTTGCTAAGTTCTGGAATGTGACAGTAAATCCAGTGTGACCTGTCATTGTTTGATTTTGTTATTTGGCACTGCAGAGTAAGCATTGGCTTCCCCCAAGCAGAACGCATCAGGGCTAAGTGGAGGCTGAGTGTGATGGGGCTGGTCCGCATCAGCTGGGAGGATCATGTTCAGTATTAAGCTCTCTTCCTGCATGTAACCGACTTATGCTTTGGAGTAAACTTTCTTGATTAGATCATTATGGTCATTGATTTTTAAATGCCCCAAGAATGATAGCAATATTTTGCCTGTATGAACAGAAGTATTCTGGTGATAATCGCCCCAGAATATTGGGTATTATTAGAAAGTTTTTAGAATTTCTGGTTTTGCCCACACAGTAGAAAGACACAAGATCTAAGAGATGGGTACACTTTTGACTAGGCCTTAGAATCTCCGTTGATCAGGACTGAATTTAAGTGCTATTATCTGTATAGATTGGAAGGGCTCCCACTGTTGTTAAATAGAGCCCTAAAAGTTTGATCGCATAAACTGTGGTCTTAAGATAGTGCAAGTTTAATGGAATGGTGGGTTGGACTTACCACAGAGTATGGGAGTCAGTCTTGTAGGAGCCACTTGCACGTTAGTGGAGAGTTTCAGGGTATAAATGGAGTCATTTAACAGATCCAGTGCACATTTTAAAAAACCAACAAGAATTGACTCATTTTTTTAAGCATTGACAGTCAATACACAGTTATTTTCTTTTTCTCCTCATACCTCCTAGGTACTGAGAGAGAAAAGGCTGGCAGGGAGCCTGTAGGGGCCGCTTTCTCAGGAGTAAGCAAGTGGACAAAGTTCTCTCTCTATTTCAAATGCCAGTAGTAGAAGGTATACTGGGCTCTTCCATGTGCAGCTCCATGTGCTCGAAGCTGCTCTGGGGGTGAGGCTGGGCCTGGTGCCCTGCTCTAGTAGTCCTGCCCTTGGCCTGCTCACCTCTCCTGCAGCTCCCAGAAATAATTTTATTTGCTTGGATTTTGTTTTTTTAAGGGGTGGCATTGTTTTGCTTTTTGGTTTTTCTTGCTGCGGTCTTGAGAGCAGCTAAGTGGAATTCCCATGGATGGATTTACTTAAGTCTGCCCACCCTTGGAGAATTTGGCAGAAGCCTGGAAGAAAATAATTTTGCCCTGTGAGACAGCTAGTATATTGGACTTTTCAGACCTGGAAACAGAGAATTAAATTCTTCTCCAGGCCAGCAAGTCGAGTCCAATGAGAGTCATATAGATGATATTTCAGGGGAGTTGGGTAAAACCCTAAAAGCCAAACTCAATTTCTATTACCGTGCATGAAAACTCTTAAAGTGACTTTACTTTTTGGATCAGTTAAAATACGAAAGTTATTACTTGTAGTGTATTTTAATAAGTTACAGTTTTCTACTGTAATAAAACCATCCGAAATAAATGTTAGGAAAACACAGTGACTTTTTTTTAAGGTAAGTGGAGTTGTAAGCTACTTTCTTAACCACAGTCTTAAGTTATTAGCCACAGAAGAACTAGCAGTACTAAAAATTTTTAGATATACATTTAGTGATACTATTCAATAATAATGAAAAAAAATCTGAAAACTCAGCTCTTTCATCCTACTTGAATACAGAGTTCAGTGTAAAAGCAAAATATCTGACCAAACTTAACACCAGACCCAGCTTCAGATACCAGAATTGATGTCTGGGCATGGGGAGAGTTGTCCCATCCTGCTTCCCTTCTCTGTATGGGCAGGTCTGGGGCACAGTCTGGGGGACTTTATAGGTGCTGGGAGGACAGAACATGGCCTTCTGAATCCATCCCAACTTGTGGGACTGGCTGGGGTTTTTCAAAGGGAGCACGTTGAAACTACTTGAACTCTACTGTTGGGTACTGCCAATTGCCTTGTTCTTTTTATGGAGTATAGGGAGTCGATTCTAAGCCTGTACTAGGAAAGTTAAGTGGTCACTGGAGTCTTATTTCATTGGTATTCCTTTTTTTTGATATGCAGCCTATTGTAAAATAGTGAGAGATTGCTATTGTATAACTTTGTTTGTTAATAAAGCAGAATCAGTGTAAAAATTTAACCCAAACTTTTCCTGGTAAATGGTTCTTAAATTTCAATAAGCAAAGTAAAGAGACTGTAAGTTGTGTTCCTGGTAGATAAATGGCATATTTTTATTCTTTCAGTAACTCATGTTTAGTTTACTAAGCCTTTTGTTTTGTTTTAATTGGAATACTTAATTTACTGCAAGATAGACTCAAGCATAAATTAATTTAGAATAAAGCACTTTGTAACAACAGATTCCGTTCTGGCTGCTGTCCTGCCTCTCGTGGTCTCTGTTGTTGGCTTACTTGGCTGGTTTAAAATTCCATGAGTATCCCAGAGAGGAATTCAACCCCAGAGCACTTTTTAAACACTTGATAGTTGGGAAGAAATATGCTCTGCCTCTCTGCATTGATAGAGAAATTTCAGTGTATAAACGCTGTGAAATTGAGTGGAAAGGCCACACAGGACAGCCACTGCCTCTTTGGATAGAGAGGGGTGAATAGGATGGGGGAAGAGAGGTTCCAGTTGTTCCTGTACTGTGTTAGTTTTTTAAAAAAGAAAGCTCCTGAAGCAAATGTGCTAAATATTAATATTTTAATGTGTTAAATCCGGGTGGTAGGCTCATGAGTTATATTCCCTGTACTTTTTATATGTGAAATATTTCATAATTAACCATGTGAAAATAAGCTCGACCTTAGTATTTAGGATGTAAACTAACAGTCTTCCTATCCTGGAACCTCCTGTTAGATTTGACCAGGTCCAAGAAGTGCCTGTGCTCGGAGCCTTTTGGGCTCTTACAGGGCCCCATACTCTGCTGTTTTTTTCTCTTATAGAAACAAGTAAAAGCCACATGTTTTAAAGTGCTTATTTTGTCCCATGTTTTCCTAATCTATATCCTTGTGTCAGGTGATACAGTGATGTGTTTTCCCAGAATGAAAAGTGGGGCTTCGGGGCTCAAGCGGGTTTGTGTCATCATTAATCGTTTTTAAAGTTGCATGATCAAAACTTCAGCATGCAAATGAGACCTTTTGCTCTGTTTTAAGGGCTCTGGAACTGCTGGGAAAACAGGGAGTTTAGGAAAAAAACCTGGTAAGTTACAAACCCTGATGCTTACTTTTCAATGTTTTGAATGTAATTGATAGTTGCTCCCCATCTTTGTGTATTAGGGCCAGAAGCCTAAAATAAAAAGAATCTTTCCTAAGAGTGGTGAGAGTAAGTCCTTTCCTTGGAATCCATTAATAATTTCACTTGGTTATGAGATTCGTCTGTTGCTTCACACATGAAGAGTGGAGACGTCACCTGACAGAATATTCTCTTGGGTTGTCGAGAAATCATTCAGGTGAGGCCAGGCGCAGTAACTCACGCCTGTAATCGCAGCAGTTTTGGAGACCGAGGCAGGTGGATCATTTGAGGTCAGGAGTTTAAGACCAGCCTGGCCAACAGAGGAAACCCAGTCTCTATCAAAAAAATACAAAAATTAGCCAGGCATAGTGGCATACACCTGTAATCCCAGCTACTCGGGAGGCTGAGGCAGGGGAATCACTTGAACCTGGGAGGCCAAGGTGGCAGTGAGTCGAGGTTGCGCCACTGCACTCTAGCCTGGGCGACAGAACGAGACTGTATCTCAAAAAATAAAATAAAATAAATACATAAATAAATAATTCAGGTGAGATACTGGGAAGTTATAATACATGGAGCTGTAGGATTATGGGCTCAGCTACTTCTCCGTCTTCCTCTTAGGCTTGGTTAGCCCTTTTTCATTTCCTAATAATGCATTCCCAGGACACAAACAATGGAGAAGATTAGAGGAGCAACAGATACTATGTGAGTGTAGGTCCCATTAATTTAGAAGCCATTGGATGGTTTTCCTCGGTACACGTTGAAGGTACAAAATTATAGTCACACCTCTGAATCCAAAGTGTTTTAGTTTGTTTCAATAAAATCACATGTGCTATAAATAGCACGAAAAAGAAAAGCGGATGTGAAATAATATGGTTTCTGTGGCACGTCTTCCTCGTCTAGGTCATTTGAGCTTTTTTGCTATCATATCCTTAGGAAATTACAGGTTGAAACAGTCACTGAAATGCCAAGAGACGGATTTGCTTGTTTGTCTGGTGCCCAGTTCCAACTGGGCTTACATGGCCAGAAAAAGAAAGGGAAATTTCACATAGTCTAGGATTTTATTTTAGTCAGACAAATACAGTCAATGGAAGGAGATACATTGGACCACCCACCAAATCTCTGTTTTAAGTGTAAGTTTTCTAAGTTTTGGACATTTGTCATTCCAGAGGGTCCAGATACTTCATAGATGATGCCCAGGTGGGCTTTACTTTGCACTGAAACTAGCAAGAAAGGACACAGAAGACCACAGAGAATGTTGGGGCAGATTGCTGGCTGCATATGCCAGGTCCCATGAGGAGCAAGAACATCCAGTGCCAAACAGGACACTAGTTTGGTCTTTCTGCAAGCCATAAACTCTTGGAACCAAGAGCTGGTCTTTGGTTTGTTGCAAGAGAATCCTCATCCCAGTGCAGACATCCCAACTGGAGCTCCCAGTCAGAGCCTAGGCTGGGCCAGTAGACCGTGCTGTGGCCTTTCTTGCTTGCCCCGAGCTCTCCAAAGCGTCAGGCAGGGCCAGGCCTGCACCATGACTGCCGGGTGCTTCTGTCCTGGTGGCCAACCCTTGATAGCATGCAGAACAGGATGAGAGCGGCTCGCTTAAGGGCCAGAGCCTTACTCGTTCCCTGGAGTGAGTAGAAAAATAGGCAATCTCGTCAGAACCTGGGACCTTTTTGCATTCTTCCTTTCCATTCTTCTTTACTTCATTCCCTCTTTCTTCTTTTCCTTCTGTCCTTCTTTCCTTCTTTTCTCCTTTCTTTCACAGACCACACTTGGAGAGCAAGGGTAGAGGAGTAGAACAGTTTGTTCTGTATTGCTTCTAGAAGTTCAGAAAGCGTAGCTGCAGATGTGCCAGAACTCAGGCAGAGAAGGGTTCTGTTTTTTCATACTCGATCTCCTGGGCCAGGGGAAATGTGTGTTTCAGAGCCTGGTCTGTGGTACTGCTGGAATTTTTCCCATGGGACTTTTCACATTCAGGAAAAGTACAGAACTGTTTACATTTTTTTCCCTGTGCTGAATTGTTTTTGCATAAAGTTCCCTTCTTAACTCCAGGTCCCTCCTATAACGTGAAATAAAAAGAAAGAAATTTTCCCTGCCATGATTTGCACCTTGATATTCAGGGATCACTCAAAATGTGAGGCATAAAGAAGAAGGCTGTGTCGTTGGGAGTCAGAATCTGCAGCAACAACATAGAAATAAGCTCTTGCCGGGCTCCCAGTGGTTTCTGAGGAAAACAGGCTTCTGTTTCTGCTGTACTTGGCAGCTGGGAAAGCTATGGAGTCCTCTAGTCACTTTGAAGTGGCAGCTCAGCCATTGAGTGCTGCTGTGCTGGGGTGGGTGGCGAATGAGGCCCCCGCCCGTGGCCTCAGGGCTTTCTCGGTAATTATGGGAGGGGTGTGACAGAAGGTGCCAGGAGTGGGCAAGGAGCGGACTTTGTGGAGGGAAGTTGGTAAGTTTCACGGGATGACGAGGGAGTCTGCAGCCCGCTGAGGGCTCGAGGATCAGCCAAGCCCTTGAATGCCGCGTCTGCCTGGTAGCTCTGGGAACAGGGGCGATTCAGGGAGCCTTACTCGTTGAGTAGAAATCCAGCCCAGTACATTGGTTTTAATGTGTTCATCTGTGAACCTGGGAGGCGCCCACATCTTCTTGCCCTGTTCTCCTGCTGACTCTAACCGTGCACTGCCATGTTTGATCTTGTTTTTCAGAAATTGCCCAGGTTATTGCCTCATACACCGCCACCGGCCCCGAGCAGCTCACTCTCGCCCCTGGTCAGCTGATTTTGATCCGAAAAAAGAACCCAGGTGGATGGTGGGAAGGAGAGCTGCAAGTCAGTGTCTTTTCTCTTTATTTACAATTCTCCATCCAAGTTTCAATACACAAAATCTCAAAGGGACGCTATTTTATTGTAAAGTACAAACCACCCCTCACTGCCTAAATTCTGTATTTGGATAGTGAGAGATGCCAAATTTTCTGTATTTGTTTAGTTCCTAAGTTTCAGACTGCTGGTAACAGATTTCTGAGAGCTAGGAGCTCATATGAAAACATATCTGTTCCATTTCTGAGTTCAGATAGTGAGTGTCAGCATAGTGAGAACTCGTACGATGAGGGACGCCTGCATAGCATCGTCCTTATGTGCCTTGGCATTAGAGAGTGGAGCTTTTCCTCTGTGGCACAAGAGGCTTTGCATTCAAAGCCACATCCATATTTTTAGTTCCCGTGTGTGTGTGTGTGTGTGTGTGCATGTGTGTGTATTGTTAATCATATTATCTTGTTACACATTTTACCATTCTAGATACTTCCTATAGGTCTCATTTCCAGAGACAAAGATGCTTTGAAAAGATTGCTATTACACAATTCTCATGGTAAAACTTCCTAGAATCATCAATGGATGCCAAATCTGTAGGAAAATTTTCAGTAGGAGCAGTAAATGTGCGTGGTCTTGAAGTGACCCCCACACATCACTCGTGATCTGCAAGGGAAAACACAGTCATTACAGAGTGGAGAACTAGGACAACACCTGAATGAGGTGATCAGAATGATAAGCAGTGGGGAGACCAGAGAATATCATGTGTGTGCAGCTGTGCTGGGAGCGAGGAGGGAGTAACTGTTCTTCAAAAATGTCACGATCATAGAAGACAAAACCTGTCGAAAGGGTACTAAAGAGGCGTGAGGACTGACTGCAGTATTTAGACTTAGTGCAGTATCTAGACCCTGTATGAAAGAAAATCATGCTGTAAAGGACAATACTGGGATAATGGACAAAATTGGGTTATGGACACTAGATTAGACAAAATTATTGTACCGGTGTTAAATTTACTGAAAGCAATAACTGTACTGTGGTTATATAAGAGAATATTCTTATTTTTAGGAGATACACGTTGAAGTATTTAGGGGTAAAGAGTTAAGATGTAAGCAACTTGCAATCAGATGATTCAAAAAAAGAACTTAACAGAGAAGAGGGTGGGGAGGGAGAGAGAAAGCGCACAAATGAGGGAGCAGCTGGCACCCGCCGAGTGTTAACAGTAGGTGAATTCGGGTAAAGGGCCTACGGGTGTTCTGTGTGCTTTTCTTATTCTTGCCACTTTTCCGTGAGTTTGAAATCATTTCTAAATAAAAAGTTGCCTTTAAAAAGTTACTACTACAGCAGTTACTTGAGAGGTAAGCCGGCTGACTTTTCATATGGAAAGTGTGTCTCTGTCCGCACATCCTCCCCCATCCAAAGTGAAGATCAGCCTCAGACCGCCAGGTGGGCACCTGGCCACCTGCTTCATAACTTATTGAAGGACGGGGCTTGCTCCCTGGCTTGCCCACGTGGGGCCTGTGGAAGGGCTTTCCCAGCAGCTGTCCGTCTCTCTGGCCTTTGTTGAACGTGGACCTCTGCGTAACACAGGGGGCCTCAGTAAGACTTGGCCAGATACAGGAAGGAATAGTTTCTGGAATGCTTTGTGAGGAAGGGGCCTATGGGAACCCTTTGATGGCCATTAGTGGGCCTGTAGACTGACTTCCCCAATCTGCTGGTATTTGTCTGCCCATGAGCAGGACGGTATGGAACTGCATAAGTTTGAGGGGGAAGAGGGAGGCAGGAAACCTTTGCCGTGCAGTGGGCTAGCCACGGAAGACAGACCCTCGGGTGCTGAGGAATGGGGGTTAGAACAGCAGGAGCATGAAGGAAGAAGGCCTTGCTGGGGAAGGCCTCGGGTCTCACATAGTCCCGTCTACCACTCTGTGGAGGTGAGCCTGAGGCCAGGACAGGAAGAGCCACACGGAGAGCTGAATATATAAGAAATGCATCTTGGCCAGAATAGAAGGCACAACCTGGAGTGTAACTAAAGATGAAACTTCCCCTGGGGAGCTCGCTGGTGGACACCCATAATTGTCCTTTCCAGAAGTGCTGGCCAGATGCTACTCACTGGTTCAGGTGTCTGACCTCTGGAGGCCTGAAAATCCACTCCTTTTTATCAACATGCCTTCTCCTGTGCTGGGGAGGGAGAGGCCTCCTTAGACCCTCAGGTCCCACTCCCTGCTTAGAGTTGTGCTGTGTCACCCATTGGCCCTGCCAGCATCATGCCCCTGTCCTGTTCTGGAGACATGGAAGACTCCCACCGCCTTTCCTCCTCGCCAGCCAGGGGAAGGCTTCCTGCGGGGCCCCTCTCCCCAGTGTAGCCTCACGTCTTACCGCTGAGCAATGAAGTCTCCACTCCAGCCTCTTTGAAACACCAACACCCCCTGCTCTTCTGCCTCGCTGCCTTTGTTCATGACATGTCTTGCCAGGGGCCAGCCGACTCCCACCTCTCCACTTCCGCAAGAGCTGGCAGATCCCACTTCTGGAAGCTCTCTGTGACCATCCCAACCAGAAGTGCCATCTTCCTCCCCTGAGCTCCAGCGGTGGCCCCGTGCCAGCACCACTCTTTAGTATTTTATATTACTTTGCTTTCTGTGCACATTTCTTATTTCCACTTGTAGCTGACTAGCCCCTTGGAGGCAGCAGCTGTATTTTTCAGTCCCCACACCTCTAGCACTGTGCTAAAGTGAGAGTTTGAGTGGTTCTTAGGATCCACAATAAAGTGGCTGAGTTGCCATGGCCCAGGAGAGCTCCTGGCGCTGTCACCAGAGTGACTCTCCGTGTGGATCCACAAATGAGGAAACACCAGCGAGGTCTGTGCTCTGCTGCAGAGGTGTGGGAAAGAGTGGTGTCATTGCGGGCAGAATGGTGGTACACTTGGTGGATAGACGTGGAAACTTGTAACCAAATGGCTTCAGTCATCAGCAGGTTCACTGTGAACGTAAAAGCTTTAGTCCTTGAGCCAAGGGGATGAAATCTGTCAGACCTCAAGGAAAAGTGAAGCCTGCTCTGTGTTCTCAAAGTGACCCAGAGGTATCCCCCTTGATAAATTGGCAGGTGGGAGGGCACAGGTAATGTGGTGGAAGTTTTCTTTTAGTTTTATTTCCTTATTTGGGGAATAGATAATTATAGTCACATGGTTTAAAATTCAAAAGTTATGAGGGAATATAAATGTCTCCCTCCCACCCTTGTCCCCAGAGGCTACTGTTTTGATCAGAGCCTTGTTTCTAGACGTGTGTGTGTGTGTGTGTGTGTGTGTGTGTGTGTGTGTGTACGCATGCATGTGCATGCACGAGTAGTTTTGGGTTCTCTTGGTGGTGTACAGAAGGGTAGTCAAAGCCCGACTCATGATCCCTAACTCTAGTCTTTTTATGGGATTGTGTCCTAACTGCAAAACCTGCCTCACCAACTTGGTTGTAAACTCCCCGGGTTTATAGGGACAGTCATCTACTGTCCCTTTCTAACAGCATGGTGCAGAAACACTGCATAGATGACTCTTGTGTTGAATCAGATTGAATTAAGTGAGAAAGAAGTGGCAGTGAAAAATGTGGCTTTAGCCATCACATGGGCCTACGGGTTTGTGAAAATAACATCGAGCCTCCTTGTGTTCTGTGTGTACTGCATGTGTGTCATCTTGATGTATATTACCCGTAAAGCAGCATGCAGACACATGAGTGCATCTTGGCTTGCCACTAACTGCCTGTGACCTTGGGGCTGTCACTCAACTTTTCATCTGGAAATTGGGAATAATGATAGTACTATCCTTCTGGAATTGTGTACATAAATGCACAGGGCCTGGCTCATAAAAAGCACTCAGTGAGGGCCAGGTGCAGTGGCTCACGCCTGTAATCCCAGCCCTTTGGGAGGCCGAGGGGTGCAGATTACGAGGTCAGGAGATTGAGACCATCCTGGCTAACATGGTGAAACCCGTCTCTACTAAAAATACAAAAACAAAATTAACCGGGCGTGGTGGTGGGTGCCGGTAGTCGGAGGCTGAGGCGGGAGAATGGCGTGAACCTGGGAGGCGGAGCTTGCAGTGAGCCTAGTGCTGCCACTGCACCCCAGCCTGGGCAACAGAGCGAGACTCCATCTCAAAAAAAAATTAATTAATTAATTTTTAAAAAAAGAAGTAGTACTCGGTATTGATGGCCATCATCATCATTATTATTATTGTTACTAAAACCCATATACAGTGTTGGCATTAACCATAATGTCTGCATTACCTGAAATTAACAGCTGAGTGCTAGCATTACATGAGCAGAATTTTCTATCCCAGGCAATCCATGGTATACCCTGATTTTGTGATCCACACGGTCTAGCCCAAGCAAAAACATTCTGGGCTTTGCTGACCAGTGATTGCCACAATTTGAATTTTAGCTATGGTGTTTTACTTTTGTGACACGGTAATCCATAGATTTTACCCTTAATGTCGTTTGTTTTTCAGTTGTGTGTAAGCTTTACATAACTGCTCTGTTATAAAGTGAGCTGTATTATAAAAGATGAGCCTTTAAAAATGTTTGATGTAATTATTTTCTTACCAGGCACGTGGGAAAAAGCGCCAGATAGGCTGGTTCCCAGCTAATTATGTAAAACTTCTAAGCCCTGGAACAAGCAAAATCACTCCAACAGAGCCACCTAAGTCAACAGCATTAGCGGCAGGTAAGGAGTTTCCCGTTTCTAACTGGAAAATGGTCTGCATCTCACTTGAGTTTTTCCACTTGATTTCTTCATTAAATATATTTACGTTGTTTTTCACATGTGCTTTAAAGCACTTCTTGTACTTGCTGGGACTGACACCCAACTAATGTGATACGGAATATGTCTTTCGAAAGGACCAGATATCTAAGTGGCTTTTCTGTGCTGCATACAACAGAACCCTTGTTGGAACGCTCTTACTGCAGGAGTCATGAATGCTGTGGCATTAAGGCCACATTTTCCTCTTGATTTCCTTCCAGCCATTTACATTGGGGTTTAGGCTATGGGGTGAGGTGACAGAAAGGGACACCCAAAAATAAATGGCTGGGGTCTCAGTAGGTCAGGAGATGGAGCTGGGGCCACGGGGTTGGGGCTCTAATGTGGTGTTCACTGAAGACCAAAATAGCTCCCCTGTGACATTCACTGTGGGCAGAGGGGGCTTCGCTGGGCGGGCAGGATGTTGTACACACTTTCCTGGAGGACTGGAAAAGAACAGAGCACAGCAGTTGGCCCAGTTGGCTGTTTTCTGATTGAAGGGACCAAATTAGATGCTTCAGCAAGATCTGAGAGAGGTGAGGTCAGGGGAGCAGGTTTCTGTTTTAGGTCTTTAAGCTGCCATTCTTGGTTGGCTTTTCTGGAAAGTGTAGAATTTTTGTTCCAATGCTTTGTGGTTAAGTATCTGTGCTGTATGTACCCAGTGAGATAAGATTAAAACCTGGCAGCCTTCTCAAGAAATTAAAGGATGGGCAAATTTTGTGATGAGCCCCAATTCCCACTGGGCCTCTTTGCTTGAGCTGTGGCCTCGTGTAGGCTGAGGAATGTGGTTCCCACAGGGTTTGCTGTCCCTTGGGGAGATGTGTCAGTATCCCTCCACTTCCGTGTACAGCCCCTTCCTCAGGCCCACTGAAATCAGTTGCTGAAATGATTGAATTAGCTGGAGAATTTGAAAAGCCTAAACCTATTTATATATGCTGGTTAAGAAAGATTCACAGGGACTGTGACCTGTTGGTGCAGACTCATCTGAAGTAGAAGTGTCAAAGAATGAGAACAGTTTTACCTCCTATAGGCTTGAGAGAAAACGAGAAAAGAAAAAATGTTCTTGAGGGTGGAGATTTCTTTCAAGACAACATTTTGAGACGCAAAGATACAGCAGCAGAAAAATCATTTGAAACACTGGTTTTAGGCATGATGTGGTGGCACGTGCCTTGTAATCCCAGCACTTTAGGAGGCCGAGGCGGGTGGCTCTCTTGAAGCCAGGAGTTCGAGACCAGCCTGACCAACATGGTGAAACCCCGTCTCTGCTAAAAGTACAAAAATTAGCCAGGCATAGTGGTGCATGCCTGTAATCCCAGCTACTCAAGAGGCTGAGGCCTCTTTTGGAAGGACCAGATATCGGTTGAACCCTAGAGGTGAAGGTTGCAGTGAGCTGAGATCGTGCCACTGCGCTCCAGCCTTGGCAGCAGAGTGAGGCTCTGTCTCAAATAAATCAATCAATCAATCACTAGTTTTAGTTCTCCCTAAGATTTGGGATTCTTGGAGGTCAAATGATGATTACCTTCTACTTTAAACCAAAAAGGAAAAATGATAGTAAAGTCCCCATGATACACAGCTGTCCTGTGCAGCAGAAGATGGGATGGGGTTGGGCCGGTCTTTCTGGAGTCAGCAGTAGAAAGGAGTTCCACTGCACTTGAAACGAAAGCCCTCGATTAGCACTGTACATTTTCTGCTGACAAGTAAACATGAAAAGAGGATGATATTATGAAAACTAAAGACTGGCTGGGCGCAGTGGCTCACGCCTGTAATCCCAGCACTTTGGGAGGCCAAGGCAGGCGGATCACAAGGTAAGGAGATTGAGACCATCTTGGCTAACACGGTGAAACCCCGTCTCTAATTAAAAATACAAAAAAATTAGCCGGGCGAGGTGGCAGGCACCTGTAGTCCCAGCTACTTGGGAGGCTGAGGCAGGAGAATGGCATGAACCTGGGAGGCAGAGTTTGCAGTGAGCCGAGATCACTCCACGGCACTCCAGCCTGGGCGACTGAGTGAGATTCCATCTCAAAAACAAAAATCAAAAAACAAAACAAAACAAAAAACTCTAAAGACTTAGTGTGAAAATTTTGCTGTTGTCTTGGTTTTTAATTCTTCATCTTTCCCTATTGCCCACACTGCAAAAAGCCCAGTAGAACAGTTTCACCTACTGTCACCCTCTTCTGAAAGTACAGAAAGAGTAGCTGGGAATGTTGAACGGCTGCGCGGTGCCCGTTGCGCGTTCTTCGGTGGGTGTGCAGCCGCTCACCCAGCCCTGTCTCCTGCAGTGTGCCAGGTGATTGGGATGTACGACTACACTGCGCAGAACGACGACGAGCTGGCCTTCAACAAGGGCCAGATCATCAACGTCCTCAACAAGGAGGACCCCGACTGGTGGAAGGGGGAAGTCAATGGACAAGTGGGGCTCTTCCCATCCAATTATGTGAAGCTGACCACAGACATGGACCCAAGCCAGCAATGTAAGTGCCCTGGTGGCTCTGTCGCCTTGCCTCTCTGGTATCTTCCGGTAAAACATGCAGCATTGCTCTGATTCTGCTGAGCTTTGTTTGCAGAACTTAAAGCTAGACCATTGCTGCATTCGCAATCGTCTCTTTGAAGACCTTCTGTAATGCAAGAGTTTAACTCGTGGGGTTTTATTTTTCTTTAATTTTCATTCCTTCTGTAGCATGTCCCCTCCCTCCCCTCCCTCCTTTTTCCTTTTTTTTTTTTTTTTTTTTCAAATCATTTTGGCACCATGCTGTTTACATGCCTGACTCATTTTCCTAGCTTGAATTTTGCTCATTGTTTTGTTTTGCTTATGTGTTGTTTTCCTCCTTTTTCTAGGAATCATATGTTGTCCATCCCCCCCTCAGGCTTGAAAGTCCTCAAAGAGACCCACTATCCCATATCACTGCCCAGAGGGATGATGGGAGATGCAGCCTTGATCATGTGACTTCCAGCATGATCACCTACTGCCTTCTGAGTAGAAGAACTCACTGCAGAGCAGTTTACCTCATTTTACCTTAGTTGCATGTGATCGCAATGTTTGAGTTATTACTTGCAGAGACAGGAGCAAAAATTACAAAAACACACAGGGTAGTGGGTCCTTTTGTGGCTTTCCTAGTTACTCAAATTGACTTTCCCCCACCTTTGCACAGGTGCTTTCAATAGTTTTAAAATTATTTTTAAATATATATTTTAGCCTTTTAATAAACAAAATAAATAAATGACTTCTTTGCTATTTTGGTTTTGCAAAAAGACCCACTATCAAGGAATGCTGCATGTGCTATTAAAAATTGTTCCAAATGTCCATAAATCTGAGACTTGATGTATTTTTTCATTTTGTCCAGTGTTACCAACTAAATTGTGTAGTTTGGGGCTTTCCCCCCTTGCTATAGAAGTGCAGAGGAGTTCAGTATCTCTGTTTTAAAGACGTGTAGAATGAGCCCAATTAAAGCGAAGGTGTTTGTGCTTGTTTGTGTGTATCAGCTGTACCTTGTTGAGCATGTAATACATCCTGTACATAAGAAACCAGTTCTTTCCATGGCAAAGCTATTACCTTGTATGATGCTCTAATCATATTGCATTTGATTTGATTTTGCACAGTGACCCTGTAGCCACATGAGAAAGCACTCTGTTTTTGTTTGGTCTCAGATTTATCTGGTTGAGTTGGTGTTTTGTTTGGGGTTTTTAATTTTGCGTGTTTGCATCGCATAAAATCAGTAGACAACACCGTTGAGGTCGTTAGGATCAACGATCTCCACAATCTCTTTTTAGTCTCTGTTACATGAAGTTTTATTCCAATTACTTTTCATGGAATGACCTATTTTGAACAAGTAATTTTCTTGACAAGAAAGAATGTATAGAAATCTCCCTGCAATTAATTTCCAATGTTTACATTTTTTAACTAGACTGTGGAATTTCTACAGATTAATATGAAATGGAGCTCATGGTCGGTTTGTGTGTTAGATATGCTGTAGCCGAAGCCCTGTTTGTCTTTTAAACACTAGTTGGAAGCTCTCAATAAAAATGCCTGCTGCTCACGGCACAGAAAATGGGGCAGGGGGAGCCTCAAGCACAATCTAGCTGTCCTCCTAAAGACTCTGTAACGCGCACTCCCCTCGCGTTCTCCCGGCGGTCGGGAGGCTGTGCTGGTGGTCGTGTAGAGGTCCTTCTCCTTTCACATGGTGCAGAGAGCGAGGACCTCTCCTCCTCGTTCAGTTGCGCTTCAGTATTTTCATGGATATGAATGTAAAATATATAAATATATAAACCTGCGGCTTTAACAACTGTAATACAACCTTTTGAATTAGTTACGTGTATAGATAATTAAATTCTTCATATAAAAGTTAGACGGAAATGTCTCTGTGTTCTTGATGTTGGAACCTGGCAGTGGTGGTGAGGAACCAAGCAGACTAGATGTCAGCAGTGTGCTTGCTGCCCGCGTGTCAACCATGACCTGTGCTCTTTGAAATACAGACATAATCAGAGGCTCGCTGAGTCTTTGTTGAACAGCCCTCCCTGTCCCCTTACTCTCCACCCTCCCTGATCAGTATGCAAACGATCATTCTCTATAATACCAGTTTTGAAGCATAGAACTTTACCACTCAGGTTAGCAGTTCACTGTCTCACCAGGCTTTTGATATAAGTTGTCGACACATTGAGGGTGTGTAATTGGGCTCAGGGTACAAACCATTTGCCCAAAAGATGCATCATAATAAGGTACTGGTGAACACCCCCAAAAATATGTGGGTAAAGACAGAAACTTGCACATGTCCCATGTTGTTGTCTGGGATCAGCTTCTACCTGGCACACTTTGCAGAAATAAACCAGCGTCCACATTGATGCCACTGTTTGCTGCAATGACCACATGGTTGATTCCATCCTCATGAGCTTCACTTATTGGACCTCTCCTGCCATTCAGTGGAAAAGTGGTTTCCCTCATCAATTTAGCAGATAATTGGTGGGGGGTGGGGATGTCTACCATGTGTCGGGTGCCCCATTGGCTTCTGGGAGGAGTGTGGTACTCCATGGAAACAGGGTCTCTGTCTTCATGGAGTTCATATTTTAATGGGAGGAACAAACAGAAAACCAAACTCCTGCAATCCATATAAATATACACAGTATGTGTGTGACAAGGTGACAAGTTCTGCACTAGAAGTTTGGATGCCAGGCACCACTGAGCAAGGTGACAAGTTCTGCACTAGAAGTTTGGATGCCAGGCACCACTGAGCAGATTGGCAGGGCCAGTGGAGGGTGGCCGCAGGGAAAGGATCAGAGAACCTTCAGGGGGTGGGACGGGGAAAGCCATTTGAGCTGAGACCTGAAGAGTAAGGAGGAGCCAGATGGAGCGGGGGAAGAGGTGTGGCTATCGTAGATGGTGCTGTCAGGACATGCAAAGGCCCAGAGGTGGGTGGGGAGATCCTTCTCACTGTCCCCCAGGCCACCCCCTTGTGGAGCAATGGTTGAGTCTGCAAGTCCATCTCTTCCCCAGGACCCCTTCAGCTGTGTAAGCCAGTGTTGCTTCTCCAGTCTTGAGTTTGGCTGGAAGGGATGCAGTTGTCAAGGTGGGTACTACTCCATAACACTCTACCTCACTCACTCCAGAGGCCCTGCGCCCTCACCATAGGCCATTCCCCCAGGCTTGCCTCCAGCTTTGTGAAGCTGACACGGGTTGTTCCCCCAGGAAGCTGTGCTTTCCCCCCCTACAAATCATTGAGTTTGCGTTTGGTTGTATCCATTGGACCCCGTGATTCTCAGCCAGTGGAAGTGCTGCTCGTATCTCATGGGTAGAGTCAGGGATGCTGCTCATCATCCTGCAGTGCACAGGACAGTCCCCCGCAACAAAGCATGATCTGGCCCCAGATGTCACCAGAGCTGAGGTTGACAAGCGCAAGTCTCACCCCACTGGCCACTGTGGTTAATGTTCGCCTGGTTATTCGCCACCAGAAAGGCTGCCCCAGTAACTCCTGTTGAATAAATTTAATCACTTAAGCTCATGTCATGTATCTGCAGCATCAAAAGTATCTCAGAACCTTTCTTTTAAATTTCAGAATCTTATTCTTGTTTATTATCTCCCATACTCTGCACTATCGTACTGTATTAAACTACTTGAATCATATTCACAGAGTATCTGGTTAACAGAAAATTGAGTACAAGGGAAAGAAAGCATCTTCTAATAAATTAGTGAAGGGATACTCGGTATCTCCTATGGCCTCAGAGTTTAAAGGTGTCAGGTTTTGGTTTGTATGTTCTTTAGCTTTTTTTTTTTTTTTTTTTGAGACAGTCTCACTCTTGTCACCCCGACTGGAGTGCAGTGACACGATCTCGGCTCACTGCAACCTTCGCCTCCTGGGTTCGCCTGCCTCAGCCTCCTGAGTAGCTGGGATTATGGGCGTGCACTACCACGTCCAGCTGCATTTTGTATTTTTGGTAGAGACAGAGTTTCACCATGTTGGCCAAGCTGTTCTCCAACTCCTGACCTCAAGTGATCCACCCACCTCAGCCTCCCAAAGCACTGGGATTACATGCATGAGCCACCGCGTGGCTCTAATTTTTGTATTTTTTTTTTTTTTTTTTTTTTTTTTTTTTGTATTTTTTAGTAGAGATGGGGTTTCACAATGTTGGCCAGGCTGGTCTTGAACTCCTAACTTCAGGTGATCCACCCACCTTGGCCTTCCAAAGTGCTGGGATTACAGGCGTGAGCCACCATGCCCGGCCTGTTTTCGTTTTTTGTTTTTTAACTGATTATTAAATCATTTAATTTCATATTGGTCTGTGTAAATATATTTGCAAGTGAACTTTGGGTACAGTTTTGCTCCAGTAGCATTAGACAAGATGAGTCCAAAAGAGATTGTCTTCATCGCGCACTTACGAATCACTCTCCTCCGGCCGGTTGCCTCTCCACACTGCAGAGCAGGGCCTGCAGAGTTGGGGAGCCATGGAGGTTGAGCTCCCCAAGTGGCCCAGGCCTCAAACTGCCTCTGCATAAAAGGGTGTCTGGGAGAAGCCAATTTAAAGCAGTAACTTAGCCGTATATTAAGTCACAAAATATCTCACCATTACATGCATGGTAGAAACTGGTATCTGCCCTGTTTCTGGAAAGGAACCTGGGCAGACCCAGGCCACCATAGCAAATAGTAGTGATTGGGTTATCTATGCCTTCGTTGATGCCATCAGAAGAAAAAAAGTAACACTAATTTAGGAAAACACTCTTAGGTTTAACCATATGAAATTGTCAATTCTTACCTGTAAAAACAGCAATCTATAATTCATCCTAGTACAATATATCATCACCTGGCACATGGTAGGTTAGGTTAAAAAAAATGCCTATTTTTGAATGAGTGAATGAAATCAACCAGTGACTATAGAAAACACCAGAGTCTCAGCTTTGACACAGACCACATCACCCTCAGAGAGGAGACCATGCTGTCTCCAGTTTTCTTTTCCTTTAGATGTGAGCTTCCCAAAAGCAACAGGGGCCTTGGAAGGGGCTGCTCCTGGAGTCTCTTGCTCATTTGGTCTAAGAAGGAGGCTGAGGACCAGGGACGGTTGTCTGGGCCAAGTCTCCACTCCAGCACAGGGCAGGGGCAGCACCCCACCCAGGTAACAGTTGGGGAATGGGCACAGCAAATCGCAGTCCTGCTTCATTAATCCTATTAATTCTCTTTCGTTCCAAAAATACCCAAGAGAATTTTTATGGAAACAACATTGGATGCCAATGGTCCCAAAAATGCAAGGAAAAATAGCTCCTTCTTTGAAATGTCTGGTATTTTGGGTCTGGTAGGATAGGGAGACGTAATGAAGTCCAAGATCACAGTAGCCTTATGTGAATGTTTCGCTTCAGCCAGAGTTCCCTTGGGCACTTTTTTTTTTTTTTTTGGAGACGGAGTCTCGCTGTCGCCTAGGCTGGAGTGCAGTGGTGTGATCTCGGCTCACTGCAAGCTCCACCTCCTGGGTTCACGCCATTCTCCTGCCTCAGCCTCCCGAGTAGCTGGGACTACAGGACCTGCCACCGCGCCCGGCTAATTTTTTTGTATTATTAGTAGAGACGGGGTTTCACTGTGTTAGCCAGGTGGTCTCCATCTCCTGACCTCGTGATCCGCCGGCCTCAGCCTCCCAAAGTGCTGGGATTACAGGCGTGAGCCACCGCACCCGGCCGCTCTTGGGCACTTCTTCAAGAAAACCCCACACAGGAAAAACCAGGCTTCCAGAGTGTCTCCTGATGTCTAGTGAGCTATTCCATTTCAGAGGGCTCCATAGACTCTCAGGAAGAATCTATTCTGTAAATTGAAAGCTCCCCAGGCATTTTTCAGGTGTATGACCTGATTCACAAAAATGTTTTATTTATAAAAAATGAGCATCAGCTATAAGCTATATATATAGTGTCCGTGCAACTCAATATTGGGCATACTACCTCTTAGAAGCTACCAGCTACCATGCTATTGTTTTATGATATCAACAGTGTGTGTGTGTGTGTGTGTGTGTGTGTGTGTGTGTGTGTGTGACAGGCAGTGAGCAGCAACTTTCAGGGGACTTAAATGCCTACATCTGTAGCTTGGTAACAGTAGGTCAAACGGTGAGTTCAGGGTACAGCCAGAAGGCAGATAAATACCGCTGTATAGAAGATTCTGGCAAAGGCTGACAGCTGCTATTTCCACATCTGCTTGGCACATCACTTCTGAGTGATATTGCAAGCCTCAAAAGAGGTGTTCCTTATTTTGACTCAGCCTATCATGTCTTTAAAAGCTGAATACTTCCTCCTCTTGGTGCGGTTTCTCTGAACTCTGACCCAGGAGAGGGGAGAACACTTTTGGTCTGCCAGTTTTCATCAAGGACGCTGTTTCCCTCGGGGAGAGGATGAATCCCCTGACACCCCTGCTTTCCCCTCCCATTTCCCATGCTGTCCTGCCCCCTTCTGATACCTGTCCCCACACACTCATGCACGCTGGTCCACTTCGCTGCTTCCCAGGCCCCACCCAGAAAGTGGGGAAAGGTCTGGACTGGGGTGGAGTGCAGGATGTTCTCTGTGGATTATTCAGTGAAGTCGAGATCTTAGAGAACAGTGAGCACAAAGCCTGCACCTACAACTGAGGGCACTGAGGGTCTCGGGAAACATAGTGATGTTCTCAAGTCAGCTTTTCAAACTCTCTGGCGAGTCCTTGTTCTAGGTGTACCATTTGATGCATACATACATGGACAGGTACGTGTCCATAGTCCCAGAGCTCCTGCCTCCACAGAACTGGTGGCTGCATCTTTGGAAAGATCAGGAAGGGGCCCCTCTTCCCTCATGTGATTCCCTCGATGCTGGGGTTGCCATGGGAGTTTGGAGCCATTGGTAAGGATTCCAACACATTTTCAATGCACAAGCTCCGTGCTGACCCGCCTCAGCCCTTCGTCCTTCTCGCCTCCACTGGGCGAGTTTGCCAAAGGCTCAGGCTTGCTTAAGATGCCCTCAGTCTGAGCCAAACATAAGAACATGTGCTGCTGTAGCTTCTCAATTTTCATTCCTGGCCTCCAGAAAAACATGGTGCTGTATATAACAACACAGCTTCTCTACAAGTTCAGCCTAATATTTTACTCCATTTCTCTTATGATTTTGGAACATTCTATTTTCCTGTAGGCCACCTGCCTGTAAGAAGATAGTGATTCAGAGGGGGGATCCACATAACTGCATCTGGGGACCTTATAGAGGCTTAAGAAGCAATCCAGGATGGTGACTCAGAGCACGGGTTCAAATGCCGGCTCTGCTACTTACTAGTGGTGTGATCTTGGGCAAGTTATGTAACCTGTTTTACATATGGAGAGATAATGATGACATCTAGCAGAAAATAAGCAGAGAATAGTAGCTTTGTTGCTGTTGTTTTTATTGGAGAGAAAAGGCATTTGTGCCTGGTCAGTGAGCATCACGGAATCCAATCAAGTGGCTTCTTTTATTAAACCAAAACAGCAGGTAGGTTATGTGCATTTTTAAGACTTTTTAGAAAACATGCTTTTATAGATTAGGAATTTCAGGGAGAAAAGATTGGACGGCTATCTTTGAGCTATCTCATTGTAAGATTTGCCACACCAATCTGTGCACGAACCCTGGCCCCCTTTCCTGATAGCAGGAGGCCCACCGGTGGAAGCAAGCAGCTTTTTAAACACCTTCGCTGCACTCCTGCAATGTGCAGAGACCTCTGGACCAAAGACCAGAGCTTACTCAGCAGACTCTTGGTTGATGTGGACAAGCTGCCTGTGTTTCACACGGTCGATGGTGGGGAGGCCACCAGGGAAAATGGAATGTGCAGGGCTTTTAAATGTCACGTCTGGACTGTGTTGGCAGGCCCATGCAGCGCTCCACAATAAACCTGTCACAAATGCGTTGAGTCACTGGGTCCTTTATTTCTCATCATGGCATTCTGTGGCCTTGTGTTCTCTTGCCAGCAAAGAATGGAACGTTCAGCCCCCTAGAGATGCCGGCTGCTGGATTTTTTAAGCAATCATCCAGCTTAGATAAGGGGCGTGGGCTGCTGGGGGATGCTGCCCCAAAGCTCCGTCTCCAGAGCAGCTGCCCCAGGCACGCTTAATTCCCTCCCTGCCCACTGCGTGCACCCCCAAGATGCCTCTCAAGATCCAGACGTGTGGTTCCGCTCTGTTAGGCCCCCAGCAGAGCGAGCTTGTAGTCTGCCCCAGCAGAGGGGACCAGGCCAGGGATGCCTGTTTCGTCTCTGGAGCGTTACCTTGGAGTCCTGAGGCCCCGTGGCAAGGCCCCACACAACTGAATCCTCAGTAACAGCCCTCCACGGACTTGGTATCCAGTGGGATGCCTCACTCCATCCCATCCTCTAGGTTCAGAAGCACATCTGCCAGTCCTGTCCGCCTCCCCTTCCATTCCGCATCCTGTCTTCTCCTCTCCCTGCCTCCTGCTGTGTGGGCCATGAGCCCAGGAGGGGCCCAGTCTACCCTGTTTACCTCCCCTGCTGCCCACTGAGAGTCGTGGCCGAGGTATATGGAACCTTCCTGGTCATAGGGCCGTGCTCCGTGGAACACAAGCAGAGGAGATGCCTAAAACTTTCACGAGCAGGTGACGAGCAGCAGAGAAATGAATGGTGTTTCCAGCTAGTGAAGGATGAGGTGGCACAGAGCGTGACGGGGGGCCAGGGATCCAGCCGAGAGGATGGCCTGGGAAGGCCCTCTGAAGAGGGGATGGAGACCTGGCTGCAAAGGAGGCATGTCCAAAGATCAAGGGGCTCAAGGGACAGCAAGTGCAAAGGCCAGGGCTGAAGGAGCTGCTCCTGCTCCTGCTCCTCGCAGAAGGATGGCTGAGTCTTTGACCTGGTCTCTCTGCACCCACTCTCTCCTTCCGGCTTCCCCCAGGCTGCAGGCAGAGAGCTATTCTAAAAACATCACTTCTTATGCTTAAAATCATCCAGGGGATTCCCGGTCCTCCGAGATAAAAGACCCGAATCTACTTGGTCTGCAAGCCCTGCCTGATCTGCCCCCTTCTCCAGCCCTCTGGCCTTCCCTCTCACTGATTCCTATTTGTGCTGAATTTTAGCATGGCTCACTTGTCACCTCCTCGAGGAAGCCTTCCCTCACCCCTGCATTCTTCTGTGCTTGCAGAGGGCAAACTGGGCTGGCTGGTTACGGAGCTGCTCTCCACGAGCCTGCTCAGCGTTCTTTTTTCTGCCACCTTTGTGTCACCGTCATGACCTGTCATGAAAGTCCAGGCTTTTGTTGCCCCCATGAATTTCCAAATGGCCCTGTTGAAAAAATCCCCTTTGGCCCCCCAAACCACTTTATGGAAAGGTCCATTTTCATCATGGGAGTCCCTCCTCAGAGAGAGTTGGAACCCACATCTGGTGCCCACTGTGGCATCCTGGGCCCATGTCAGCAAGAAGTGATGGGGGTGCAGGCAGGTAGTATGGGCAAGGAGCCTCCCCCAGCTTTAGAGACTGCATGACTCAACCCCCCTTGTCTACCTCCCAGGGACCTTGGGTTCCCACCTGTCCAATAGGGAGGTGGTGCTTGGGTCCAGGAACTTCCTTCATCATCTAGCCTCACTCTTCTGTGCCGTCTCACCCAACCCAGAACCTTCCCGCCATCACGTCAGCCTCCACCACCACCCCAGGATTCTTGAGTCTCATTTAAGCCACTAGTACGCCCCAGCTGCAAATGCCTTTGCCCCACCTCCCCTGCCTTTCCTGCCCACCTGCCTTCACCCCTCCTAATTTCACTGCCACCTCTCCTCCTCCATTAACTTGTAACAACTCAGCTCTTTCCTGAATTCCTTATCACACAGAAAGATGACTAGATAGAAAGGCCGATACAGAAATACATAGACACTCTCACCTCCCCAGTTAGACTGTGAGCTTCATGGAGGCAGGGCCCAAATCTTGTGGATTGTTACATCCCATTAAGACCTCCATGGTAACAACACTTATGAACAGCGATGGTACCTTGCCTTGTATAGTTGTCTTATTGCAGGGTACCCTGCCTCCCCACTGATTATAAACCAGAGGGTAGGGCCTACCTCCCACATGTGCATATCCCCCTGGCACCTCACTCTTGCCAGTTGCTCAGGAAGTGCTGTGGCAGACAGTCCTGGGTTGCCCTTCTACCCACCTGTTGTTCCACAGGCTTGGTCCTTCGTCCCCAGCTAGGCTGTGAGGGGCAGAACACATCACAGTGTTCATTCTCCCTGCTGCGTGTAGCCTGGAACCCAACACAAAACCTGTGCTTGGGTTTCCCTCCCCAGGAGGAAAGGGAATGGTAAACGAGGCACCATCATTTAAAGAATAAATTCTCATGAAAAGACCTCAAAACAGGAAGTGAGCTTATGAAGCATAGGGATTGTTCTTCATCGTTCTTATAAGCACCTTCAGTACTGTCTATTTATGTATGTATTTGGTTTTCTGTCTCCCCCACCAAAATGGAAGCCCCACAAAAGCAGGGGCCCCTGTGGATCTACGCAGCTGCCATGAATGAGCAGGAAATGTCATGGCTCAGGTTGCCTCTTGAGTTCCTAGGGGATCCGTTTGCTAAGTTAGAAGAGACCGACCCCAGGGAGCAGGCCATGTGTGCTTAGACCCTTCTGAAGAAAGTTCCATTGAGATGAGAAGTCCATCTGCCCCTCTGGACAGCTCAGAACTGGTCTGGCCTCCAGAACTTCCTGTGGGCTGGGGCTGTCCAGGGACTGGTCAGCCAATGGTCATTTTCAGAGAAGGTCTGGCTGCCTTGGCCTAGACTGTCCACTGCCATCTCCCAGCAGTCCCCACCAGCCCTGGGCTCCAAGGACAAGCCCATCCTCTTAGCCTGAACTTGCAGGAATCTACTGAGAGAGAAAAGCGTAAGGACCACCCTCAGGCCTGCCCTTTGAAAAGCTGGTGGTTTCCTCATGATTCCATTTCCTGATGTATCACCAGCATAGATTTTATTCTTGATAGGGAAGGTCACCGTACATCGCTGGAATCTGCTGTTCCATTCATAAAATGAGGGCATTGAGCAGAGAGAGTAGCCTTTGAAGCCATAGCCCCAGGCCTGGGGGTCAGTGGTGGCAGCGTGGCCTGAGGCGCAGCTTCAGGGGGCCCCAGGAGCAGAGTGTCGCATGGTCTCTGGGCTCAGAGAGATGGCGTTCTGTGACTACAGCCATTGAGCCTCTTGCACAATGGCTTGAGTGGCCTGCCATGGGCTGGATTCAGCTCAGCAGTTGTGGCAGCTCTCATGCTCCCTGGGCCTGGACAGATCGGTTTCCAAATCCCACTCCCTTTCTGCGCCAGGTGTCTTGGTTTCCAGGCCATCTTTCCTCTGATCTCTTGGCTGCACAATGGGAACTTCACAGATAACGGATGCCTGGGCCCCACTCCAGCCAGTCCGGTTTAGTTGGTCTGGGGTACAGCAGGGGCACTGGGATTGTTAAAAACTCCTTGGGTGACCCCAGTATGCGGCCAAACTCCAGGGCCACAACCCCATCCATGCCACCCACACACAGCTGCCACGCTGATCCCCTGAAACCCAGCCAAGACCTTCCCAGCTCTGCTGCCAGAGCGTTCTCGACTGGACTTCCCCACCTATTAGGGCTGAACTGTGTCCCTCCGATTCACACGTTGAAGCCCTAACTCCCAGGACATCAGAATATGACTTCATTTGGAGATAAATTCTTTGAAGAGGTGATGAAGTGAGCACGAGGCTGTTAGGGTGATCCCTAATTCCGTCTGATGGGTGCTCTTAATAACGGGGAAGTGTGGACACACAGACGCTGGAGATTTGCATGCACAGAGGAAAGACCCTGCCAAGGAGAGAGGCCTCAGGAGGAACCAGCCCTGTTGTCACCTTGATCTTGGACTTTGTATCTTTAGAACCATGAGAAAATACGTGTTGTTTAAGCTGCTGGGTCTGTGGTTCTTTGTTACGGCAGCCTGAGCAAACTAATGCGCCAGCGCACCAGCGAGGAGGAAGAGGTCTCCAGAGAAGAGCCTGAGCTCTAGGGTCAGACTCCCTCTGCCATTTATCAACTGACTTACCCTCCCTGTGCCTCAGTTTCCTTGTCTGTTCAGTGGGGAATAACAACAGTATAGCTACCGCATAGGATTCCTGGTGAGGATTCCATGAGTTCACACATGTGCAGCACCCAGCATTGTGAGCTCCGAGTGGCATTCCACATTAACGCCCAGGACTCACCATCTCGCAGAGCCTGCTTCCCTCCTCTGCACCTGCCCACCAGGGCTCCACGACCCCAACTCCGACTTCTGTTTACTCCCATTATTCCGCCATTTGAATCCCTAACCACTGCTTGCAGTCCCCCCAACAGCAATATTAGCCTGCTGAAGTCCAACACAAATTCCTCTTCCCCTGCTAAATATTTTCAAATCCTTCTCATCAAAACAACAGGCCCCCTTGAATAAGACGTAGTATTTGGCCGGGCGCGTTGGCTCATACCTGTAATCCCAGCACTTTGGGAGGCCAAGGCAGGCGGTTCACCTGAGGTCAGAAGTTTGAGACCAGCCCAGCCAACATGGTGAAACCCTGTCTCTACTAAAAATACAAAAATTAGCCAGGCATGGTGGCATGTGCTTGTAGTCCCAGCTACTCGGGAGGCCAAGGCAGGAGAATCACTTGAACTCAGGAGGCGGAGGTTGCAGTGAGCTGAGATTGTACCACTGTACTCCAGCCTTGGTGACAGAGCAAAACTTGTCTAAAAGACAGAAACAAAAACAAAAAATCCCTAGTATTTGGCCAGGCACAGTGGCTCATGCCTGTAATCCCAACACTTTGGGAGGCCAAGGCAGATGGATCACTTGAGGCCAGGAGTTCGAGACCAGCCTGGCCAACATGGTGAAACCCCATCTCTACTACAAATACAAATATTAGCTGGGCATGGTGGCACATGCCTGTAATCCCAGCTACTCGGGTGGCTGAGGCATGTGAATTGCTTGATCCTGGGAGGTGGAAGCTGCAGTGAGCCAAGATTGCACCACTGCACTCTAGCCTGGGCGACAGATCAAGACTCTGTCTCAAAAAAAAAAAAAAAAAAAAAAAAAGACCTAGTATTTGATAGCACAACAGAGGAACTACAATAGTAATTTAATTGTACATTTAAAAATAACTAAAACAGTGTAATTGGATTGTTTGTAACACAAAGGATAAATGCTTGAGGGGACGGATACCCCATTCTTACGATGTGATTATTACATATTGCATTCCTGAACCAAAATAGCTCATGTGCCCCATTGATATATATACCTATGATGTACCCACGAAAGTTAAAAATACAAATAAAACAACAACCAACAGCCTCCTCCCTCGTATTCCAATCAAAATGCATTTGCACTTTCATTATAACACTCCAGTCTACCTTTGTACCAGAGAAACTTTTTTTTTTTTTTTGAGACGGAGTCTCGCTCTGTCGCCCAGGCTGGAGTGCCGTGGCTGGATCTCAGCTCACTGCAAGCTCCACCTCCCGGGTTCCCGCCATTCTCCTGCCTCAGCCTCCCGAGTAGCTGGGACTACAGGCGCCTGCCACCTCGCCCGGCTAGTTTTTTGTATTTTTTAGTAGAGACGGGGTTTCACCGTGTTAGCCAGGATGGTCTCGATCTCTTGACCTCGTGATCCGCCCGTCTCGGCCTCCCAAAGTGCTGGGATTACAGGCTTGAGCCACCGCGCCCGGCAAAGAAACTTATTAACAGGAGCTACTCATACTACAGGAGAGGGCACAATGAGAACAGGAAGTCAGAAAGAAGGAAAACCCGGGGTGGGACTTGAAAGGGGCCTGGAATGAGCTGAAGCATGCCTACTATGGAGGATGTAGAGCTGTGCCAGGATTCCAGCACCCATTATAAAGCTATGAATGATACGCCCTTTCTCTCTCCAAAATGTGCATTTTTATGGAAAATTAAGAGATGATTTATCCCTAAGAAGAATTTGATCTTCACCACTTCTCAGCAGTCATTAAACTGCCTGGCAACCCCTATGGACTGGACTCCCCTCCTTGGGAGAAAACAAAGCTTATTTGGAGTTACGTTGGCACTTTAAGCATCTGGGTTACATCTGAGTGGAAGCCTCCCGAGGACCCAGCTACATGGGGCAAGGGGGGTCCCCAGGACAGGCTGGGGTGGATGCTTGAGCTCTGCTGGACCCATGAGGATCTCTGGTGCATCGGTGGCCTTCCTTCCCCCTCACCTCTGCCCATCGGCTTCTCCAGACCCCCATAAAAATCACGTCTTGAGGATTTGCATCTCCGAGGTCTCAAGGACTAATAACCGCTCGGCGTGATACCCTGTGCGAAGTGCCTGCAACTCAGCAAGGATCCAGGTTGGCCCGGGACGCCCAGGTCTAGCAACCAGCAGGCTCCCAGAGGACAAGGACCCGGCCTGCCTCCTTCTCACCGAACCCCAGGGCCGAGCGCAGATGCTGCTTCCCAGCAGGACACGACTTCATGGCTTGGAGAACGCTGGGGCTTCAGACATCAGCTGCAGGGTAAATGGCCAGAGAACTTTCTTCACGTCACATCCACATGGCTTCATCTACTTTTCCTACACGACAGGCCACCCCACACCTGCCAGGAGAGGCCCAGGATGTTGAAGGGAGTGCAGTTAGATTAATTTGCCCGGGAGAAGCCAGTGCAGCCCTGGGGTGCATGGGCTCACCTGGCAGGAGAGACTCGGGCCATGGGGAGAACCCTACAGTATAGACAGGACCTCCAGGAGCCCAAGTAGCATAGATCCTGCTGATCCGGGGCCATTTAGCTGGAGGATTTGGGCTGAACGTCCCCAGAGACATTGGTAGATCCTTTCCCTTAAAGATGAAAGCCATCGCCCGGGCTTGCTTATTGCTCTCTCTCCGGATCCTTCCACATGTTGTTTCTGAACTCTAGTTCTGGCATCACAATCCGCATCACCCTGTCATCTGGCCTTTCCCCGCTTTCCACCTTATCTTTTGCAGTGTCTCTGTGTTGACCTGGCACCTGGGTGAAGGCTTGCTCCTGCTGGTGCCGTACCCCCCAGTATATGGTCTTGACCTCCCCAGCCATATGGAGACCCAGCCTCAGGAGGGCCCTCAAGGAAGCCTCCCCTCAGCATGAGGAGTTGCTCCTTTCTGAGGTCCTACTGTCTCCACCATCAGCACAGCACACAGGCTTTTTTTTTTTTTTTTTTTTTTTTTGAGACAGAATCTCCCTCTGTCACCCAGGCTGGAGTGCAGTGGTACAATCTCAGCTCACTGCAACCTCTGCCTCCTGGATTCAAGCGATTCTCCTGCCTCAGCCTCCCGAGTAGCTGGGATTACAGGTGCCTGCCGCCATGCCCAGCTAATTTTTGTATTTTTAGTAGAGACGAGGTCTCCCCATGTTGGCCAGGCTGGTCTTGAACTCCTGAACTCATGTGATCCACCTGCCTCGGCCTCCCAAAGTGCGCATGAGCCACCGCACCCAGCCTGGGCTCTTCTTTTAATGCTTGCTATTTTAATTTCTTTTTTTTTTTCTCGTTTCTTTTCTTTTTTCTTTTTCTTTTTTTTTTCTTTTGAGACAGGTGCTTGCTCTGTTGCCTAGGCTGGAGTGCAGTGACGTGATCATATCTCACTGCAGTCTCCATCTCCTGGGCTCAGGTAATCCCCCTGCCTCAGCCTCCCATGTAGCTGGGACTACAGGCATGTACCACCATGCATGGCTAATTTTTTAAAAATTATTATTATACTTTAAGTTCTAGGGTACATGTGTGCAACGTGCAGGTTTTTTACATACGTATACATGTGCCATGTTGGTGCGCTGCACCCATTAACTCATCATTTACATTAGGTATATCTCCTAATGCTATCCCTCCAGACTCCACCCACCCTACGACAGGCCCCAGTGTGTGATGTTCCCCACCCTCTGTCCAAGTGTTCTCATTGTTCAAATCCCACCTATGAGTGAGAACATGCGGTGTTTGGTTTTCTGTCCTTGCGAGAGTTTGCTCAGAATGATGGTTTCCAGCTTCATCCATGTCCCTACAGAGGACATGAACTCGTCCCTTTTTATGGCTGCATAGTATTCCATGGTGTATATGTGCCACATGTTTATTGCAGCACTATTCACAATAGCAAAGACTTGGAACCAACCCAAATGTCCATCAATGATAGACTGGATTAAGAACATGCATGGCTAAAATTTAAATTTTTTGTAGATATGTTGCCCAGGCTGGTCATGAACTCCTAGGCTCAAGCAATCCACCCGCCTCTGCCTTTCAAAGTACTGGGATTATAGGCATAAGCCACCAAGCCCAGCTGCTTGCTATTAATATTTTAAATTTAATGTTCCTGTTGTGTCTTTCCCAAGATCGTGAGTTTGCCTGAGGACAAGGACAGTATCTTGCTTATTTCTGCATCTCTTGGACTTCAGAGAAACTTAATAAATATTTATGGACCAGCTTATTGTATATTTTGGCCCCTTTCATACAGGAACAAGGTCTGTTTATTTGCTTTGCTCAATGGGCAACTGGCTGCGGGGGCTGGCTTCATTTTCAAAATTCTGCTTCTCGTTGGGAAAGGTAGAATAATTGGAGGTGTGGAGATGGGTGAATGCTCTGTAGCCCTTGAAATTTTAATAGTCAGCGTGTGTTTGTGTATTACTTTTATAATAAAACAAGTTCTTGAAATGATGCTGTTCATACGAATATCAGTTGAGGGAAGCAAGATGACCTTTTATTGGTAAGGTTTTTTCTCCATGAATTCCTCCAGGGCCTAGACTCAAAAAATCCTTCCAGAAGGCCATCACATCTCTCTGCATTTCGTAAATGTGTCTAGACAACATTCTAAGGGACGGCACATAGATTAGGAATTTTATGTGGGCTGTAATGGGGGATCATTTGTAACCGCCTGGAGTCATTTGCAATATTATTTCAGCTGCGTGTGGATTTCAGTTAGTTTTGAGAATCCCTCCGTCACACCAAGATGTTCATGGAAAACCATTTGATGTGTTTTCTCCTCTCGTTTTCCCTGGGAAAGGGGCCAGAAACCTTGTTTATCCTAGGACCCAAAGGAGGGAAGGGCCACATCCCTCCACCCCTAAAGAAAACGCTTTTATTTGAAATGTCTTTTCCATTTACCCTACTTTGAATAATGGAGTTTTAAACTCGCTTGTTTTCTAAATATTAAATTTTCAAAGGAAGGATATTTTTGAGTTCAAAGTGCCTATTTCAAATCTTTAATGGTTCTCTTGGTCTGGCATTCACCAGCAAGTTTTAAAACAGCCTCCCATGGGTCAATTTGATGGCTAAAAAGACAATTCCAAGCCAACATCGTTGGCACATAATGTAGAGAATACTCTCCCCACAAAACCTTTGCTTTTCATTGTGTTGTGCAGAGGCCATCAGGACCATACCCCTGTCTCCAGGCAGGGTGGTAGGTCGACCTGCAAGAGGTGGAATTTGGTGGGGGCAAGCAGCCCAGACTTGCCCTGAGCCTCCCCTGACCTCCAAGCTCCATCAGCTCTGACTTGGGCCTTGCAAAGTGTTTGGACCAGAGGCCAACACTACCTGAAGCAGGAGGCCACGCAGCAGCCCTCCACCTTGTCCCCAACTGGCCCCAGGCTCCTAGGATTCTTGGACAAATGGCCCAAATTTACCCTGAGCCTTCTGCTGTTGCTCTGGTTCTGAGCTTCTTCACAACCTGCACCATGTAAAACTTGAAGACTCAGAAGAACTTCTGAAATCCAAAGCAAGCCAGGACTTTTCCTCATAGGTCCTTCTTTCCGATTCCACATCATTCTATGCGTGTCTGCTGGCCCCTCGCACCTCCGTGCTGCAGACTGGAACTCTGGTCGGGTTGTCAGTTTCAAGTAACGCTAGTGTTTCTCTACAGGGTGTTCCTCGACTGGCATTTGAGGTGGGCAGTTCTGTGTCCTGCATGTTGTGGGTCATTTAGCAGCCCTGGCCAGCCTGCCAGATTCCACTATGACAACCAAGAACACACTCTCAGCCCTGGTGCTGGAGTGGGGTGCAGTGCAACCTCAGCCTCTGGGGAGTGGGGACAGTACTGACCTCAGCATGGTAGGAGCAGTACCACCTTCAGCGGAGGGCGGGGCAGTGCCGCCCCCTGTTGAGGACCACCAGACCCCCAGGTTCTTAGCTATACCCTGGAGGGCAGAAGCCTCTCCTCTTCTGTCCTGAATCCCCAGCACCCAGAGTGGTTAGTCCCAGCCTCATAGTAGGACATCAGTAAATATTTGCCCAATGAATGAATAAGATCTATGAACAGTCTTCAAAAGGGCCTGTGAACCCGATAAAAGTGTGCCCTAAATGTGTGCATTGTACACGTGTACTCGCTGCAGCAAGAACCCATAACATCCCTCAGATTCTCCAAGGCAACGGTGGGACATCCTCAAAGGGACATTCAGAAAACTGGCCCAGCCAGTGGCCACCACTGGCCTGATGTTTCTGTGGCTGCAAACGTCACTGCACCGTGTTTGTGCGGTGACTTTTAGAGCTACCACTCTGCGCCAATATTCTAATCTCCCTGCAGAATGGAACGTCCTGAACACTCCAGGGACTCTGCTTCCGTGAGAGGGCATCCAGGTTGCCTAATGCAGGGGCTGCATTCAGCCCTTTAACAAGAAATGACCTGAGGCCTGAGCCCTTTCACTCCCTCACAGGAGAGTGGGGGGAAAAAGGGCAGGAACAAGATATATTTCCCCCAGACTCGAGTGTCTCTTGGGTGACCTTCCCAATAAAAGTCAAAGAACTCGGAGACATCACTTAGCTTCCTGCAAACCCGAGCTCACACAGCAGCTCGGCTGAACGGAATCAGTGAGCCCTGTGGCCTGCCTCCTTCCTGAGAGTTCATTGTTGGAGCAGCTGTTTTAATAAAAGACAATCTATGCCCTGAGGCAGGAAGAACAGTTGGGCCAGACCTGTGGCTGAGCAGAGGGCCCAAGCTCAGACGCATCTGCAGACCTGTGCAAAGGTGCGAGCTCACCGCGCAGCCCTGGGGAATTCTGCTTGACCTCAGGGCAGGGGACTCTGAGTGAGGTCAGGGTGTTGATGTAAGGATGGCTCATTCCTGCCGCTTTCCCAGCTGGTCCTGGGATGTTCCTGTCCCAGCAAGAGAAGCTACGGCATCCAGAAAGAACAATTAGCCCAGAGAAGGGACAAAACCAAGGTCTGGAAGCACCACAACCCGAGAGTCAGCCTCTACAGCAGCAAAGCAATTGCCAAGAAAGCTCTGACATCATTTGCCGCAGAGGGACCACACGATTTGCAGAAGCTTTCAGCATATAGGCTAGATTAGTCATGACCTCAGATAACTCCCTCGAGGGAAGATGGAAACTCAAGGAACCCCTGCTAGTCCAGAGCAGGCTTCTCGAACATCAGTGCACCTAAAAAAAAGTTCCCTGGAGAGCTTGTTACATCACAGATGCCCAGCCCCCACCTCCAGAGTCACTTCAGCAGGGGCATCTCTAGCGAACTCCTGGGTGACGCTGATGCTGCCAGCCTGGGGACCACGCTTTGATAGCCACTGGTCCCCAGCAGGGGTTTTTGCACTGTGCTCCATTGCGCCCCCTTGAGGGGAACAGAGAGGATGGGAAGAACAAGTAAAGGGGATTCAGCCCGGACCCTCCCACCTGCATTCGGGACACCTTTGGGTCTGTCTTCCAAGTCTGGCTTCTGTGATTAAATAAAGAACCTCTGAGAAAAAGGAGAGGTGAGCCCAGGCCTGCACATGGGATGCCCCCAAGAACCAAGCCTCCCTCCTGCTCATTCCAGTGTGTCTGGGGCAGAAGGCTCAAACATTCAAACAAAACCCCAAATAACAAGCTAAGTGAGCAGAGTCATGAGTTAGCTCCACTTCCAGTGCGGGCACCATCTCAGGGCAGCGGAGTAGCCCTTCCCCCTCGGGCAGCCTTGGCCTCCGTGGTGGTCTCATGCCAGGCTCTCTGCAGTGGGAGGGACTACCCTGTCTGTGGCAAGCTTGCTGCTCAGCTGCCCCAGGGGCAAGGCAGCAGCCTTGCCCAGAAGAGTGTGCCCAGTGCTGTCGGGAGGCACCCTGCATCTGCCTGGTCCCCAGGACCATCAGAGCCTCAGCACAGCCACCTCATCCTCCACAAACCAACCTCAACATAGATAACACGTGGACTCCTGGAGATCGGGGATAGAGCACAGCCCCTGCAGCCCAAGTCTCAGGGTTCGGCTCTTGCCTTCACCACTTCTGAGCTGAGAGAGCTGGGGCCAGTCAACCTGTGTAAACCTCAGTGTCCTCGTCTGTAAAATGGGGATAATTTTAGTATAATACTTGAGCATTAAATGCAGTTCACCACCTGACATGGCGTGAGCCCTCAGGAGTTTTGGCCAGTCGTCACTGAGTGTTTTATTTTCACGTTATTTTCGTGTTTCTGATGAAGCAGGAGTGTGCCGCCTGTGTCAGTTTCTATAACAAACCACCACAAATGGAGGGACTTAAAACGACAGGTATTGCCACACATTCCTGGAGGCCAGAAGTCTCAAATGAAGGTGTTGACAGGTGCCAGCCTCACCCTGAAGGCTTGGGGTGTGTCTTGGTTTGGAGACACATCACTCCAGGTCCTGCCTGTCTGTCTCTGTGTCTTCTTCTCATAAGGACCCTGATCATATAGGGTCAGGGCCCCACCCTGAGTATGACTTTATCTTCATTTGATTATATATGAAAAGACTCTATTTCCAAATAAGGTAACAATCACAGGTACCGGGGAAAGGGCTTCCACATGTTACTGGGGAGGATACACTTCAGCCCACGACCCTGCTGGACTGGAGCGAGGCCTCAGGGCCCAGCAGCCACAAGGATCTTCTGTGTGAAGTGTGGGCTTCCCGAGACTGTGCTAAATTCTCCCAAATGGTTGTGTTTTCCAGGGTGTTCAGACTTACATCTCTTGGATATGTTGACCCCAACTGAAAGAAAGCGACAAGGATACATCCATGAGCTTATTGTGACAGAGGAAAACTACGTGAACGACCTGCAGCTGGTCACAGAGGTAAGGGAGCTGGGAGGGCAGGGGGTACGGCAAGGAGCGAGGAGGGAGGGAGTGGGGAGGGTTCTGCTGAGGAGGTCTGCGTCCTGATTCTGAGCTCAAGACACTTTCTGATGTTTGGGGAGCATCCAGACGGCAAATGCTCTAGGAGATTCTGACCGCAGAGACGGTTCGTTGCTTATCTGTGGCCAACATTGAGTCATTCCCATAGAGGGACAGAGATCACTTAGCCAAGGTCTAGTGAGTCCCTGAGCAGTTGATGGATGGAGTCATGTGGACTGAGAGCTGGAGTCCGCGCTTTACACGGAGTGGCTGCAGCTCAGCCACCAAGCAGGGAGTGCCATGGAGCCAGCCACGCTGCCCTCCTGGCCCGCAGTGTTGCATCTGGAAATGGGGGCCATCTAGCTGCCATCTGGAGTCATTCCTGCCACATATTACCCCGAGACAAACCTGTCACTGAGAATGGCAACGTTTCCTCCCAGGCCCCCACAAAACCCCCTGACCTGAGGTGATGCCTCCTCATCTTGTCAGTCCTCCCAGAAGGACCCTGGCCACCCCAGCCAGAACTATGGGGAGACGCGGAGCCGGGCGCCCCTGCTGCTCAGCAGGCGTTTTTCTCCACATCCGTGGGGAAGGTGCCATGTTGGGAGACAGGGATTTGCAGAGATGGACCTGCAGTTTGGAAAGTACTGTGATAGTCTGGAAACCACCACCACCACACCAAATGGGTGTGAAACCATCTTGTCTGATAGTCTTCACATCCAGGAAAGACACAGCAGGGCTCGCCGCTGTTGGAGGAGTACAGGGTGAGGTGTTGGCCGCAGGACCACCGTTAACACTTAGGAAGCACTGATGCAAATTCATAAAGGTACCCTTTTCTCAAGGTGTTTGACTGTTACTAAATATACAGTTCAGGATGTCCAGGGTGCAAGTGTCACCCCTTAGATACGGCTCCTTTGTGCACTCTGCAAAACGCACCACCGTATGTGGTTGCCCTGGAACATGCCAGGTTCAACGTCGGCTTAAGGACTCCTATGGAATAGGACTCCCAGGGAGCAGCCACAGCCCAGCCAAGTTTATGTCGAAGATGGGCCATCCCCTTCCCTAAAGAGCCTTCCGAAGTGCCTCCTGCCTCCCGTGGGAGAAAATGACCTCCTTGCAGGCGGGGGCTCTACCACACAGGGTTCCACTGAGATCTGTGATTTACTGCGAGTTGCCCAACCACACAGAGCTTGGAGGGCCTCATTCATTTTCCAGAGCCCAGGAGAAGGGTGGCACCCACCCCTTGTAGTGGGCCTGCAAGTACTGGGTCTGTCCAGGGTCAGCCCAGGAGGCTGAGGACACAGCAATGGAGTCAGTCACCGAGGGGGCCACTGGCTTATTAGAGGACCTGCCGCCTGGGCTGCTCCTCTCAGAATGCCCTCAGTTTACCTGTGCAGATGAAGGGACTGCCCATAGCCACCAGCATCTTTAAGCCCTGCTTTTCACACCGGCCCACCCCCTCCCAGTGGGCAGGTGAGACCGCCTAGCCTGAGTGCATGACTTGGTACCGGCCTCCCTGCTTGTCTGGTGGAGTTAAGACCTGTCTCGTGGAGACTTCAGCTGGCCTCCTTCCCCTGTAAACAACGCAGGCTCTGCTGGGGACCCCCCTCCAGCCTCCAGGGCAGAGGAGGGGCTCTTTGCTTCAGAAACTGCAGGAAAGCGGGCGTTCACCTCTGGGCCTCTCAGCCAAGATACAGACACCTGAGCCCTCTCCCTGCTCTCAGCGGATCGGTGTGTGCGTGTGTGAGTTTTAAGCTAACTGCTTTCTGAACTGCTTCGTTTTCTGCATCTGTAGATCTTTCAAAAACCCCTGATGGAGTCTGAGCTGCTGACAGAGAAAGAGGTTGCTATGATTTTTGTGAACTGGAAGGAGCTGATTATGTGTAATATCAAACTACTGAAGTAAGCCTCTCCTCTAATCCCCAGCCTGGCTTGGCCTCCTCGGCTCTCACGCACTAGCACCTCTGTGGGTCTGTGTGTCCTTCCTGCATGCTGCCCTGTGTTTCTTTCTGGCTTTTTTTTTTTTTTCATTGCCACTCACAAGCACCATCAACTTTTGTGCCTTCATGCTTTCTGGAAACGCACTCCGAATCTCTCATTGCGAGAGTAGGTCGCCTGGGCCCCCCAGAGCCTGCTGTTGGGTGAATGACTGTGGTGGTGAATTTCCAGGGCTAGGACGAGGCTGGCTCCTGATGGCGCTGGCTCCATCCTGGGGCGTAGGGCTGCCCCCTCCACGCTTTCCCTCGGACGTGGGATTCCATGGGAGATTATTGGTGTTTTGAGGCATTCTTAGCCCTGCAGATGGGAAAGTGTGGAACTGTTCACTGCCTAATGCCAGCAGTTCCTCAGGATCACTCCGGGAAGCTGGCCCAAGGCTGGTTGTATTTTCTTCCAACTTCAGTTTGCAGAGGCAGCTCCAGGCCAGGAGTCAAGAGACCTGGGTTTGGATTCTGACTTACTCACTGCCTTTCCTTTTTGAGCCTTAGTTTCCCCATCTGTAAAATGAAGGGGTTGGATTCCATCATCACAAAGGTCTCTTCCAATTCTTAGGAAAAAAAAAAGTCAAAACCCAAAATCTGAATCCACCACGCTCTCACTGTAACATCACTTGCTAGAACACAGAATAAGTCACAGCCTCCAGGACGCAAGATACTCCCTGCTGGGAGGAAGGGCCACCCACTTCCTGGGCCCGAGGATGGAGGGTAGGCTCCCAGAACCTTGCGTCCATTCCTGATCTTCATCTGTGTCCTTGGGAAGCCACCATTTCCTAAACATGGTCTCTGCATTGTTCTTATAAAGTATTTCAGGTCCCCACTTTGCTGAGCGTGTGTTTGGGAGTGGATGAAGGGATGGAGAGGAGGTGTGGAGAGGTGGACACAAAGAAAGATACATAATGTCTGCTGGCTTGGTGCTCTAGAAGACGAATAATCCAAGGTGACATCAGGCAGGCTTTTAGAGAAGTTCTGGACTTCATTGGCCCCCACGCCAATGCTGTGGAAACCTTTTGAACTTAGGTCTGGTGTCAGTTTCGAACTTAGGTCTGGCGTCAGACCCCTGGGCTCACATCCGCTATTGCCTCTGGCTGTGTGTCATCCAGCAGGTCACTTTGGTCCCTGGGCCTCAGTGTTCTCGTCTACATAGATGATAGCTGGGCACGGTGGCTCACGCCTGTAATCCCAGTGCTTTGGGAGGCCGAGATGGGTGGATCACTTGAGGTCAGGAGTTTGAGACCAGCCTTGGCAACATGGTGCAACCTCATCTCTACTAAAAATACAAAAGTTAGCTGGGTGTGGTTGCGGGCGCCTGTAATCCCAGCTACTAGGGAGGCTGAGGCAGAAGAATCGCTTGAACCCAGGAGGCGGAGGTTGCAGTGATCCAAGATCGCACCACTGCACTCCAACCTGGGCTACGGGAGTGAAACCCTGTCTCATAAAAAGAAAAAAAGAAAAGAAAATGTACCTGTAAGTTAAAACCTTTTTCCTTGGGCAGCTATCAGTAGGGGCTGGGGGAGGCGGGAGAGGTGTCTGAGGTTCCCAAGTAGCCCTTAGAGAGGGCTTCCCGCACTTCAGGGTTGGCCTGAGGGAAACTGGTGTTGGCCTCAGTTCCCAATACCTCTCTGTTGTCTTTTAAGCCCTGCCTGGGAAGAAGCAGCCTCTTTCTTGAGCTGTGCGGGGGCCAGGCCTGTGTGCTTCTTCCTCCTGTTGGCTCTGACTTGCTCCACAGCGATGGAGGTGGGAACTGACAGCCCTGTTACAGCTGAAGCAGCGAAGCTCAGAGAGGCTGAGTGACTTCCCTAAAGTCACACAGTAGGGTGGCTGCTCTGTGGATGATGCCTAGGTCCCAGAATAGAGACTCTGCCCAGTCCTGCCACCGTGGAAAAAAACTTGGACCCAGAAGTCAGGCATCCCAAGTTTTTGTCTGGGCTCCAGCCCCTTCTCACTTGTTTTGGGCATTAAGATTGGCAGTCATGGTGCTTGTCCTGCCTACCACGCAGGGTCATTCTGAGAGCAAGGGATCAGGTGTCCCAGGGGCACGCCGTGGATCAGGGCGCTGATGTGTACAGGGCTGCCGGCTCCCCTCCACCCCAAGGTTCTCTATCCCCGTTCCTCTGATTCCTGGATTAGCTAGTTTGGACTAACTGGCTCATGTCTTCATCCTCCAGAAAAAATCTTGCATTTAACTGGGGCTTTCTGGGGACCTGATTTCTTTTTCTTCTTTTCTACATTTTACTAGAAAAAATCTCAAACATACAGAACATTTGAAAGAATTGTAGAGTGGACATCCACATCATAAACTGGACAATGAACATTGTGCTGCATTTGTGTGGCTGCACAGACATCATTTCTTCATGCCAAGGAATAACTGTGATGAGGGGAGATCGAGGCTCCTGGCAGCCGAGAGAGGGAGCATTTGAGGATAAGGAGAAGTTAATGCAGCAATCCCTGGACTGCCACCAGTGAGCAGCCATATATCTGCTACTCCTGATCCTACATGCCTTGTATTTGGGGTGGGGCAGGGGGCATGGCAGTTATCAAATGAGTCAACAATAAATACATAACATGAAAATAAAAAGGGCTAACTGGGATACATGGACTTCCTACTAGTGACGCTTCACTGAGGGTTACAGCGAATGGCTGGCTCTCTCGCAAGGAAGTTGAGACCTAAGACATGTGCCTTTCATAGACAAGGTAGGATACACAGGTCTAGAACCTTTTTATATCCAGAGTCTGGAGCAGGGCCCTCAGGACAGCTGTCAGAAATGATAGCAGAAGGGCTGGGCATGGTGGCTAATGCCTGTAATCCCATACGTTGGGAGGCTGAGGCAGGCAGATCACTGGAGGTCAGGAGTTCGAGACCAGCCTGGCCAACATGGTGAAACCTCATCTCTACTTAAAAAAAAAAAAAAAAAAATTAGCTGGGCGTGGTGGCACATGCCTGTAACACAAACTACTCAGGAACCTGAGGCAGGAGAATTGCTCGAACCTGGGGAGCGAGCAGAGGTTGCAGTAAACCAAGATTGCGCCACTGCACTCCAGCCTGGGCAACAGAGTGAGACTGTGTCACACACACACACACACACACACACAGAAATGATAGCAGAAGGGAAGCAGAAGTGAGGTGGGGTGACCAACCCAGGTTTGGGGAACTGTTTTTTATCAAGATCCTTTTTTTTTTATCAAGATCCTTTCCTGTCCCCTTGATGGAAAAAGAAAAAAGAAAAGAAAAGAAAAAAAAAAGAGCCGGTCTCAAAAAAGTGTTTTTCTTAAATATTTGACTCATCTTCCTTTTAGCTTAAGAAGAATGGATTCCATTTTATCTTGTTTAAGCAGAAAATGAAGGAAAATAGAAAATAAAATCCGTTTGAGGTAAAGACAGATGGTGAGAAAGAAGAAGAAAAGGATGTGGGGCTGGGAGAAGGAGAGAGGGCATGGAGCGGATGGTGGGAAGTCCAGCAGGGCAGGAAGTACAGAGGCCGAGGCTGGGACCAGCAGGGAAAGGCCCCAGGGAAAGATGGCGGGAGCAGGGCAGCTGCATCTGGGAAGATGGGCAGGTGCCCAGAGCAGCTTGGAGGCGGTCGTGGCAGGAGGTGGGTCAGGGCCTCTGAGGCTGTGGTTCCAACCATGGGCTCTGGAGTCAGACCTGGGTTCCAGGGTTACCTCTGTCACCTATTAGCTCTGTGACTTTAGTCAAGTCACTCAATTTCTCTGTGCCTCAGTTTCCCCAATAGGAAATGGGGATAATAACTTATGTAAAACTGTGTTTGACACATAGGAAGCATTAATAAATGCTAACTCCATGACTGTCCACTTGGGCTGCAGACTTCAGAGGGTTAGGGACACTCGTGTTCAGCAAACATTGAGCTCTCTTTGAATAGTTCGTTAGCCAGTCAATTGCCTTTTGTAGTTCAAGGCCTCTCATCTGTAAACCTTTCTAGGAGACTGCCAATCAGCTCACCACAAGCAGGGCCAGTGGCCCCTCTCAGGGCTGTGGCTGCAGCAGCTGAGTCACATGATCTCTGGGCCTGGTAACACCCTGCAGTCCTCATAAGTCTTTGCCTATACAGTAGACCATCCTGGATGAAGACCCAAGACTGAATCTAATAGGTGCCTAGTCCATAGTAAATCAGGCCTAATTCTAGGCCTGTCTGCTGATTGGGTAACTCCAGTCTACAAGTGTGGGTCTGCAGAACCCAGGAACTAATTCCTCAAGACAGTCACTGTCTGCAGATGATCTTTCTTCTTTTCTTTTTTTCTTGTCTCCTTCATCCTTTAAGAAAAAACAGGCCAGGGGCTGGGCACGGTGGCTCATGCTTGTAATCCCAGCACTTTGGGAGACCAAGGTAGGCGGATCGCTTGAGGTCAGGAGTTCAAGACCAGCCTGGCCAACATGGCAAAACCCCGTCTCTACTAAAAATATAAAAATTAACCGGGTGTGGTGGCGGGTGTCTGTAGTCCCAGCCACTGAGGAGGCTGAGGCGGAGGTTGCAGTGAGCTGGGATTGTACCACTGCACTCCAGCCTGGGCTACAGAGTGAGACTCTGTCTCAAACAAAACAAAACAGGAGAAGGAAAGGGTGAAAGTACTTTTTATTCTCTTGTTTAAAAAACTACTCTTCATAGGAAAATGATGGAATGATGGAATTTCTTCCTGTTTCCATTCCTGGCAAGTTTGTAACATGGCTATTCAGGGCTCTCATCCCCCCAAATCATTGGTGACATCACCCTTGAGCACATTTCTGCACGTTGCAGTATTTCACACCAGCCCCTCAATGGGGCAGTGGCCTTTGGGCCATCCTGAGGACACCAAGCTGCCACTGCTCCCCACACCCCAGGCAGCCAGTGCTGATCTCCCCCGAGGGCATCCACTTCAGGTGGAATCGCTGACTGCTCACACCACATCATTTATGGTCCCTAAGTTTGTCTCCTTGGCTTGCTGGGTCCAAGGGATTTTATTTTAGCTGAAAATGTGGGAGAAAGAAAAGAAAGTGATCTGAAGTTTTTAAAGCCTCATATAAATATTGCAGAGCTTCCTTGGAATTCAGTAGCCCACCCCATACCTCAAAGGTTTCTCCAACATGACCATGAAAGCAGCCAAAGGCATTCAATAGGGACATCCTCCCAACCTTGTGTTAAAGTCTTAGGTTATACCGTTTTGTTCCGTCTACCCATCCATCCACCCATGATCACTCACTAGGATAGCTGAACACACCCATGGCTTCAGGTTTTGGTCCTGCCTGTAGTACATTGCTGTCCTGACCGTGTATAAGCTCAGTGCCGTGCCCTTCTTCCAGATGCTGGTGTTAAGGGTTTACATGTTGAAGTTGGGAGAAGGGAAGTACTGTCCTAGTTACCATAGCTCTGAGCACTCACACTGCAGGCAGACCCTGGAACAAACACTTCCCAGTCCCATCAACACCTCTCCTGGATTCCAGGATATACATTTTTTGGGTTCACTGGCCCATTATCATAGCAATAGACCTCTTTTCTGAACTCCTCTTAATTTAGTTAACTTAGCTCTAGCAATGAGGCAGCAAATCGCAGGGATAGTTCAAATAGTCATTTATACCTGGCTTTTGCTGAATCTCATGGGGTTATTTTGCCAAGGCAGTTCTTTTGCCATCTTAATTACGTTCTTTTTAGTCAAAAAATCAGCCTTCCCCATCCTCTGGCAATAGCAACTTCCCTTGGGCAGAAGTGTCTCCTGGAAATAGGATCAGTGCTCAGGCCACATCAGCCTGGGGCTTTTACCTCCGATAATCGGTGTAGTGAGGCATCAACACAGGGGACCCGTTTGAGTTGTTCAAGAAAAAACTCCGTCTTTCTGCACAAGAAAAACAAATTGTAACAAACAGCCACTCTGCCAAAGAAAAATGCCCTGGTGCTACCTCTCTGTAGCGCTAGACTCATTTCTTTCTCCATTCCTTGTCTCCCAAATAGATCCTTTAGTGGCCCTTGAGTCTGTGCCCCTCATACACATTCTGTTTCTGTGCAACCTAGAAGTGTGCCGTGGTGCTGTCAGACAGCGTGAAGGCGGGGGCTCACCTCCCGTGTTTCCGTGCAGAGCGCTGAGAGTCCGTAAGAAGATGTCTGGGGAGAAGATGCCCGTGAAGATGATTGGCGACATCCTGAGCGCCCAGCTGCCGCACATGCAACCCTACATCCGCTTCTGCAGCCGCCAGCTCAACGGGGCTGCCCTGATCCAGCAGAAGACAGATGAGGCCCCAGACTTCAAGGAGTTCGTCAAAGTAAGGAGCCAGGCTGTGCAGAGACTGGGCCCCAGAGTGGCGATCTTTGGGCAGCTAGACGTGTGAGGGGCTAATTCAAGTCTGCAAGCGTGTTCCCTGTAGAGGCCAACAGGGCCTGGGGTCTTGGCTAAGCCTTAGGGGACTGGCATTCACTGGCAAGTATGGCTGTCACCAAAGGGGTGGGCTTGTAGAGGAGGGGCGAGCCCTGGGCTTGGAAACTTTGAAGTGTCTTCAAGGATCTGTTTTCCAGATGCTAGTGGTGTTATTTGGATGCCTGTTTAAATCTTTCATTTCATTTGCAAGGCCCAGGCAGGTCTCAGATTTCCTCTTATGTTTAATCGCCACATCCTCAGTTCTTTGCCAGTCTCTGCCCCTCACTTGCGAGGGAATGGCCAGGGCTCCCAGTGGCCCCTTCATTCCTTTCGCAGTTGGTTCTGCTTGATGGGCTCCAGCCCTAGGCAGCCCGTGGGAGTCAGTGTGGGATGCCAGGACCTCTTCCTTGGGGGTAGCAGGGGTCTGGAGAGTTGGGTGTCCACTGGGGGATGTTTGGGGAGGTAATGCAGATGCTGCTGGAAGACCTGCAGCTCTGGGACTTGGCCTTGGTCAGGGTGGGTCTCTGCTGGTCACGCTGGTCCATTCAAACAGCCCCCACCTCTCCTGGAGAAAAACAGGAGGAAAAGAATAAAATAGCTTCTATGAAACAGGTATCTTTTGATGGATAAACAGCAAAATAATAATAACAGGCATATCTTTGGATCTCATGCATTTTGGGGACAGGCCATCCTCACCTGCCCTGGAGTGGTGCTTGTGGAATCACTGTGGTGAGGCATAAGCGCGGCCTCTTCTTGGTCAGAGCCTCATGTGAGCTTGTTGTTTCTGCCTCTAGTGGTGTTTCTCAGCCTAGACTTGCCAGCCAAGGCATGGGGTACTCTGAGGTCATTCCAAGGGGAGGAAGATTGCTAAGAAGAAGGCCTTGGGTGGATGGAGACAAGAGAGCAGATGCTGAGCTGCTGGGCACCCTGGACCGCCTGGGGTTTCAGCCAAGGGCTGGGCTCTTCCTGAGCCCGAGCAAGATGAGTTCATTGTTGGATGCACTTGAACTTCAGGGAAGTGCTGACACCAGTCCAGGACAGGGGTCTCATTGTCCCTCCCCACCTCATCTCAGCGGGAGTGTGGCATGTCGTTGCCAGCTGCGAGGTGTTCCTGGAGTGATGGTGTCCACAGCTGGAGCAGGTCCCAATGCTGACAGTTATCAGGACTCAGGACTCCAGTCAGTGCAGCTGCCCATTTCTAAGGCATTAAACTGGACCACAGCCATTGACAGCTAAGTGGCCAGACCCTGAAACTAGAGTCTTGACCTCTGGTGTCTCAGCTCCTCTCTCTCAGCCCTGCCTGGAGCTCCCAGAGGCACGTGCAGGCTCCACCCAAAACTAGACAATGAGATTTAGCCCTTCCAGCAGCTCTGGGGTGTGAGGGGAATTTTTCCTCTAACCGTATAGTCTTGTGACTCTTGTTCCTGGGAATGTTATAAAGTTTTTGCAGACATCCAGACAAAATATTCTCTGTAAAGCCAGAATCTCATCTCTGTGCATAAGGAACTATGCATGCCATGGAAGGTATGCTGAATCTGGAGTGCAGGGCTTAACCTTGCTGGCTGAGTCACGTCTGTGGGTCTCCATTCTCTATCTGGAAAGTGTGTCATCCTGGACAGGGTAATTAGTCAGGCCCTTCCAACCCCAGGTCTCTCAGTTGTCATCCAGATGAATGAGATAATGGGTGGAGAGTCCTCACTGACATTAGTATTGATGTCACTAACTTTGGATTTTGCAAGTTTCTTAAGTACATTTAAAAACATCTCTTATTTCAGAGATTGGCAATGGATCCTCGGTGTAAAGGGATGCCACTCTCTAGTTTTATACTGAAGCCTATGCAACGGGTAACAAGATACCCACTGATCATTAAAAATGTAAGTACCTGTCTTGCCTTTTCAAGCAGGGGAATGCTTTCTCTGCATTGGAGGGGGCTGGGGTCATGGACAAGTTTCCCAGCGAACACACCTGGTAGCTGTTGTGTAGAAAGCACAAGACAATAAGGTGTCAGAGAGGTCTGCTTGGTAACTCAGAAAGAAAAGCTGGTTTATCATGCAAAGAGCTGGCCGGGCACGGTGGCCCCAGCACTTTGGGAGGCCGACGTGGGCAGATTGCTTGAGCCCAGGAGTTCAAGCCCAGCCTGGGCAGCATAATGAGACCCTATTTCTATTTTTTAAAAAATGAGAGCTAATACTGCACAGCCTTCAGATGTGTGACCAAGTGGCTTCTACCTTGTAAATCAGAAAATGAGAGCTTAGTCCTTGATTCTTTTTTTTTTTTTATCTAGAAGAAAATAACATGGAATCACAGAAACAGTCTGTGGTCTGTGCCGTTCTCCCTTGATTCTTTCTTAAAGACAGGCCCAGTGCCTCTAGACCTTGATTTTCTTAGCAGAAAAGAGAAGGAAACATAATGCTACGATCTGTCTTCAGAAGGCCATTGTGAGACACTGTATTCGTTCATTCTCACACTGCTATAAAGGACTGCCCAAGACTGGGTACTTAATAAGGAAAGAGGTTTAATTGACTTAGTTCCACATGGCTGGGGAGGCCTCAGGAAACTTACATTCATGGTGGAAAGGGAAGCAAACACATCCTTCTTCACGTGATGGCAGGAAGGAGAAGAATGGGAGCCCAGTGAAGGGGAAACCTCTTATAAAACCATCAGATCTTGTGAGAACTCACTCATTATCACGAGAACAGGATGGGGGAAGCCACCCCAATGATTCAATTATCTCCACCTGGTCTCTCCCACAACATGTGGGAATTCTGGGAACTACGATTCAAGATGAGATTTGGGTGGAGACACAACCAAACCATATCAGACACTGTGTGTTGATATTAGATGATTGTTATTCTCCTGTCACTTTAAGAAAGCCAATACCAAAAGAAAAAAGAAAGAACAAAATTAGGATTTCAGTGTCCCCACCTGTAAAACGGATTTAGATGTCCTCTGAGCCTATGTTTGTAAAACCACACAGAGTATAGCTCCTGGAAAGAGGTTTTAGATCTGGTTCCTTTTAATGGAAAATGGTATTTAGACATTCAGATGTGGGCACTGGTGTGCTCATTGCTACTGGGGTGATTTTGCTTTGTGTTCCTCTCAGTGGCAGAGCTGGGAAATATATGAATGTCTTTTCATGCACACATATTTACATATACAATGTATATGCACATATATTTATATTTATTTCTAGATCCATCTATCCATGTGTATTAGAACTCATGAATTCACACTAATACCTCCTATTCTAATCCAATACTACAGAATTTATTCCAGCCTTTCCCCTTATGCATTTGTAACTCCCTACTCTGTGAAGAGCCTGGCTCTCATTATCCTCAATATGTTTCCTTATTTGCTCAGTCTTCTTACATGTGACAAATCTCCCTCCCACATAAGCCATCTCCTCAGTCCAGCCCCAGCTCAACTCCACAAAATACACTGTAGATCTTTGGCTGAGTTAAATAATTAGCTTTGAAATAAGCTTTCAACCTACTGTTTTCTCTCTTCCAATGCCACAGTTACTATTTAATTAGCTCAGTACTTCTCTTTTTCTCCCACTGTTTAATTGCAAACTGAAGTTGAAAACGAGTTTTTAAAATAGGTGTTCTAGTTCTAGCCAATGGGAAAAAAACTAAAACAAGAAAAGGACTGAATGGCACAAATATTAAAAAGGGAAAAAACCAAACTCATTATTTGCAGAAACACAATTGATTTCTTCTAGAGCACCCAGAAGAATGAACTGAAAACCAGCTGAACTAAGAAGAGAATTGAAAATCGTGGTCAGCTATGAGATACGTATGAAATACACTAAAGTACTAAGGCTAAATAATTTTATGATACTGATGTGGAGAAATTCTTAGCATGGTCTCAAAGACAGAAACTTAAAGGATTTAGATCATAGCAACCTAAAAAATACCCAAACTTTCACCTGGGCGTGGTGGCTCATGCCTGTAATCCCAGCATTTTGGGAGACTGAGATGGGTAGATCACTTGAGGTCAGGAGTTCAAGACTAGCCTGGCCAACATGATGAGACCACGTCTCTACTAAAAACACAGAAAAAATTAGCTGGGAGTGATGGCATGTCAGGTTTGAGCCCCAGCTGAGGTCTGAGGGGAGTGGGTGGGCGTGGGTCAGGGAGCTGGAAGAACACTTGAAAAGCAGCAGGTAGATGGGACATGGCTTTATTCAGCAGCTCTTTCATACTGTCAGTGTTGCCCTTATATATATCACACACAATAGTGGCTTAGAGCCAGGTGATGAGCCTCCCATGTTATGGCTACATAGCTGTGATTATATAATGCATGGAATTGTGCACCTGCGCTCTAATCCTGCTGAGTCATGCAGGATGTTTACATCTGCCTATGCCTGCCTGGCTGCAGCACAGCCATGTTCCTTACATGATGCATACCTGTAATCCGAGCTGCTCAGGAGGCTGAGGCAGGAGAATATCTTGAACCTGGGAGGCAGAGGTTGCAGTGAACCAAGATCACACCACAGCACTCCAGTGTGGGTGACAGAGTGGGACTCTATCTCAAAAAATAAAAAATAAAAATAAAATAAAAAAACCCAAATTTTATTCCGGGGAACAACCTATATGTTCATTAATAGGAATGGTTAAATAATTATGGTAGATCTATACTACGAAAATATTTAAAAAGATACAGGGCAACTTCTACTCTATGTGTTAGCGTGGAAAGACACTGAGAAATGCTGTTATGTGAAAAAGCAACACGAAACTCACTAAGCAATCCTACAGTATGATGCATTTTCCAAAAGAGAGGAAAACTTTACATGCAACTATTAAATATATAAAGGGCATCTAAAGGAGTGCCCTTCAGTCTCTTGGCAGTGGTTACCTCTGGGGTAGGAGAGTGAAGGAAATTTTTACATTTAATGTACATATTTCTGTAATGGTTGAATCTTGCATACCAAGAAAGTGCTAATGTGTTATTTGCATAAAATTTTTTCTTAAAAAGTTCTCACCACAAAATATAATGAGCAAAGTTTAAAGACAAATGACAGGCTGGGTATGGTGGCACATGCCCGTAATCCCAGCACTTTGGGAGGCCAAGGTGTGGGAGGATCGCTTGAGGACAGGAGTTCAAGACCAGCCTGGGAAACATAGTGAGACCCCCCATCTCTACAAAACTTTTAAAAAACTCAGCCAGGCACGGTGGCATGTATGTGTAGTCCTAGCTACTCCAGAGGCTGAGGCAGGAAGATCCTTGAGCCCAGGATTTTGGGGCTGCAGTGAGCTGTGATCACGCCACTATACTCCAACCTGGGTGATAGAAAAAAAAAAAAAAAAAAAGAGAAAATGAAAAGACAAATGACAGACATAAACTGGTTAAACATATTTTTAGCTGTACATACATAGGTACTAAAATATAAATATCTATAGCTATATCAAGCACCCTTAAAACAACCACAAATACTCTAATAGAAAAATAGGGAAAGGCCAGGCACAATGGTTCATGTCTGTAATCCCAGCACTTTGGGAGGCTGAGGCAGAGGATTGCTTGAGCCCAGGAGTTGAAGACCAGCCTGGGCAACATGGTAAAACCCTATCTATACAAAATAAAATAAAATAAAAAAATTAGCCAGGCACAGTGGCGTGTGTCAGGAGGCTGAGGTGGGAGAATCACTTGAGTCTGGAAGGTTGGGCTGCAGTGAACTATGATGCAGTCACTGCACTCCAGCCTGGGTGACGGAGTAAAACTCTGTCTCAAAAAAAAAAAAAAAAAAAAAAGGACTGGACATGGTGGTTCATGCCTATAATCTCAGCACTTTGGGAGGCCAAGGCGGGCAGATCACAAGGTCAAGAGATCAAGACCATCCTGGCCAACATGGTGAAACCCCGCCTCTACTAAAAATACAAAAATTAGCTGGGCATGGTGGCGCACACCTGTAGTCCCAGCTACTCAGGAGGCTGAAGCAGGAGAATTGCTTAAACCCGCAAGGTGAAAGTGCTGTGAGCCGAGATCGCGCCACTGCACTCCAGCCTGGTGACAGAGCAAGACTCCATCTCAGAAAAAAAAAAAAAGGTAGACTATAGAACTGGGAGTTGCTGAGAGGCAGTAGGCAGCATAGAATAGCAGTGAAGAGCATATAGCCTGGAGCTAGGCTGGCTGGGGTTTGAATCCGGGTACTTACCGCTGTGTGCTCTTGGGCAAGTTGGGCCTCAGTTTGGACCTCAGTTTCTTGTCTGTAAAATAGGGACACTGATAGTACCTACTGCATAGTGATGTGAGAATTAACTGAGTTAATGTATGCAAAGTGGCTCATACTAGGCAGTATATAAATGTTAGTTTTATCATTGAGAACACTTATGTACTAAATGTACAAAAAGTTCAAACTCACAGGCAATAAAAGAAAATACATAACAAAACAAGAACATACTTTGATTTGGGCTTGCCAGATGGGCATATATTGAAAAGATTGTAGTTCCTCAGTGTTGGCAAAGATCTGGGTGGAAGTTAAATTGATACAGCCTTTTTTGGAAGGTGATGTGTAGATCAAACTATAATTTCTCTTTGACTCAGCAATTCCACCTCTAGGAATTTATTCTAAGGAAGTAATTTAAGAAATACTGAAAAGTTGGAAGCAACATGAAGTTTCATGGGAAGGTAGCTACTTAGATGCATTGTGCTCCATAACGTGGTCAATCATTATTGGGATCGGCCCCAATAATGATATATTATAAAACCCTCAAAAATGATAATATATATGAAATGGACATGGAACATTGTACTATAAAGCAATGTACAAAACGGTACAGTGTAAAATGGTAGTTTTTGTAAAATGGTAGTATGATGCAATTTTATTTTATTTTGTTTATTTATTTTTGAGACAGAGTCTCACTCTGTCACCCAGTCTGGAGTGCAGTGGCACGATCTCAACTCATTGCAGTGTCCCCCTTCTGGGTTCAAGCGATTCTCCTGGCTCACCCTCCTGAGTAGCTGAAACTACAGGCATGTACAGTCATGCCCGGCTAAGTTTTGTGTTTTTAGTAGAGACGGGATTTCACCATGTTGGCCAGGCTGGTCTCAAACTCCTGACTTCAAGTGATCATCCCGCCTCGGCCTCCCAAAGCAATTTTTATTCTTGAAATAATGGGGAGATTATTGGTGACTTTTAGGTTCTTTATAACTTTTTGAATTTTCTAAATTTTGTACATTGTACAATATTAATTTTATAATTAGAAAAATTAATAAACCTGTTTGAATTTTGAAACTAAACAAAACAAATGAATTTACTCAAGCCAGCTGGGTGGGTTCCTAGCCTGTAGTAGTGGTTCTCAGACTTGGCTGCATTTTAGAACATCTGGAAACCTCTAGAAAACCCCGAAGCCTGAGCTTCACCCCCAGGGATTTCGATTTAGTCACGGATGAGGCCTCAGATTTTCCAAAAGGATTCTAATGTACAGTCAGGATTGGCCCAGAGGTTGTGGTTGTTACTTTGAATTGATTTGTGGACGCACAGGACATAGAAAACAGTGTGTTTTCTCCATTTGAGCATCTACTTAGGACTTTAAACCACGGTATGCCTTTGGGATGAGATATTATTCAGAATCAGGGCTATTTACATCATTTGTATGTGGACAAGGCCTGGGCAAATATGCCCTCAGCATTCTCCTGGTACACTTTAAACGTGGCTTAGGGTCTTTCTTCATTCTCCAGCCCAGGGTGATAACTGTTTTTAGGGGCCTCGACGTCCTTTGAGGATCTGATGGTAATCATCTTCGTTTATTGAGCACTTTCTAAGGGCCAGGTACTTTGCCAAGAGGTCCACGTGTATCATTTAGTTCTCCACACACCATACAAAGGAGGCTATTAACCTCCCCATTTCTCATGCGAGGAGCCTGAGACTCAGAACATTTATGTGGGCCAGATGTGGTGGCTCACACATGTTATCCCAGCACTTTGGGAGGCTAAGGCGGACAGATCACTTGAGGCCAGGAGTTCGAGATCAGACTGGCCAACATGGCAAGACCCCTGTCTCTACTAAAAATACAAAAATTAATTGGGTGTGGTGGTGCACACCTGTCGTCCTAGCTACTCAGGAAGCTGTGGCAGGAGGATTGCCTGAACCTGGGAGGCAGAGATCACAGTGAAGCCGAGATGGTGCCACGGTACTCCAGCATGGGTGACAGAGCGAGACAAAAAGAACATTTACAGGTGCAGTGGCTCACACCTGTAATCCCAGCACTTTGGGAGGCCAAGGCAGGTGGATCACCTGAGGTCAGGAGTTCAAGACCAGCCTGGCCAACATGGTGAAACGCCATCTCTACTAAAAATACAAAAATTAACCAGGCGTGGTGGCTGTGGTCCCAGCTACTTGGGAGACTGAGGCAGAAGAATTGCTTGAACCCAGGACGCAGAGGTTGCAGTGAGCCAAGATTGTGCCACCGCACTCCAGCCTGGGCAACAAGAGCAAAACTCTGTCTCAAAAAAAAAAAGAACATGTATATGACCAACCCAAATCATGGCTGGTCTGTGGTGGGGCAGGGATTTAATTTCAGGAGGTCCCACTCCGGAGCTCGCACTCTTAGCCACCACCTCTAATGGTCTGCTTAGAAAAGCACACACGTCTCTGATGCACCCATCTGCATGTGGTTCCAGAGGTACGTGGACCCAGGAAGGAGCCATTCTCTGTGCAGGTGCCCTCACCCTTGCTGCAGCCACCGCTCCTCTTATGCCCCAGGCTGCATGCTAAACATAGACTGTGCTGTCCTCGCCCTGCCCTCCAAGGGCACCTTTTGGCTCTTAGATCAGTGGGTTAATGGAACACTCTGCACATCAAATGCCAGAATTGCATTGTAAGTTCCCTGAGTGGATAGGTGGGAAAACAACACGGAACTGGGGCTGGAATGGCTGGGCTCTGCTCCTCGTCTCAGGGACTAGTTTATTCCTCTGCGAAACAGGGTGAATACAGGGTGAATATTTTCTTTCCTTCTCTCTCTCTCTCTCTCTCTCTCTCTCTTTCTTTCTTTTTTAGATGGAGCCTCGCTTTGTCACCAGGCTGGAGTGCAGTGGTGCGATCTTGGCTCACTGCAACCTCTGCCTCCTGGGTTCAAGCGATTCTTCTGCCTCAGCCTCCCGAGTAGCTGGGATGACAGGCGTGCACCACCATGCCCAGCTAATTTTTGTATTTTTAGTAGAGATGGGGTTTCACTATATTGGTCATGATGGTCTCGATCTCTTGACCTCGTGATCTCCCCACCTCGGCCTCCCAAAGTGCTGGGATTACAGGCATGAGCCACTGCGCCCAGCCAAGGGAGAATATTTTCAAAGAGAAACTCGAAGGGCCCCATGGTTATCTGGACACACTGTGATCCTGTGAGTCTGCATGTATGGCTCAGGGTCCACCCTGTGATGTTAGCATTTTGCAGGACAGATCATACAGCTTGCTCTGGACTTTCAGGGTGTGGGGCTGGACTGAGACCTCAAGGATGGGCCCGTTCACTGCTTCCTGGTCGGGGCTTAGCCGCCACTGGGCCCATGGAGAAGCGAGGCCCCCGCAAGGCCACCCACTGGAGCCAACAAGGAGTGGCTGTCATCTGCTACGTGATTGCCATGTGGGTGCACAGAACTGCGGTTGCTTAAGTGGGAGCCGTTCATGAAAGGATGGTGCCCTGCCCCGCTGGGCCTGGTCCTGTAGGACTCTGGATCACAGGCCCACCCACATTGCCTAAAAGGAGGTGGTTGTTTTTATTCTCCTGTGTAGATCCTGGAAAACACCCCTGAAAACCACCCGGACCACAGCCACTTGAAGCACGCTCTGGAGAAGGCAGAGGAGCTCTGTTCCCAGGTGAACGAAGGGGTGCGGGAGAAGGAGAACTCCGACCGGCTGGAGTGGATCCAGGCCCATGTACAGTGCGAAGGCCTGTCTGAGGTAGCCACCCTTGGGCTGGGCCCCGGTCTCCCCAGGCAGAGCCTCGGCTGCCAGCCTGGAGGAGGACAAAGAAAAGCATGAACCATTCTCCTCCCCTGCCGAGAGCATCCTCATTTCCATCCAGCTGCTTCTCATCTGCTGTTTCATCCACCCACTGAGTATTTGTTTATTTATTTGAGATGGATTCTCACTCTGTTGCCCAGGCTGGAGTGCAGTGGCACCATCTCAGCTCGCTGCAAGCTCCACCTCCCAGGTTCCAGCGATTCTCCTGCCTTAGCCTCTCGAGTAGCTGTGATTACAGGCACACGCCACTACACCCAGCTAAATTTTGTATTTTTAGTAGAGATGGTGTTTCACCATGTTGGCCAGGCTGATCTTGAACTCCTGGCCTCAGGTGATCTGCCCACCTCGACCTGCCAAAGTGCTAGGATTATAGGCATGAGCCACCACTCCCTGGCCATCCACTGAGTTTTTAATTTAAATTATATCATTTCCCATTGCCAGAAGTTCTATTTCTTTTCTCCTGTCTGCTGATTTCTTTCTTTCCCTCCCTCCCTCCCTCCCTCCCTCCC
>NW_016807866.1:3246852-3299675 GCF_001698545.2 Rhinopithecus bieti
TCCCTTCCTTCCTTCCTTCCTTCCTTCCTTCCTTCCTTCCTTCCTTCCTTCCTTCCCTCCTTCCCTTTCTTTCTTCTTTCTTTCTTCTTTCTCTCCCTCCCTCCCTTCCTTCCTTCCTTCCGTCCTTCCTTCCTTCTCTCTTCCTTTCTTCTTCTCTTCTCTTCTCTTCTTTTGACAGGGTTCAAGCAAACTCTGTCACCCAGGCTGCTGGAATGCAGTGGCACAATCACAGCTCAATGCAACCTGGATCTCCTGAGCTCAAGTGATCCTCCCACTTTAGCATCCCAAGTAGCTGGGACCACAGGTGCATGCCACCACACCCAGCTATGCTGGTTTCTTTCTTGTATCTTGTTTTTTGCTCAAATGTTAATCCTTCTTATTTATTTCTTAACACATTTTAAACATAGATATTCCTGGCCAGGTGCAGTGACTCACGCCTGTAATCCCAGTGCTTTGGGAAGTGGAGGCAGGAGGCTAGTGTGCATTCAAGATCAGCCTGGGAAGCAGAGTGAGACCCTGTCTATAAAAAAAATAAAAAATAAATTAGCTGGGTGTGGTGGTTCACACTTGAAGTGGGAGGATTGCTTAGTCCAGGAGTTCAAGGCTGCAGTGAGCTATGATCATGCTACTATACTCCAGCCTGGGCAACAGAGCAGACCTTGTCTCAGAACAACAAACAGATATAGATATAGATATAGAACCTATAACCTGAAGTTATGGGTCTTATTGTTTTGTCTGTTGTTTCTGCCAGCTCTTGCTAAACTTACCTTGTTTCTCGGATTATGATTTTTGACTGTGAACTAAATGTTCCTTGGAACTTTACCTGTGGGCATCTTTTTTTTTTTTTTTTTTCGAGATGGAGTCTCACTCTGTCACCCAGGGTGGACTGCAGTGACATGATCTCAGCTCCCTGCAACCTCTGCCTCCTGGGTTCTCCTGCCTCAGCCTCAAAAGTAGCTGGGATTACAGGTGCTCACCACCATGCCTGGCTGATTTTTATATTTTCAGGAGAGATGGGGTTTCGTCATGTTGGTCAGGCTGGTCTCGAACTCCAGGCCTCAGAGGATCCACTCGCCTCAGCATCCCAAAGTGCTGGGATTACAGGCGTGAGCCACTGCACCTGGCCTACCTGCGGGCATCTTTATTGTCTGAAGTTGTATTCCTTCTGGGAGGACTGTTATCGTGATTATCCAAAACTACGTTTAGAGGGGTTTGGGCATCACACCCCTTGTGTGAATTTTGGATGTAAACTTGTGTGAGAGCTACTTGATAAACCACACATTCTCAGGGCACGTTTTCCTTCACTACACCAAGGTGAAAAAGAGAAATGTTTTATTGCTCATCCCCTCTGAGCCTGAGTTTACCTGTCACTCCTCCTCTGGGTTCATCTTTTTGTGAAGATCTCCCATTAGACCCCTCACGTTGGCTCTGGATGCACCTGTTTCTGCACCCTATGTAGTAAGTAAAATGCAAGGTCAGCGTTAGCAGATTCAAGAGAGACCCTCAAAGCTATTGTGGCACTGGCTCTCAGTGATCTTCCAGGTTCCTATTTTCATTCTGTTTTCAGCCTCTGCAAATTTCTTACTTTGTTTCAATTTTTTTCTGTGCCAGTTTTCTTGGAGTTAAAAAGTGGATTTTTGCATTTTTCTGTTTTTTTCAAGTTTGTGTTGGGTGAGTCATTCCGAGTATCTAGTCCACTATACTTCCAGAAACAGAACCCCCCACCCCTCCGCCTCTGTGTATGTGTGTGTGTGTGTGTGTGTGTGTGTGTGTGTGTGTGTGTGTGTGTGTGTTTAGACAGGGTGTCACTCTGTTGCCCAGGCTGGAGTGCAATGGCACAAACTCAGCTCACTGCAGCCTCAACCTCCTGGGCTCAAGTGATTCTCCCACGTCAGCTTTCCAAGTAGCTGGGACTACAGGCATTGGCCACTATGCCCAGCTAATGTTTCTATTTTTTTGTACAGACAAGGACTCACCATGTTGCCCAGGCTGGTCTCAAACTCCTGAGCTCAAGCGATCTGCCCACCTCAACCTCCTAAAGTGCCAAGATTACAGGCGTGAGCTACCATGCATGGCCAGAAGCCTCTCATTTGGTCTTTAATTTTCTTCTTTCCACTTAACCTTTCCTTTGGTCTCATTCATTTTTTTTCCCCATTTTTTTCTCTCTATTTCTGTATACACCCACACTTGTGCATGTACACACATACATACATGCATGTATGCACACACATATACCATTTGCTAGGATTTCCCAAAATGCCCAGCGAGAATGCATCTCCCTCATCCACTCCCCCTGTGGTTTCTTCCCTCTCATAAGCTACAAAGGCAGTCACCGCCTGAGGGAGTCACCATGACTGGTTCCTCCACGGCCCCACCTCCTGTCCACGTTCAGTGTTGGTGTGGGATGAGCAAAGTTGTGGAAGCAGCCCCGTGGCAGCCGAGGGGACAGCTGTGGGCCCCCATTTTGGGATTTTGTGTTGCTCTGCAATTGGTGGGTGGGTCATTTATTCACTCATCATCCATTCATTCAATAAGCACTTAGTGAGTATCTGCCCATGTGCCACGGCTCAGTACTAAACCCTGGGACATAAAAAAAAATAAGATGTGGCCCCCACTCTCAAGGAGCTTATGGTCCAGTAGGAAGCTGGGGGTTAAATCAACGTTTACAACAAGATGTGAGGGGTGAGGAGGCAGAGCTAGGTGCCAAGTGCTGTGGGGACACATGAGGGGAGCAAGGGACAGTTGTACGGGGGACTCTCGGGGGCCTTGGAGGTGATACTTGACTGGGTGTGGCAGGATGAAGCATTGGAGGCGGGCCAAGCACCATGGCTCAGGCCTGTAATCCCAGCACTTTGAGAGGCCAAGGCGGGAGGATCCCTTGAGGCCAGAAGTTCAAGACCAGCCTGGGCAACATAGTGAGACCTTGTCTCTATAAAAAATGTTTAGAAAATTAACCAGGTGTGATGGCATGCACCTGTAGTCTCAACTGCTTGGGAGGCTGAGGCAAGAGGATTGCTTGAGCCCAGGAGTTTGAGGCTGCAGTGAGCCGTGATTGCACCACTACACTCCAACCTGGGCAACAGATCAAGACCCTGTCTCAAAAAAAAAAAAAACAAAAAACAAGATCGGGGCAGGGCATTAGGAGTGGAGGACCATTCTGAGATTCTGAGCAGGGCATTGGTGAGGATTGTAGAGGAACGATGGGCCATGGGGCTGCAGGGCAGGCTGAGGCCCAGCCAAAGAAGGTCTATGTATCATGCAAAGGAACGTTAACTTGATCCTGAAGACAAGGGACCCAAGCCGCCCCTGCACTGCCAGGCAGAAATGCCGACACAACCATGTGCGCCTTAGAAAGGGCCCTTCCCTGATTCTGACAGCTGCCATCAGAGGGGCACAGTGAGGCCGGGATCTGAAGATGTTAAAGTAAAATCAATTGTCATCCTTTTTTTTTTTGAGACGGAGTCTCACTCTGTCACCTAGGCTGGAGTGCAGTGGTGCGATCTCAGCTCACTGCAACCTCCACCTCCTGGGTTCAAGAGATTCTCCTGCCTCAGCTTCCCGAATAGCTGGAACTATAGGGGCCCAGAACCACACCCGGCTACTTTTTGTATTTTTAGTAGAGATGGGGTTTCGCCGTGTCAGCCAGGCTGGTCTCCAACCCCTGACCTCAAGTGATCCGCCCGCCTTGGCCTCCCAAAGTGTTGGGATTAGAGGCCTGAGCCACCGCACCCAGCCTAGTTCTTGTCCTTTGATTTTTTGGGCTTAAATCCCCCGTTTGCCATCAGATGGCTGTCCTTCTTGGTCAGTCTTCCTGGCTATCATGCACAGCGTCGTTGTTGTCTTGATGACGTTCATGGTGATGGGAAGGGGATGTGTTGACTTCTGTTTCCTGACCTACGATCACGGTGTGGACCATGCGTGGCCCAGGTCTGGACACACAGCAGTGATTGAATTTCAAACAGATGCTGTGTTTGGCATTCCTGTCTGAAGATAGAGAAGTACAAATACTATTCCCAGTTCATGTATATTCAGTGTTATCCTGGCCAGGTAGAGGCTTTGAGTATGCATGAATGAGAGGGCCTTTATGTCACTGGATCCAATGACACTTGCCTTCTCTGGATTCTTTGTGCCCAAGTGGCTTGAACCCTGTCTTGGCAAGCAGGAAGGGCTGGCTGGTCTCCAGGCTCCTGCCCGGAGTGCAGAGGTGAAGAGTGTTCTTTGAAGGCTCCTGTTGTGGCAACACCTTCGGTCTTTCTTGGGCTCTCAGAGCCTCCGTGGGAGGTCAGAGGTCATCTTTCCTCCTGGTGGCTGAGAGCAGAGTGCAGTGGGCCCTTTTCAGCTGCCTTTAGTTCTCCACTCACAGAGGCGCCACTGCTTCTCCCGTATTGCACATGGACAGGTGGCCACCGGCTTCTCTTGGGGACACGTGTTACGAACCTGTCACTCCCTCACAAATATTCTATTCAGAGAGGTCCATAGGGCTCGTAGCTCAGGAGACAGCCCTGGAGCGTCCCCCGGGCCAGTTGTGTGGGCAGATGGGGAGCGTGAGGGGCTGGCCTCTGACTGGGTCATCTTACTCCTGGCATGCAGCCACGGCCTTGCTATCCTTGGCCTCTCCCCCCGCTGTCAAAAAGGGGGACTCTGTGGGGTCATCTCCACCTCAGTACCCTCTGCCCCTTCAGAACCTACTGGAGTGAGGTGATAGACCCCCAAGAGGTGTTAGAGCCGCGTTTCAGCACCCACAGTGTCTCTACAGGTCAGTAAGTCAGGGGAGGGAGCTGTTCCCTTCCTGTTTGCTAAGCGGGTGAGTTGGGTGAGGTTTCACGTGCACAGCACAGTGTCCATTCTATTTGGCATTGAGAGGTCGCTCCACACCACTGATTTACAGCCGGGCGCGGTGGCTCACACCTGTAATCCCAGCACTTTGGGAGGTCAAGGTGGGCAGATCACGAGGTCAGGAGATCGAGACCATCCTGGCTGACATGGTGAAACCCTGTCCCTACTAAAAATACAAAAAATTAGCCGGGTGTGGTGGTGGGCACCTGTAGTCCCACCTACTCAGGAGGCTGAGGCAGGAGAATGACGTGAACCTGGGAGGTGGAGCTTGCAGTGAGTGGAGATCACGCCACTGCACTCCAGCCTGGGCAACAGAGCGAGACTCTATCTCAAAAAAAAAAAAAAAAAAAAATTACCACCACTGATTTGTGCAGTCACACACATGCCAGGGGCCCAGACTGCAGTTGTGCCTTGGAAGGCAGCATTTGTCCATGGAATTGGAGAGAGAGGGTGGCTGCTGCTTTCCAGAAGCACAAAGGACTGTCTGAACCTGTGTGGGGTCTTCTCCCTGGAGCTGTTTCATGCACAGACCCTGCACAGAGCAGGGAATCCCCAAGGTGGGAGCCAGGTGCGCACTTTTCTTTCTGCTGCCCTGTTTTCCCAGTAAATAAAAAAGAGAAGCAGCCAGGCCCAGTGGCTCATACCTGTAATCCCAGTATTTTGGGAGCCTGAGGTGGAAGGATCACTTGAGGCCAGGAGATCAAGACCAGCCTGGGCAAAGTAGTGAGACCCCCATCTCTACAAAAGTTTTTTTTCAAAAATTAGCCAGGCATGGGCTGGGGGGCTGAGATGGGAGAATTGCTTGAGCCTGGGAGGTCAAGGCTGCGTGAACTATGATCACACCACTGCACTCCAGCCTGAGCAACATAGTGAGACCCTGTCTCAAAAAAAAAAAAAGAAAAAAACACACCAATTGCACCATAAGACACTAGCATCCCTCTAGAGGAAAAGCCTTAGAAATTACCACTGAGACTCTTCTTCTTGATACTGGAATTCCCTGAACTGTGCCTTTGTCTGACTTTGATCTCTTGGCTCCAGAGTCTTCAAAGCCATCCTTGACTTTTGCCTGAGATCCGAGTCCGCTGGGGCCTGGCCTCTGATTCTGATGGAGCCCATGCTTTCAGATGCGGAGAAACAAAAAATGTTACACTTTGGGTTTTGTTTTCCTTTCTCAGCAACTTGTGTTCAATTCAGTGACCAATTGCTTGGGGCCGCGCAAATTTCTGCACAGTGGGAAGCTCTACAAGGCCAAGAGCAACAAGGAACTATATGGTTTCCTTTTCAACGACTTCCTCCTGCTGACTCAGATCACGAAGCCCTTGGGGTCTTCTGGCACCGACAAAGTCTTCAGCCCCAAATCAAACCTGCAGTATAAAATGTACAAAACAGTAAGTTGGATTCCAGATTGCATTGTCAGGGTTGACGTGTTTGGGGAGGAAGACGTTTCCAAAAAGGAGCTAGAGTTTTAGCGGGGTCTGGGGCCGTGGCGTGGAGTAGAAGGCCAGGAATTGAACTGTGATTTAGGGTGTCCGGAGTGGAGGACGATCCATATCCCACCGCAGTTTCAGTGACACTCGGTGCCATCGGTGGAACATATATTGGCTGCCAAATGGCTCCTGTGGTCCCTGGGATGTGACAAAGGCATGCCTTGGCCTGTAGGAGCGAAGTCTAGGGTACAGATGAGGCAGGTGTGAAAAAGCTTGGGAGAAGAGGTGCAAAACAGCACCCAGGGCCCACCGTCGCCTCCAAACCGTCCTAAGTCCCCTGCCAGACTTCTCCAGGTAGCTTGAAACATCCGAGGCCTCCCCTTTCTAGCAAAGCCTCTCTGAACAGTTGATGAGTGGAGAATTTCCCTCAGCTGTTTATATGGTCTGCTCATACGTGCATGGCTGTGTTTATGTCTTCGAGTCACGGGACATTGTTTTTCTAAATTTGTCTCCATGGGGGTGTTTTTACAGAAGAATTTTCTCTGAAGCAGCAGTTAGCTTTATTTTGGGGGAAAAAAGAGCTATGTATTTATATAGTTACTAGAAACTTCATGTGAAAATCTTTGGAGGGAATTGCTTGATGTAAAGTGGATGAAGACTGCTGTTTAGGATACACCAGGAAAAGCGACACCAGCCAGATCTTATTCCAAAGGACTTAAAACATACCTGCGGCCGGGCGCGGTGGCTCACGCCTGTAATCTCAGCACTTTGGGAGGCCGAGGCGGGCGGATCACAAGGTCAGGAGATCGAGAGCATCCTGGCTAACACGGTGAAACCCCGTCTCTACTAAAATAGAAAAAAATTAGCCGGGCGTGGTGGCGGGCGCCTGTAGTCCCAGCTACTTGGGAGGCTGAGGCAGGAGAATGGCGTGAACCTGGGAGGCGGAGCTTGCAATGAGCCGAGATCGCGCCACTGCACTCCAGCCTGGGCGACAGCCAGACTCCGTCTCAAAACAAAACAAAACAAAACAAAATACCTGCAAAATCGGGGTGGGGAGACCCATATGTATAATTTGTAATATATGAAAGTTGGTACTAACACAAAATTATTATTCTGGGATTCTTTACTGGAAAACACACACGCCCTTAGTCTGGTTTACTGGAACACACCCAGAAACACACACACACGCTCAGTCGAGGTTACTGAAATACACACAGGGGCGTGCACACACGGCTGACTCGCAGTCTCATTTACCGGAACACATTAGCATAAGCGTGCTCACACACTCACGGTTTACCAGAGCACACAGACCCCCAGCCTCGCTTTGTAATGCCTTCGCGTTACTTTCCAGCCTATTTTCCTAAATGAGGTTCTAGTAAAATTACCCACCGACCCTTCTGGAGACGAGCCCATCTTCCACATCTCCCACATTGACCGAGTCTATACCCTCCGAGCAGAAAGCATAAATGAAAGGTAAGACCTGCCACCTCCCCAGCATGGGCCCCAGGGGCTCCACGGCTCTAGGACGCAAAAGGGACGTGTGATTAATCAGCAGGTGCCAATGTTTCCCAAGTGGCAATGCCATCACCCCTGGCTGGGGTTGGGAATGGGGCTATTACTTTTTTCTACAGCCTCTCAAAAATCTGACACATGGCGTGCACTTTCCAAAATAACATGGATTGAAACTAATTTTGTTGCTTAAGTTTTTTTTTTTTTTTTTTTTTTTTTTTTTAAGCATCTCACTCTGTCACTCAGGCTGGAGTGCAATGGTGCAGTCACAGCTCACTGTAGCCTTGACTTCCTGGGCTCAAGTAATCCTCCCACCCTAGCCTCCCAGGTAGCTGGGACTACAGGCATGTGCTACCAAGCCTGGCTAGTCTTTTATTATTTTTTTTGTAGAGATGGGGTCTTGCCATGTTGCCTAGGCTGGTCTTAAACTCCTGGGCTTAAGGGATCCACTCGCCTTGGCCTCCCAGAATGCCAGAATGCTGAGATTACAGGCATGAGCCACTGCACCTGGCAGTTTTTTTTTTTTTTTTTTCCAGAAATGTTTAGCATTCTTTGAGGTAAACGGAGCATCTCAAGTTTCCCCTGGCTTCCCAGGTGGCAGAAACCAATAGGAAAGCAATTTTGGGGTTAATAGGACCACCCAAACCCAAACCCCTCCTCACCTTGGCTCACTTAAATGGGCATTCTGGAACCTAGGGCTGTGGGTATTTTGCTTCAATCTGTCTTCAAGACACTGCCCTGGAGCCAAATGAAATAGATCATTTTCTGAAGGGTGAACTTGACACAAGGCCAGCATCATTCCAAAGAGCGTTTGCACCAAGCAAGAAAATTGGCTAAAGCTTTCGTGCATATGGTTCTCAGAAAAAATGAAGGCGAAAACCGCAGTCACAAATGCCTTCCCCCAGGGCAGTTTGCTCTTTCTTGTGAAGTGGTTCCCAATCTGGGAAGTGGTTTTTGTTCTCTCTTTGCGTGACTTCATAAGCAAGATCCTTCTGACTTTGTTGGATTAGGAAAATATGTGCTACTCTTCGGTAAGGAGGGAAGAGGAGTTGTGTCCCGATGTTGCCTCCAAGACAGCATTTTTCACAGATTTTCTTCCCCGGGGACATGAACGCAGGTCTTGAGGACATCCATGGAAATGGCCCTCATGCCTTTCTTATTGATGGCAGGAATAAGTATTAGCATCATGTGACATAAAATCAGATTCTCTTTCCCGAGCCTTTGTTAAAATCAAGTGAACAAAGAAAACAGAGCCCTGGCAACAGTGTTTGAACAGACCTGAAGCCTTTTTCCTGAGTTTCTGTTTGGCAACTTTCTGTCTTTTTCTGTCCAAGGACTGCCTGGGTGCAGAAAATCAAAGCTGCTTCTGAACTCTACATAGAGACTGAGAAAAAGAAGCGCGAGAAAGCGTACCTGGGTAATGCATGGCCCCGCGGGGTGTCCTGCACAGCTGGGCAGGAGGGAGGGCCATTTGGCTGGGCTGAAAATCCTCAGAATAGAAGAGTCCTCGGGACCTAGAGGAGGGGCATGAGATGGGATGGAAGTGAGCTTGGGGTGGGATGCAGATGGGGAGGGAGGACAAATTCCAGGAGCAAGGAAGCCAGAGTTTAAGGAGAGGAGAGGAGAATTACTTTTGAGTCGGGAGAGGTACATGAAATGCATTGTGAGGCTCACAGAGATGGGAAAGGCGTGGCATGTTCCAATGAAGCATTTTGTGTTTTTCCTGCCATCATAGTCCGTTCCCAAAGGGCAACAGGCATTGGAAGGTTGATGGTGAACGTGGTTGAAGGCATTGAGTTGAAACCCTGTCGGTCACATGGTAAGGCTCTGAGGCGCCCCTGACTCCTGCCTTAGGGTTGGAAGCTGTGTCCGCGTTCCCCACACCCCCACCTGAATGTAAATCAAATGTGCTATTTCCATACTCCCCGATCTCCTTCCAGAGTTGGTTTAACTAGCACTGATTTAAAACCTGGAGGTTTTGTGGGGTTTTTTTTCATCCTTTCTACCATTCTGCTTTTCCGAGGGATCTGAGCGGCTGCATTCACAGTGGATATGACACAAAATCAGGCCAAAGTGAGGAGGACAGGAAGGGCCTAGTTTCAAAGCCCATTCAATTAATTATTTGTTCTTAGTATAAGGATGAAGCTGACTTCTGGGAGTTTTCACGTGGATTCTCCATCGAATGCCACTTATTAAGCATAGTAGTTATTAAGAGAGGGGAGCGGCCAGGCACAGTGGCCTGGATTACACACCTGTAATCCCAGTGCTTTGGGAGGCCAAAGCAGGCGGATCACCTGAGGTCAGGAGTTCGAGACCAGCCTGGCCAACATGGTGAAACCCCGTTTCTACTAAAAATATAAAAAATTAGCCAGGAATGGTGGCAGGCACTTGTAATACCAGCTATTCAGGAGGCTGAGGCATCACTTGAGCCCAGGAGGTGGAGGTTGCAGTGAGCTGAGATCATACCACTGCACTCCAGCCTGGGCAACAGACTCCATAAAAAAAAAAAAAAAAAGAGTGGGGATCAAAATGAGGTGTGAGTTCCACCTGACAAAGGCTTTTGTTCCCTTCAGGAAAGAGTAACCCCTACTGCGAGGTGACCATGGGTTCCCAGTGCCACATCACCAAGACGATCCAGGACACGCTGAACCCCAAGTGGAATTCCAACTGCCAGTTCTTCATCCGAGACCTGGAGCAGGAGGTCCTCTGCATCACTGTGTTCGAGAGGGACCAGTTCTCACCAGATGGTGAGTGGAACACAGCCCCGTGGTTATTCCTCCTTCCCTGGCACTCGTTTGCGTGAGTTAATGTTTTCTTACCTGGAGACTTGGTGCCAGGATTCCTTGGGTTTCCCTCCCGAGAGATGAGGCTGGTTGGCACAAGACGAGGCTCTGTGTCCCCTGGAGGAGTCGTCTGGAGGTGTCTCACTGCAAGTGGACAGAGCATGCCTGGTCTAGAATTGTGCCAGCTGCCCTGGGCAAACACGACCGTCTTCTGCTTTCCAAAGCAGGTGACTGTGGAGAGGGGTGTATTTAAGAGCCTCAGCACAGTTCTTCAGTCCTTGGCAAAAAGCCATGCTGGCAATGGATGGAACTGGCCAATGGAACAAGGATGTTAGCCCACCACAGGAGCCGCAGAATCGGCCAGGTCCCTTTGGGTGGCATTTTTGTGGCAGTTATTAAGTAGGCAAAGGGATGCAGTCACGTTGGATGAATCATTTCTTCCACCAGCCTTCTGTTTCTGCTTGGGCCTGGAAAAGAATAGTTTCGGCCCAATGATTCCAAGAAACTACCTGTCTCTTCCTCAACCCAGTAAAAATCACCAGTGGGCATGGTGATGCAGGCCTGGAATCCCAACACTTTGGGAGGCTGAGGCAGGAGGATTGCTTAAGCCCAGGAGTCTGAGACCAGCCTGGCCAACATAATGGGACCTAGTCTCTACAAAAAAATACAAAACGTAGCCAGGCATAGTGGCACACACCTGTAGTTCCAGCTACTTGGGAGGCTGAGGCAGGAGGACTGCTTGAGACTGGGAGGTTGAGGCTGCAGTGAGCCATGATGGTGCCACTACACTCCAGCCTGGGTGACAGGGCAAGACCCCATCTCCAAAAAAAAAAAAAAAAAAAAAAAAAAAAAAAAAAAAAAAAAAAAATCACAGAGTAAGTTAAAAGATTATATGCAAAGGAGTGAGGGTCGAATACTATCATTATCTGTACCAGGTTTAAATGGCTCCATAGGGCCTTCATCTTTTAGTACTTTTTACATGAATTATCTCATTGTGACTTAGGTACTCGTTGTGGTAGCTGGTTAAATGTTTGAGTGCAACTGGAACAGTTTGCCTCCCAAGTCTGGCTCTTAACCACTGTGTGCACTGTCAACTTCTAATTCTTTTTTCTTTTGATTTTTTTACAATTTTTTTTTTTTTTTCTTGAGACAGGGTCTCACTCTGTCACTCAGGCTGGAGCACAGTGGTGCAATCACAGCTCACTGCAGCCTCCACCTCCCAGGCTCAAGCAATCCTCCTGCCTCAGCCTCCTGAGTAGCTGGGATGACAGGCATGAACCACCATGCTAGGCTCATTTTAAAAATGTTTTTGTAGAGACAGGGTCTCACTCTATTGCCCAGGCTGGTGTCAAACTCCTGGACTCAAGTGATCCTCCTGCCTTGGCCTCCCAAAGTGCTGGGATTACAGATGCGAGCCACTGGGCCCGGCTACCTTCTAATTCTGAGAGATAAAGATTGGGGTTGGGTTTGTTTTTTTTTAAATAATGAAATACCGTGACACATTGGCAACTCTGCTGGGGAGTGAGTTGGAAATCCTAGTGTTGGTTTACATCAGAATGTAACAGTTCATCAGGGGGTCCCCAATTTGCCAGACATGTGCCTCGAAGACAGAGAATGGACCCTTTTAGCGGGGTCTGTTTGTTCTCTTTTCAGATTTTTTGGGTCGGACGGAGATCCGTGTGGCGGACATCAAGAAAGACCAGGGCTCCAAGGGTCCAGTTACGAAGTGTCTTCTGCTGCACGAAGTCCCCACGGGAGAGATCGTGGTCCGCTTGGACCTGCAGTTGTTTGATGAGCCGTAGGCAGCGGGCTCGGGGTGTGCTCAGCAGGGTCCCAGCCCACGGCCGCATGTGCTGTCTGGAAATTGTGTTCCTTTTCTAAGAAACCACCATTTGGTGTTCAGTCACAGGGATACGGGACAGCAAAGACAGGCCCCTCAAAGCTTCTAGGGATCATTCTCGACAATCCTCCCTGCCCCGAAACAATGTCCTTTTTCATGAAACAAAGCTGTGTTTTCCTTTGTCCTCACTACAGGTCTCATTATGGCTTCTACGGTCGCTGAAATCCCATAACCCTCAACAGGGTGCAGTTGGGAGTCTAGCGCCTTCCTGGGCTTGAAGAATGGGTCTGGTTACTATAAAATAGATTTATAAATGCAATGTCTATATTTTTGGAGAACTCATGTAACCCTCCTATTTCTTACATCCACCAGGCCCCAAGTAGACTTCTTGGCTTACAATGCCCAGTCGTTGGTGTGCGTCTAGAAACAATTATGATGGTCCTGTCGTTGCTTCAGAATCCCATCTCTCCCGCAGGGAAATGCTGCCTGGAGCTGATCACTCGGTGAGACGGTCTGATCAGGCCCTGGCTTAGCTCTTTGAAGAGCTGGTCTATGGAAGGTTCCAGCATGTGCACCATTATAGCCGTTCCTTCCCCCTCTAGGCCTCGTATTAATATATGTCAATGAAAACACACTGGCGTATTGTTGCGTGGATTCAGTTCTGATTTCCAGCATGCTTGGAATATGGTCACAGAAAGCCATTATCTAGAAAGTCACCCCTCTGCTGGATCAGATCACTGCAGGTCACTGGAAAGGCAACTTTACAGTGTTGGGTCACTGGGTCTCGATTGGCAGCCATGTTGGAAAAATCTCTTTTGGCTCAGAGGCCCTGTGATATTTCATGGCAGCAGTAGTTGCTGGTGCCCTGTTCTGTGCTTGGATGTGCTGAATCCTGATTGTTGTAGGAAATTTCAACAACTGTCTTTGGTACATTCCCCAAAAAGCCACATTCTAGATTCCCAAGGCGTGAAAAGGAAAAATGTCAAGCTGACGGCTGGGAAAGAAAATGAAGGCAGTCCATTATGTGGTGGGTAAAAGACCCTAGGAGTATGCAAGCCCCGCACATCCTGGGGCAAAGACCTAAGACACTTTCCCACCCTCCAGCACACCCACCCCAACCTCACGGTAATGTGCTTGTTCCAAGAGTCAGGACTGTATGACCATGTGTCAAGCTGTTTGGTTTGAGTTCTTTAATTTTTTTTTTTTTTCCCCTTAAATGCCAGGAGATAGTCTGGTTAGTTAGATAGTAACTTGATCTGCTAATGAAAAGTGGGGGCCGTATTTTGTTCGCATGTTAACATTCTCATAATCCCAGTTTGTTGTGGTCATGAAATGTCCTTTGCATGTTCTGTTGGTACCGGAGTCTAGCTTTCCTGTACTAGATGGTGTTCTCTTTGATTGTAGGTCCTTAGACTTTAATTAGGGTTATAAAAGCGCTTTCTAAATAATAGCATCAGCTTTGTGGCAGAGTACCCCCTTTGCTGGGAACTGAATGTGTAGTGTTATAATTTCCCATGAGAGCCCGGTCAGACTTCAAGCAATTTTTTTTAAAAGTGTGTGTTGGCAAGGACAACAAAGTTTACATTTCATACTTTTAAGAAATACTTTATTATTTATTTATTGAAGATAGTGTAGAATTTTGTATCAAGAATAACAGACATAAGTATTTTTTGAAACAAGCAAATATACCCTGTAGTTAGAAACTTTCAACTGAACGTGTTAGAGACCAAGTTTAACTTCGGGCATGCATTTGTTTACCATTTCCCAGCAGAAAACATGGTTAAAATACTTTAAGTTTATATTTTTTGATGTTGTTAAGAAACTTTTAAATTAAATCTATAAATAGACATGCAACTTATGCTTTCCTATTTCTATAACCAATACCATTTGTTCAGTGTGTTTATGAAAGACATGTTACCATGGTAGAAAAAAAGTATTCCATGTGTAAATGGGGTAGTGTGGGTCACTATTCCAATCTCTTTTTGTTTTCTGTCCTGTCTTTCCTTCTTTGACTTCATTTGCGTGTTAATGTTGGACATCATTGTTCATGTAGGTAGCGTATGGTATGCACAATGACAAACAATCGTTTGAGGTCCCAGGTCACCCACTCATAGTGTCCTATTATTGGAATTAATGTAGCATGAGAAAGCAATATGTGACTGTTTTTCCTCAATTGACTCTGTTGAACATCCTTGAGATGCTCCTGCTGTGTAGCAAGTTCTGGATTAGTGTCCTTGTATTTCCTGGTGTAATTTGTAATGTAACCGATCGTCCTTATGGAGGAGTCGGGCTGGCCCTCAGATCCAGCTGTGATTCATGAGTTGTGTCAAGGGGATTGAGGAACAGGGCTGATGCATGGAGTCTCAAACCCTTGGGCCTCTCTGTTCCTCCACCTCTATTGACCATCTGGGCTATATTTCATAGAAATTAAATGCTCCTTGCCAACAAGGAGTCTGTCTCCAAGCTCTTTGTTTTCTAAATGTAGGAGTTCTGTAGGCCACTGCATCCTGGCATCCTGTTCTCAGCCTTTTAGACACCCCTGCAAGTGTTCCTCTGCTCTGAGCCACACGGCTAGCTCCTCCTGCACACTCTGATCTCCTTTAGCCCAAGAAGGGGCTGTCCTGGTCATAGGGTTACGCTGTAACCCTCAGTCATCCCTGAGAGCTGAACTATCCTGGGACCTCTTGGGCTGAGCCTTCTTCATACAGCAGTTCTCTAGAAGGGAGAGTCTATATCCTGGTCCCTCTGGGACAGGGCCTCTCTGGCTGCTGGCATCATGCTGGCAGGTAGACGGACAGCATCATCTCCTGGAACCAGGTTTGCTGGGACAATGAGAGCCTGAAGATGTGGCTCATTCAGATCCAGGCCTGAACTAATCTGGAATGAGGGACCTTTCTAGGTGCAGGTCACCAGGAATGCTTGAGAAACTAGAGCCAGACTTCCTTGTTTGTTTGGATAATGTGTCTCTGTCCTCTGATAGCAGAGGAAAGAGCTCTGCTCCCAAAGAACATTCATGTAAGAGGAGGCATTTTTTTCTTCTTTGCTTTTTTTTAACAACCTAAAAACCTAAGTGTATGAAAGTAACTGATTTCATCTGGTCGAGTAGCCCTGAATTTAACTGGGGGAAAAAAAAATCCTATCAGAAAATGAGTAAATTGACCACCCACATTATATCTTATCTCAGTGACCTGGTACCAAGGCTCAGGTGTCCTCCAGGGGTGTATTCCAGAGTGGCAGAGGGATTCGGTGCTAGTGCCAGCAGGGAAGGACACTTGCAGGTCTGCCTTCCAAGGCTGAGCAGGCCGGCTGTCTCTCCAGGAACTGGCTAGGACAAGTGTAAAGCTGCTGACCACACAGAACAAGGATGTTCTAGAATCTGATGGGGCTCAAGATGAAGGCAGAAATGGACAAGGCACTTCTGGCTTTCCTGGAAAGGTAGAGCTCTTGGAATATATTTTAGAGTAGGCCAGTACCCTGTATAAGCAGAAAAAGACTTCTCTATCTCTACTCCAAGTTGTTTTTTTTCTAGTTGATTGAGGCTTTTTGATTGATAAGAAGAAAATGTGTTTTGTATGTGTAACAACTTTAAGAATTTCCATTGGAAACAGAAAGTATGATTTGATTTGATTTCTAAATTCTCCCTTCCTTTTCAAGGTTAGCGATGTGCTCTATAGCAGATACTAACACTTTTACATGAATATCTGGTGTGCTTTGGATATAACAGGGTCATTTCGGGCTTGAGGTAAGTGCACAATTAGCAGTGGGTCTGTTTGATACAGATACACTTGTTAACAAGTTTAGAGCATCCTATGCCAGAAAGTGAGATGAAAACAAAGGCACCTGGATGGCTTTGTTTTGCTGTTAGATAAAAGAGCTTTAGCTCACACCAGGCAGAAGCATAACCAGAGGCCCAGAAACCAGTGGCATGATGAAGCCCTCAGTGTAGTCTGAGCCACCATAAGAGGCATTAGGGAAAACTAACACCTCCTTCTCTTTGCACCATGGGGTGCTGACATGCCCGCTAGAGACGTCCCCTTACTTCCAGGAATGGCCCAAGGGCTGCTTAGTATATTGTTAGAATGTTCATTCTCCTCCTTTTCCCTGGAGTGGACCAGTGAGACCAAATGCTTGTGTTTCTCTATGTTTTCAGTTCATTTTTCAAATGACACAGAAGATGAATCCATTTCTGGGAAGGCTGAGCTCAGATGAGGATTTTTAGGCCAGCCTATGTTCTGGGGCAGATCTCAGGGACGGAAACAGGCTTGTATTAAATATAAGTGGTAGGTACTTCCCTAGAACAGCCTTAACCTGCACTAGTGAGGGAGGTTCAGGAATTCCCGTGACATTGATCTAGCAGCTTCCTGCACGTAGACACTCAGTTCCTTTTAGGGACGTTCAACGCTTGATCAAATGGGGGCATTTTCTTTCTTTCTTTCTTTCTTTTCCCAACTACAGTGTAATTGCCTACCTGCCTGGGCCCCTTCTAGAGGAAGGTGGGCTTTCCTTGTCCATGAGTGCCAGGAGGCTGCACTCATGAGGTGATATTGTAAAGCAGCAGAAGACTGAGGGTGCAAAGAAACCACAGCTGCCATTCATGGGGCAGCTTCCTCCAGCTCTTCTGCCCAGTGACCTTACAGGCTTATGAGGAGCCTGATGAGAGTTGTCCTGGGGGCCCAGGGATGCATTCCCTGCAACTTCCTCCTGTGGGACCTCCAGGTCAGCTCATTCCAGGAGAAGCAGTCTCAGGCCCGTTTGCATCCCCTGACACTCCCACGTGCCCGCCAGCCCGGTTTCTGATGAAGATGTGGCTCAGTCCCTGCTCTCCTTGTTGCAGTGACTTGTACTTCATGTGCAGGGCCCGACTTCTAGAGGGAATGTTTCCCTTGAGCCCTTGGATATTTTTATTCTATTTTGAATGGTTCTGATCAATTAATGTTGCTTTGTGAGGGGTTCTTCAGAGAAATAATGCAAACCGGCCAGGCGCGGTGGCTCACGCCTGTAATCCCAACACTCTGGGGGGGCGAGGCAGGCGGATCACCTGAGGTCAGGAGTTTGAGACCAGCCTGGCCGACATGGTGAAACCCTGTCTCTACTAAAAATACAAAAATTAGCCAGGGGTGGTGGCGCACACCTGTAATCCCAGCTAAAATCCCAGCTACTCAGGAGGCTGAGGCAGGAGAATCACTTGAACCTGGGAGGCGGAGGTTGCAGTGAGCCGAGATCACACCACTGCACTCCAGCCTGGGTAAGAGAGTGACAGTCCTTCTCAAAACAAACAAACAAAAAGAGCTGATGCAGACCTCTTCTGGTTAGACCTGACATGGAGGAAGTAATTGGCTGGTCAACTTAGTGGCGCCCCACAGCTTCCTCTGGATCCTGCTTCTCTGTACTTGCAACGCAGTTGTTTATTTGAGCTAGAAGAAAGGAAAGTTCTCGAATTCCTGTTTCCTCACCCTGCACTGTATCAGATCCAGGATATGTCTGCGGGTCATCAGGATCAACTAAGATACATAACCTTATATCTGTAGGAGCCAGAAAAAAAAGAAATTTATTCCTGATAGGCATGGAAACTTAGTCCACGTGAAAGAAGACATCTAACAGCTGTCTGTCTTGGGAGCATTAAAACCCAGACACCAGCACACTAGATAGTGCATCACTGGGTTGTGATCTCTCAGAAACATCTTAGTAGTTAATGCACTGTTCATTTAGGGAGTCCCCATCCTGGTCCAGGCCACCCTCCTAGAAGCTGGGGGGCAGCTCGGACGGGCCTGCCTTGGTGGCATTCAAGCAAGCCTAATTGGATTGGGTTGGTGTAAAAGTGATTGCGGTTTTTACCATTGCTTTTAATGGCAAACTAACTTTAAGTCATTAAAATAAGACCCAACGCTTATAAAAAAATGTTCGGCCGGGCACGGTGGCTCATGCCTGTAATCCCAGCACTTTGGGAGGCCAAGGCGGGTGGATCACGAGGTCAGGAGATCGAGACCATCCTGGCTAACACAGTGAGACCCCGTCTCTACTAAAGAATACAAAAAACTAGGCCGGGCTGAGGTGGCTGCGGCCGTGATTACGTCCCAGCTACTCGGGAGCGTGAGGCAGGAGAATGGCCATGAACCCAGGAGGCACGACGGTTGCAGTGAGCCGAGACTTGTGCCACTTGCCACTCCGAGCCTGGGTGACAGAGCAAGACTCTCATCCCCTCTCCTTCAAGAAAAAACAAAAAAAAAAAAAGAAGTTCATATCACACCTCTCAAAACTTCTTTAGTTCCATGCAGCCTCAATCAGTTCCTCCATTCAAAGGAAACCTCTTTACCCTGGCCCTGGGGGAACCAGATTACACCCATATAATAATGTTTTTGAATTATGTGTGCTTGTCAGATTTCAGGGTCGGTTTCCCCTTACTGGATGTCAGGGGTGTTTTGTGAGTTGTGTTTTAATAGGATTCTGTTCTATTTTCTACACCAGCCTATATTGCTACTATCATCTGCCTAGTATCAATATTTTAGTATTCAAAGCCCACCAAATAAAGCTGTGTTTAGAAGTGGACTTACTTGGTCAGCCTTGGAAAAAAAAAAAGAAAAAAAATCAGCGTTTCTCAGATATTTCCTGAGGATTAACCAGAAACTAAAGCTTCTTTTTAGGCAGTGGTAAGAATGCATATTTTCTTCTTCCAGAAGCTCTGGTTTTATGCTTGTATCTTTTGAAAGTAACATTCCTGTGCAACTCTGCTTCTCTTCGCCTTTGCATTTCTCTTTTTTAACTCAAATCTCTTCTTTCCTGCCATTCCTGTATCTAAACAGAATGGGGGACTGGGGCAGACAGGAACCAAAGAAAGGGTGTGGTGGCTTTGTAGCGCTGGGTGAGCAGTAGCGGCTGCCGTTCTGTGCACTGTCACTGGCGGGGGTGGAGGGTCTCCCTGTAGGAGGAGGAAATTTGCTGTTTTCACTGGCGGATTTCAAGGTGCCGGCTCCACCTACCGCAGCTGCTGGGCATTGCTCTTGTGTAGATCGCCGAAGGAGTTGCTGGTGATGTGAGGTGTAGGGGAAGACAGGAACACGGACTCAGAGCTAGGAATGTGGGCCTGGCAGAGACTGAAGGCTGGGTGGGAAGGAAACTCGCGGCGAGCCTGGGGTTCGAGCCTAACGCGCCAGGGGTCTCCAGTGAGACCTTGCTCTTCCCTGCCGCTGAGGCTGGGGCTGCACGGAGGTCCTCAGCCTTCCCACCCTTTCTGCATCTGCTTTAGTGTCTGTCGGCTGGGTGGACTGCAGGGCAGGTGACCTGGAGGAGGCCCTGCTTCCCAGCAAGCGTTCTGGGAGTTACAGTGTGCTCTACTGGGACTGGATTACAGAGTCTCCGCTTGCAGACTTAGACTGCTGGAACTTTAGGTGGAAGGGAATTTTTGTTGGTGGGATGCAGCAGCTCAGTGCGTGGTGTGTACTCGCGTGCTTGTGTGTGCATTGTGTGTGCGTGTATGTGTGTGCGCGTATGTATTTGTGTGTGTACGTGTGCTTGTGTGTGCATGTGTTTATGTGTGTGCGTGTGTGTGCATGTGTGTGCACGCCCGTGTATGTGTGTGTGCATGGGTGTGTGTGTGTGCATGTGTATGTGTGCATGTTTGTATGTGCGTGCATGTGTGCGTGTGTGGGTGTGTGTGTGCGTGCGTGCGTGTGTGTGTGCCTACCCACACTTGGGGGGGATGCATGGCTCTGTGGCTTGGAGAGGGAAACTGGAAACACGTTACTCCACTGTCCTATCGTCCTGGACAGGACTAGCCGCGTGGTTTGTGGACAGAGTGCAAAATGAAAATGCGAGGCCCCTTGCCAGGTGATGAAGCATTTCTAGACAGTGACAGGAGAGCATTAAGCCACTCAAGTCCCTTCTGAGTGAATGGCCCCATGTGGCTGCCAGGCGGCACACCCACGAGGCTGGCCCTGACCACACTGTTCTGGGCTGGCTCCTGAAGCAGATGGGCTGTGTCTCAGGTCTTCTCACTTTAAAAGGTCTCCCGGCAGGCTGTGGCAAGCTGGGCGGATATACTTTTCTAAACGCCTGCATTTATTTCCTTAAAAGCACAAATGGCCTGGACTAGCTAGAGGGTGTGGAACTGAGCCCCTAGTTCACAGCTGCACCCCAAGGCTGGAGAGGGGGTTGCCGGTGGTGGCAGGAGCTCTGGGATCCCAGTTCAGGGTGGGCCACAGGGCATCAAGCAGCTGTGAGCCTTTACCATTGAGCTCACTGCTTGGAAATAAAACCCTTCCTCTGGCCCTTGGTCAGCCACCGGGAGCTTTTCTCCCCTTTCCTGGGAGAACAGCAAGCCTTTTCCAACCTTCTGCCTTCAAAGAGAAGCAGGGTCATAGAAGTGCTCAGTGTCCCTTCCCCAGTGGCTGGACACTTACTCCTCCAGCCTTCACCCGCTGGAGAGAAGGGGAGTCTGCGGCGCCAGCGCCTCCCTGCCCAGCTGGACCACATCATCTGGTCTGCAGGTGTCTGGGAGGAACCTGCTTCGGAGAGGCTGTTACTTCCCAGCTAGACTCTCCGCTTAGGATCCCATGTGTGGCTTTTAAGTAGGGGATGGTAGGAGAGAAAAGAACCCTCTGTGTGAGTAGTCTCAAGTTCTAGAAGACTGTGGCCCCAGGAGGCAGCTGACCATGGAGCTGGGCTTCCTGTTGTTGCTTTCTTTCATGAGCTTTTACTTTTCCTGGGCTGGACACTCCAAAATGTTTGCAGTTCCATTTCCCCTTCTCCATACACATTGAGCAATAATCCTCACTATGTTCCCTGATTCTGTCTGGGATTATATTTGTTAAGTAAAAATGTTGACAGAAAGTTGAACAGAAATTGCAAACTCATCTCACCTGGATTTGATTGAGTCACCTTGAATGACGTAACAAATTATAGCTTTGTTTTCGTGCGTCATGCAATCTTCCGGACCATGGGAAGTTCTGCAACGTTCTTTCTCCAGGGGCATTTCATTAATAGCGTGTCAGAATTAGTTTTAATGAACGTTTGAGGTACAATTCTATAAATCAACATCCTTAAAATGTCATCTGCTAAACATTCACTGTGACAGAAAATAGATATTTTAGCAAGATCTATGTTAATGCTACTTAATTTTAGACATGCATTTAAAGCAAACACGGCCAACAGCCCAAGTATCTTTGAACTGTGAAATCAACCTCAGATCTCGTCTGCTGTAGCCCCGCAAGCCGGAGTCTGTGCTCTCCATGGCCCCTTCTTATCCCTTGGTGGCCCTGCATAGATAGGGGAGTTGGCCCCTGCCCACCCCATGTTGTGTATTGCCTTAGCTCCAGCAGCTTTGTACCGTTACACGTATAGGTGGTGAACTTACGTGTAAATACATGTGTACAGATGAGAAACTGCAACAAAAATGTCCCGTGGATGATACCGGTTTTCTACATTCTGTGCTGTTTCCAGCTAAGAAAAATGCGAACTCCCACTACATAAAGGGAAAAGGTTGTATTCATTTCATGTTCATCATGAAATCTCTGCTGTGTGTTTACGGAATGGCCATGACTAAATGTATATATGGTATGTAAGAGGCTATGCTGTTAAATGTTGCATAAACTAACACAGATTCTGTAGTCAAAAATATTTAACTTGTTATTGTAAAATGTGATTTGTCATTGAGAGATTATTTTTCTGTATGTATATGAGAGTATTTTAGGAATCTAATTTAAGTGCATAAAACTATAGAAAAAAATTTAAAACCTATTCCAAGAGTAGAAAATGCTTAATCAGATTACTTGGGTTCAACTCAACTAAATTTATATTAAAAAAAAAAATCCAAGTTGTATATGTTAGAAATCAAGGGAGTCATTTTTTTTTCCTGCCTGGAGGAAATATGAAAAATTTCAGTGTAATGGGTGGTGGTGTGATCAAATGAAAAGTATCCTGTAGCCATGACCTCGCATGGGACCTTGGTGTTGCATTAAAAATGGATTTTTGCAGATCACATATCCGAGAGGGTACCTGTGTCAGGAAGGATGAGAGGATCGGGAGCCTGTTTTTCACCAGACCCATGTGCCACGCAGGCTTCCTTGGGTTCTAGTGGACTCGTTAGGGATCTGGGGCTGACACAGCTATCCCACTAGAGAGCCCACTCTGACTTCCAGGTCACCCTTTCTACTTCTCTATCTGGATTGATTCGGTTTATCCCTAATTAGCGTTTGTGTTTTCCATGAAAGTTCCTGATGCATCCTCACCGTCTTCAACTGTTGCACAGCCAGGTGGGTGGATGGATGGTTTAGGGTTTCTGGGTTAAGCCATTTTGGGCAGAATTCTGGATGCCCATGTTCCCATGGAGACCCCAGGGGGAAGACGCCTTCCTCCCCTCTCCATTCCCAGAAAAGGATCAGGAGTCCAGGCTGCTTCTGGGGTGCAGACTTTCTGTACTTGGCCACCAGAAGTGCCCCTTAGGCCACCCAAGGTGGATTCCATGAAACTCAATGTCCAAACCCCTGAGAGAGGCATTCAGAAGTGATTTCAGGAGGGGGGCAACCCCAGGAGACCAGCCTCCCCTGGCAGCCTGGAAATACTGCAGTAACAAAAAGAGCTGGTTTCTGGTGATCTGAACGCATTGTATTTGTGGGTGACAGTGCTGGTGGAAGGTTGAGGGTCTGTGGTCTGAAAAGACATCTGAAGAATGTGTTAGGTTTTCAACATTTCTTTCAACAGGCTGTGTGCATCTTAATGCTGCCAACCAGCAACTGGAGCCCCTTTCCTGAGAGGCCCGAACCGGTAAAGCTCCTGACTTCAGGAGTATGGGAAGCGTGATTTCTGGAAGCTTCCTGGAATCTATTGAGGTGTATGAATAATCTGCAAATCACTTAGAGGCACTGTCCATGTGGTTCATAACTGGCTTTATTCCCAAAGATGGAGCTGTTTAGAGATTTCTTTGTTCAGGCACAGCCTTGGAAGGGCACCTAAGGCCTGCCAACAGAGGAGATGAGTTCTGATTCACTCACCCCAAACAGGCCCTGACTCTCCTTCCTTAGAACGATGGCCTCTGGCTGGGGTGGCAAGAGGGCTGTGAGTGGGAACAAGTCAGCCAGTCAACTGTCACTTGGGCCCTGGTTGTTTCAAAAAAGTCTGGGGACAAGAAAAGCTAGAACATGAGGCCCTCCCTTCCCAGAAGTGCTAGCGAACCCTCCCAGATAGCCTTTGCCTGTTTGGAAAAGAATGTAATCCATCAGAACGTGAGCTCCTTGTGCTTCCAGTGACAAGCAGGCCACAGTGCTGGTGGCAAGTTGCTCCCCTCACAGCCCTGCCCAGGGGTAGGACCAGGCCTGCCCCTTGATGGATGTGCTGTTGATTGTAATATACTTCTGTTGCCAAATAATGGTACTGTTTAATTTTCCATAAAAGAGAGACTATATTGTCTGATATCTAATGTTAATGGAATTCTAAGAATTACTAGACACTATTATAAATTGTAGACTTATGTATTTGTCTAAGGGTTTGATGAAGCAGGGCCAAAACACTGTTTCTTCTTTTTTGTTTGGAAGAAGCTGAGGTTTGTTTTTGCTGTTTGAGTGTTCCTTTGGCAACTTATTATGTGTGAAATGTTAAATTTTATCCATTCAGATGATGGTAACTGAGACCTTTCTTTAAACCAGTAGCAACATCAGTACAAATTGCTGTTCCTGTGTATCTTGAACCTAAAAAGAACAATCTCTTCAAAAAAAAAAAACAAAACAAAAAACAACTCTTTGGTCATTTTGACCTGTGTGGTTTAAATTCAAATAGTTCATGAATAAAATGAGAAAAGTCAATCTGTTATAGTGGATTATTTTGGGTTCTTTCTGCTTCACTCTTTTCTGAGAGCACAGGAAGCTAATAGCCCTGCAAATGGTGTCTCTTTCTCGTCCCACAGATAAGGTTGTAGCTGTGCAAGGAAAATTGTGCGGAAATAAACCTAGAAAACAAAACCAACCCACAACCCTCTCAACTCTACTATGACTGTAGATAAATGTTAGCTAACACCAAGCAGAAATAGATTTCTCTGTATAAAGTCTTTGTGAGAATAGGAGAAGTTCTGTGTTGTGCAGCATAAGAAATTCTGTGACTGGGGTTGAGGGGGCGGCGCAAAAAGCTGATTGTCTTATAAAGACACTCAGAAGGGTCACTGAATTTCCAGGGAGAAGTTTCTAACACACGCAACTCCACGTGTTCAGAACCTGGGTGATCCGTCATTCTGAGTTCCATAAAACCCAACACTGAGTTTTATTAGATTGTTTCCTCCTGTTGTGGTTTTAAGGCCATTCCTATTTCATCACTGATTTAACTCACTATAAATGAGTCCTTTAAATTCTCTAGCTGGCTTGGACACTAGTTGAATTGTTACATAGCACAGTTTTTAAAAGTTGACCTACAGCAGTATGTCTTTGCCTTTTAAAACTAGTATGTCCCATTTTGAAAACATAAAATCTTATGCCCTTTTCTTGGTTGTTATTAGAAGTTTTAAAAATAAGTTAAAGCTGGACATGGTGGCTCACACCCGTAATCCCAGTGCTTTGGGAGGCTGAGGCAGGAGGATTGCTTGCATCCAGAAGTTCAAGACCAGCCTGAGCAACATAGTGAGACCTTGTCTCTACAAAAAATAAAAAACTAGCCAGGCGTGGTGGCACATGCTCATGGTCCCAGGTATTAGGGAGGCTGAGGCAGGAGGATCTCTTGAGTCCAGGAGGTCAAGGCTGCAGTTGAGCCATGATCAGGCCATGGCACTCCAGTCTGGGTGACAGAGTGAGACCCTGTTTTAAAAATAAAAGTTAAATGCCATTAAAAACAAATGCAATAATTAACTTTCCCAGACTATACCTATTTCTTTCCAAGTCTGTTGAGCGCTCCCTCACGGAGCCCAGAGTGGATGGAATCACTGGTAGAAAACATGTAATTAATACCTATTTCAGCATGATTAGTAGCCAGCATAATCAAGGGAATATTTTATTCTCAAACATTTAGTTTTCTTCTCATTACAGAAGTAATCCTTATTAATGCAGAAAATTCAGCAAGGAAAGAAAAACACAAGGGAAAGAAAATCACTTAATGGAGGTGCTCTACACAAAAATAAAGGTTAAGTTTGACGCACTTCACAGAAAAATGTATTTTTCGGTACTATCTATTTATGAGGTGGAGTCTCGCTTTTGTCACCCTGGCTGCGCTCGGCCGCTTGTACTATTTAATAGCTAATATGCATTGAAAACATCCCATATACAAGGCACTGCAAAACTTTCACCTCAGTTTAAAGCAAATATTATGAAGAAAATCACTGTAGGCTGGGTGTGGTGGCTCACGCCTATAATCCCAGCACTTTGGGAGGCCGAGGCCAGTGATCGCTTGAGTCCAGGAGTTTAAAGCCAGCCTGGAGCATCATGGCAAGACCCTGTCTCTGCTATAAATACGAAAACCAGCAGGGTGTGGTCACACTGCCTGTAGTTTCAGCTACTTGGGAGGCTAAGGCGGGAGGATGGCTTGAGCCCAGGAGGTTGAGGCTGCAGTGAGCCATGGTCGTGCCCCTGCACTCCAGCCTCAATGATGGTGTGACACTGTCTCAAAAAACAAATCATTGTACACAGATCTCTGGGTTCTCTCTGGTGACCTTGTAAGGTAACATATGAAGCGCCTCATCATTCCCCGAGATTGTATGTGCTTGATCAACAGGAAGGTTGCTGAGTTTGACTCTGAAAGATCCGGGCATCAGCAGCATGAGGCTCCCGCCAAGACGGTTTGTCCACTGGCAATCACGTGTCTGTAGAGCTGTGATTGTGTGTATGACGCCACCTTGTGCAGAGCAGGCTCCTGCATGCAGTGAGCCGGGGTGGGGGGGGGGCGCCAAGGGGCGGGGGAGAAACCTGGAATGTGGTCGTGGTTAGGTTGCAGACTCAGCTGCGGAAACAGAGCTCAATATCCCATGGCTTTGAAGAGAGGTCTATTTCTTCATCACGTTTAACAGCCCAGGGGCAGCGGAAACGCCTGGCAGGGTGGCTGTGCCCTTGGCATCACTTGCCATCTTGTCTGTATCTAGCCAGAGGGATGGACTAAGGATTGCTCAAGAGGGCAGTCCAGGGAGGCACACATCACTTCCTCTCCTTTCCCATTTGCTAGAACTCAGCACCATGGTCAGGTGCTGCTAGAGGCTCAAGAATGTGGTCTCTAGCTGAGTAGCCCTAGGCCCACCTAAAAGGTGGCTGGTCTTTGGGCCAACCAGCAGCCTCAGCACTCCTGGTTCCTGGAAAGGTTGAGGCCACGTGATGTCTCCGTTGGTTGTCACATTAGGTGATCATGTATTAAAAACTTTGCCAGGAGGAAGCTGGAGTTGAAGCCAAGCCTGAGTGCCAGGAGTGTCGTGTCATGTGGAGGGCATGCTGGTCCCAGCACAAGCACGTAGGGAGCAGCATACGAGCACGTAGGGAGCAGCGTTGGGCCATGTCATTGCTCTGGAGAACTTCTTCCCTACAATGGTCCGGCCTCTGCCCAACCAGGGGTAGTTCTGGGAAGGGAACTGGTTTGTTGGCCAAAAGCTCTTGGACTCTGACCAAGGAACAGGCACCTGAGCGGGCTGTTGCCTGGGGAACTCTATTTTCTCTAGAAGACCAAAAGGTAAAATGTAAGGGAAGAGCTGACCTGGGAACTGGTTTTGGTTAAAAGGTGAATTAGGAGCATCTTAGGGACAAAGTGGGAAGGGGCAGGGGACTTACCTAAGGTAACTTTTGTCCATTTGCTCCAGCAACGTGTCAGTGCATGGTGTTAGTTATATAGTGGTACAAACATGGGCTCTAGGGCCTGACAACCAGCTGTCCAGACAGGTGACTCTGAGCACATCTCCAGGGCCCCTCAATCTCTTTCCTCATTTGTAAAGTGGGGTGATGTCTGTCCCACCCGTATGACAAGGCTGTTACGAAGCTTCAGATGTACATGAAATGGCCTTGAAAGCTACAGAGCAGCCTATAATCAGGTGTGTTCATGTCAGGATGAAGGGCATTTTATTAGGAAGAGGCCTCCCTGGAGGACTATGGAGCAAACACAGATCTGACGATCTAGCAGGGACCAGGAGTTCTGAACAAGCCCTTAAAGACATGGGATTTTGGCAGGCAGGACCAGACAGACTTTGCCGAATGACCATGTGTTAGGTGCTGTGTCTAACCCATTAATTCCTAAATGTAAACTACTCAAACCAAATTCTCTAGGCCAAAAGGGCTTTTTGGCCTTTATACTCAGGGGATACCAAAAAAAGGCATAAAAATGAAGCCTTCTACATTCCACTTTAAAAGACAGTGAACATAATATGACCTGTTCTGGAAGCTTTTTATTGTTGCTCCAAGTTTAAGAATTCTCACTGATGGCAGAAAACCAGCACTTAGAGAGCCTCCCGCATAGCCTTGCCCAGCTTCTGAATCTTGGTCTTGACAGACATGTCAACATACTTCTCTCCAATGCGCACAATCATTCCACCCATGATTGACGGATCAGTCTACAAAAGAAAATCGACGGCAAGTGTGAAAACGCACTCATCAAATGGGACATACACAAGTGTTCTGAAAGGCTCAACGTGCTACACAAATGTGAGAGGCTATAATTACACCTAGAAAAAGGCAAAAGTAAAACTGCACAGTCAGATCATCATTTACATTTAAAATAAAGACCAACTTTTAACTACAGAAAAATTAGTATAGAGTTAGATCTAATATTTCACGAGTACTTTCTGTAGCCATTTTAAGTTTAAAAGAACCTGAGGAAACATACCATAAATAATTTAAAACCCACCTTCGCCTCCAATTTCAATACTTGGCCTTGACTTAGGAAGCTCTTGAGGACAGTTTTTAATTCAGAGAGTGTGGCTTCTTCTAAAGGCTGAAAGGCAAAACCATCCTTTCAATTTAGATAAAGCAAAACAGAAACTTCCAGAGTTAAAATACTCCAGGCCCACATCACCAAGACAGGCCTTGTGAGCCCTTAGCCACCTGGGCCCATCATCGAGCTGCTCTGCCGCATTCACTCCTTGTTCGCGCTGGAGGTTTAGGGAGCACAGGAAGGCCGTGCCTCACAGCGTCACCTGGGCAGCTCCCACTCAGTCGTTCATGGACTGCCTATAAATGCCACTTCCTCCCTGCCTCTGCTGTGTGTGCTAGCAGTACAACCTGGAATTAACAAGGAAAGGCCCTCAAGTCTCCAATGCCTGAAGACACAGCCCCATCAATGCAGGAGGACGCAGGCCCCTCTGGGTGCAGCCCTGGGGTCACACCATGCACCTATCATGTCCTTGGGTGAAAAGCTGCCATTTTAACCTGGTTTTACATCTTCATGTTTCCCTAGCTCTGCTGGCTGTTCATCTCCCCACATCCACAGCTACCTGTAACTCTGGCAGGCCACTCCACTCTCTGAACCCCAGTGAGAGAACCTGGAGCAGCTGGCTTTTTCTGAAGTCAGCTCAGCTCCATAATCTACTTTAGAGCAAGCACCTCAAACATCCAGACTGCACTCTCCTCTCGGCCCCAACTCTTACTCCTAGTTGGTTATAATGTTATAGTGTTAAGTGTTATACTGGTGAAAATGAAAAAGGCTGTTAAAGCAAAGGCCTTTGAGACTGAGTCTCGCTCTGTCACCCAGGTTGGAGTACAGTGGCGAGATAACAGCTCACTGCAGCCTCCGCCTCCCAGGTTCAAGCAATTCTCCTGCCTCAGCTTCCCAAGTAGCTGGAATTATAGGTGCATGCCACCACACCCGGCTAATTTTTGTATTTTGAGTAGAGACAGGGTTTTACCATGTTGGTCAGGCTGGTCTTGAACTCCTGGCCTCAAGTGATCCACCCGCTTTAGTCTCCCAAAATGCTGGGGTTACAAGCGTGAGCCACCACACCCTGCTGCAAAGGCCTTTTTTAAACTTGTCATAAATCCTACCTCCCTAGCCCCTCCTCCAAGAGCCTAAAAAAATTTAGCCAAAAAATTTCTGTCTTTGTAAAGATCTAACAATATCCTTTTTTGGGGGTAGGGGTGGTGGTGTTGGCCACAGTCTATTCTTATTCAAAACATTATTTACTGAGACTAAAAGGTTACAGAACTCTGAAATACACATACCCTCCACTGAGACATGTACAAACTGCCAGGCACCTGTCTATGCCAGACATTTCACACCTACTATCTCCCTTCATGTGGGCAGCCCTGAAAGGCCAGTGGTTATTATTCCCATTTTACATATGAGGGAACTGAGGATCAGAGTGGTTAAGAAACTCACCTAAGGTCACATCAGCAAGTGAGGACTAGCCCCAATATTTGAAACCAGTCTGTGTATTTCTAAAGCCTGTGCTCTTAGTCATTCATCAAGATAATGTTTTTCAAACAGTACAGACTCACGAACCCAGTAGTATCAACATCAAAAGCATTAGTAACAGTTGGTTCTAAAATCTTTTGCAAAAATAAGTATGCTTTAAAAGAAAATCATGTCCTTGTGGTTGGGCACGGTGGCTCACACCGGTGGTCCCAGCACTTTGGGAGGCTAAGGTGGGTGGCTTGCCTGAGGTCAGGAGTTCAAGACCAGCCTGGTCAACATGGTGAAACCCCATCTCTACTAAAAATACAAAAAATCAGCCGGGTGTGGTAGCGGGTGCCATAATCCCAGCTACTTGGGAGGCTGAGGCAGGAGAATTGCTTGAACCTGGGAGGCAGAGGTTGCAGTGAGCTGAGATTGTGCCACTGCACTCCAGCCGGGGTGACAGAGAGTCAGTCTCAAAAAAAAAAAAAAAGAAAAGAAAAGACAAGACAAGAAAAGAAAATCATGTCCTTGTATTCACTGAAGAATGCCCTGCACCAGTGCTTCATGATGGGTGACCGTGGGGCAGGTGAATCTCTCATCTGCGCCACACTGTTAGGGATAACCGGTGCAGCCACAGAGGGCTCCCTGCCTATGTCTGGGCTGTAATGATTTGCAACCAGGCACATGTTTTGGGGGCACCAACTACTGAACTACAAATGTGCAAATAAGTATGATGTGCTAGGATGCCTCTCCTTGAATCTGTGCTAACTAGAAGGTCAGACTGTCCTTTAAATGCTTAGAACTATTAATCTGGATGAGGTCAGGTGCTACAAATTCCAAGTAAATCTACCACACTCTCCTGTTTTCCTGTAGAGTGAGCTACATTACATTTGACTGAGTTACATAGGGAAGAAAATACGTATTTTTTTATTTTTTTTTGTAGACGGAGTCTTGCTCTGTCGCCCAGGCTGGAGTGCAGTGGCCAGATCTCAGCTCACTGCAATCTCTGCCTCCCGGGTTCACGCCATTCTCCTGTCTCAGCCTCCCGAGCAGCTGGGACTACAGGTGCCCGCCACCTCGCCCGGCTAGTTTTTTGTATTTTTTTAGTAGAGACGGGGTTTCACCGTGTTAGCCAGGATGGTCTCCATCTCCTGACCTTGTGATCCACCCGTCTTGGCCTCCCAAAGTGCTGGGATTACAGGCTTGAGCCACCGCGCCCGGCCGAAAATACGTATTTAAGACAATAACAAAATTCTGGGAGGCAATGAAGTGTAGTATAAAGAATATGGATTTCCAAGAGGCCTTGAGGCCTGTGTTCAAATTCTAGTCCCACCTTGTATGACTTTGGGCAAGCGACTGCATTTCCCTGCATTCGGCTTCCTCATCTGTAAAATGAGGATAATTATACTTCTCTCTCACATGAATCTTTTGATACTGAATAAAATAATAAAGTACTCAGCATATAGTAGGGTTCAATAAATGGTAGCTAATTATAGCCCACTCTATATAAGATACAAAGGCCCATCCGTTCTACTCCTTCCCATTCACCACCACGAAAGATGAAAGGTTTGCAACTCGAGTTTCAGGCCAGGTGTGGTAGCTTACACCTTTATTCCCAGCACTTTAGGAGGCCGAGGCAGGTGAGTCACTTGAGCCCAGAAATTCGAGACAAACCTGGAGAACACGGTAAAACCCCCACCTCTACAAAAAATACAAAAAAATTAGCTGGGTGTGGTGGGGGTGCACTGTAGTCCCAGCTACTCAGGAGGTTGAGGCAGGAGGATCACCTGAGCCCAGGAGGTTGAGGCTGCAGAAGTGTGATCATGTCACTGCACTCCAGCCTGGGTGACAAAGTGAGACTGTCTCAAAAAAAACTCTAGAACTCTAGTTTCAGTAAACTACTTCAAGCGGCATTTATAATATAATTCAAACGTATACTGGAGTCTAAAGCACTCTTTTCTAACACATTTTGATGTACTTTACATTTAACCCAGGCCTTATGAATAAATCACTGGTTACAGAAGCACTACTAAGATACATGCTGGCTTTTCCAAAGCAAAGGGTCACAGAAGCTGATATAAAAATGAAACAAACACCCAGGTGGCAAGTTACCTTTCCCAATTTCTTGATTTTACCGTTTTTTCCTTCTTCCTGCAAAAGGTGGCGCATGTAATATCAAGGCAAACACAGCAGCAACAACCCATTACTTACAGATGCAGTGGTCACCGTGCAAGGCACCTCTCCGCGATGGACACTCATCATGGTAGAAAAGGCGGAAACGACTCCCTGGGCATTGCTTAAACGACCATTTTCAGCAAGCAGATCTGGCAATGTGAAGGTGTCTCAGTAACATGAAACTCACTTGAACAAGCTATTCATGAAGTTGTATACTCAACCCAAAAAACAAACTTAGATTTGTGGCCTTAAAACACCATATTCAGGGGCGCATGCCTATAATCCCAACTGCTGGAGGCTGAGATGCAAAGATTGCTTGAGGCCATGAGTTCAAGACCAGCCAACAGAGCGAGATCCCATCTCTACAAAAAAGTTAGGGCTTGGTGGTGCATGTCTATAGTCCCAGCTATTCAGGAGGATGAGGCAGGAAGATTGCTTGAGCCTAGGAGTTTAAGGCTGCAGTGTGCTATGACTGTCCTACTGCCCCCCAGCCTGGGCGACAGAGTAAGATCTTGTCTCTTAAAATCACAATATATTCAATGTCCTTTAAGAATATGAATGGAGGCTGAGTGCAGTGGCTCACGCCTATAATCCCAGCACTTTGGGAGGTTGAGGTGGGCAGATAGCTTGCATACAGGAGTTTGAGACCAGCCTGGGTAACATGGTGAAACCCCGTCTCCACAAAAAAAAAAAAAAAAAAAAAAAACCTCAAAAATTAGCTGGGCATGGTGGGGCATGCTTGTAGTTCCAGCTATTCAGGAGGCTGAGGAAGAAGGATCGCTTAAGCTCAGGAGGCAGAGGTTGCAGTTAGCCAAGACTGTGCCACTGCACTCCAGCTTCGGTGACAGAAAGAGACACCCAGTCTCAAAAAAAAAGAATGAAGATACAACTTGTTATTTAAAATGCATATCCGATTTTGTTTTTTTAAATAGACTGTACTGACAAGGATTTAAATTAGTAGGTATGGGGGGTTCTCACCCATACAGATGTGCAACAGACTTCTTGTACTCAGCTTGTAATCTGATTTTCATATTTACGTTACAGATTATACGTCTGGCTACAAATTCAAAGATGATTCCATGAACACACTTTCTTTGCAATTTTTATTTTGAGCTGGCTATGACGATCTGAAAAGCAATCCAGGCCGCATGGTGGCTCACGCCTGTAATCCCAACACTTTGGGAAGCCAAGGTAGGCAGATGGCTTGAGCCCAGGAGTTTAAGACCAGACTGGGCAACATGGAGAAACCCCATCTCTACAAAAAATACAAAAAATTAGCTGGGTGTGGTGGCATGCACCTGTATTCCCAGCTACTAGGGAGGCTGAGGTGGGAGGAGCACTGAGTCTGGGAGGTTGAGGCTGCAGTGAGCTGAGATCATGCCACTGCACTCCAGCCTGACTGACAGAGTAAGACTCTGTCTCAACAACAACAAAAAAAAGAGAGACAGAAAAGCAGTCCAAATGTACCCAAGAATGCAAATGTCTCCAAGGATCAAGGTATGCCCAGAGGCCACAAACCATTTTCTTGGTACGTATCATATTGGCTGCCTCCACAGTTGAAGCTACTGACTATGCAATTAGACACACTTAGGTCCTAGCATCCTTTAGACAGTGCTCCTCACACTTTAATATGCAAACAATTCACTTAGGGAGCTGGTTAAGATGCAGACTCTGATTCAGCAGGTTAGTGTGAGGCCTGAGATTCTTCACTGCCAACAGGCTCCCAGGGGATGCTGATGCCCATGGTCCATGGACCACATTTCCAGTCACAGTTTTAAGACACCTCAAATGAAAAAGTTCTAATACTCACTGATCAGGTTGGTGGTGAGGGGAGAGAACCTCTCTTTTGCTGTGATGTCGTTTAGGCTTTTCACTTTAATAGAATGCTTCACATAGGGATTCAAAACAGAAGCAGCCACTTTGGGTTCCTTCAGGATTTGCTGAAAGCATAAAAAAAATTTCTTAAATTTTTTAGAGCACAAATGAAGGATGTGCCATGCACACACTGTCTTCTTTTTTGGAGACAAAGTCTTGCTCTGTCGCCTAGGCTGGAGTGCAGTGGCACAATCTTGGCTCATGCAACCTCTGCATCCTGGGTTCAAGCGATTCTCCTGCCTCAGCCTCCCGAATAGCTGGGATTACAGGTGTGCGCCACCATGTCTGACTAATTTTTGTATTTTTAGTAGAAAAGGGGTTTCGCCATGTTGGCCAGGCTGGTCTTAAACTCCTGACCTCAAGTGATCCACCCACCTCGGCCTCCCAAAGTGCTGGGATTACAAGCATGAGCCACTGTGCCTGGCCATAACACACTTTCTTATGAATTAAATATTTTATGAATTAAATTAGCACTGCCAAAGAACTTATGACAAAAATATTATAATCAAACAATTTTCTGACTGCCTTTCAGAATACACTGCACTGCACCAGGATTTTATATAGGATAGAATGATGTTCCTCAAAAAAATTTAAAAATACTGTATGAAATTTCTTAAATTTATTTTTGCTTTTCAAGAAAGATTATAAAACACTAAGCAGCCAAAACTTCACTTGACTGCATATTTTAATGTATTTAAGAGAGTAATAGTCTGGCTTTTCTAGCAGTGCTATTTCTAAAGTGCAGACCTCAAAACTGTGCTCTGACTGCAGAGGCCTCCTCACCGCTCCCTTGGAGGGGTCCTGCCTCTTACGGTGTCCAGGGAACCCAGCAGATTCTGCGAGACCTCTGGTGCTGCCAGAGCAGCCAGCCTCAGAGTCTGGGAGACAGAGTGGACCAAAAAACAGGAGCACAACCATCATGGGAAACGACCTTCTTCTCATTTTGTTATATCACAAATATGTGCATTCAGTGACCAAGTGCAGCTTCCCGCATGTTGCTCCAGAGTTCCAACAAACCAACAATGGCAGTTTCCGGTCGAGCACCTTCAGTTAACACACCTCTCTACGCCTTTCAATTACTCTCCTAGCACCTCCTCCCAGGCTCCTGGCCAGAATCCTGTCTCTGATCCAGGATACTGGTCAGATACTATCATCCAATGCTAACATTTCCACTTGAGTGACCCCACAGAAATGACATTTTTCCATAAAAAATGCAGGCATACACAGATTGAAAGCATTCTGGAATTTGGGTTACCTAGTTTTTCATGTTTATCTGTGTCTCCTGCATCATCCAGAGGACAGTATGATGCTTGCATTATCCTTCCCTCTTAGTGCCAAAACCCTGCTGATATTCAGTGTCTTCAGATAATTGCCTTCCCTTTTCTCCATGTCTTGACTGACTTCCAGGCTTTAGACAAACTCCATTCTAATGCCCACAATCCAAGTCATTCTCTCCATTGTAAACACGATTGTTTCTGTTTAAAATGGGCATAACTGACAAGTAGCAGACAATAGCCATCACCTCCAAAAATGCCTGTGTGAGACCCCGTCTGTTCCTGCCTGCCCTTCCTCCAAATGTCTCCAACAACAGGGCTGGGTTCCTGGGCTCTGTGAGAATCATTAAGAGTTTATCACACCAGCTAAGACCTTAAGCATTATCTACAGAGGTAAATGGATCAAGGAAGGAATATGGAGCTAAAATTATTCTGCCTGTTAAGACGGAAGTTCCAATAGAAGCTCAAGTGAAAAATGAATACAACATAAACAGTGCAGAACGGTAATACTTATAGACTATACATACGATGATTAATATAGAACATGAGAATTATTCTATACAACTGGCCTATGAATTGTTTTTTCTAAACAATAAAAACTTACAGATATGTGAATTAAGAAATGATTAATCTTTTTTTTTTTGAGACAGAGTCTTGCTCTGTCACCCAGGCTGGAGTGCAATGGCGTGATCTCGGTTCACTGCAAGCTCCGCCTCCTGGGTTCACGCCATTCTCCTGCCTCAGCCTCCCCAGCAGCTGAGACTACAGGCGCACGCCGCCATGCCCGGCTTTTTTGTATTTTTAATAGAGACGGGGTTTCACCGTGTTAGCCAGGATGGTCTCGATCTCCTGACCTTGTGATCCACCCGTCTCCAGCTCCCAAAGTGTTGGGATTACAGGCGTGAGCCACTGCGCCCGGCCAAGGAATGAAGAATCTTAAGAAAGAACAAAACTTCCTCTGAAGAGGCTATATACCAGACTGCGTCTCCTTCACCTTTTTTAACGCAGACCTTACTACCAGTGGTGGCAGCTAGAAAATCAAAGAAGGAAGCAACATAATGTGTAGAAACTTGTCAACTAGAAAATTCAGTGAAAATGAAAGCACACATTCTCCTATTGTTACAATGTAGGCTTCTGTTAATACGGGTTATTTATTCTGCTTTTCATGTTTACAGAAAAGTTACAAACATCCTGCAGCAGCCTCACAGTCTTTGCCTGTCAGCCCTCTATTACCACCGGGAAGCCCATACCCCTGTACTAACTCTGCTGCCCAGCGTGCCCCAGCCTGTCATTCTTCCCTCACATTTTGGGAACAAAATAACAATGAAAAGGTCCACCTGGTTACTTCTGGGGTTCTGACAATTGCAAAGCATCTCTACCAAATGAAAAGAACCTGTAAGACACATCTGAGCCTCCTCTGATTCTCCAAGCATAGAATATGGCAATTAAAACCCGAGGAAAAGGGTTTATGAAAACAAATTCTCAGTAAAGCCAAATCACAATATATTCTAAAGACCTAGCCCAGAAGCATATAATCTTTTTTTTTTTTTGGTGAGATAGTCTTGCACCATCACCCAGGCTGGAGTGCAATGGTGCGATCTCGGCTCACTGCAACCTCAGCCTCCCAGGATCAAGCAATTCTCCCGCCTTAGCCTCCGGAGTAGCTGGGATTACAGGTGTTCACTACCATGCCCTGCCAATTTTTTGTAGTTTTTAGTAGAGATGGGGTTTCACTATGTTGCCCAGGCTGGTCTCAAACTCATGACCTCCTGATCCACCCACCTTGGCCTCCCAAAGTACTGGGATTATAGGTGTGAGCACCATGCCCAGTTATAAGTATAGATTTTTAAAGGTAGCTTTTAAATTCTCCACTGAAATAGCAATTTTCCTAAATTATCATCTATTTTAATTTTACATTTCTATCTTTTCTTAGCCCCAGATCTTGGTTCCTAATATTAATATCCTTATATGTATCTGTTTGTTCTTTTATATGTCTTATAATAACAAAACCCAACATTATCACTAAAACATGTTTACAGAAAATGGCTTTTCCCAGTTCTTTTCTTGTAGGATACACCTCATTAGGAATGCAGTCAAACAACCAAAGGAAAAAATATACAAACAGGAACTTAATGTGTAATGAATAGGAAAGCTACTTACTGCTACTCTCAACAACTCCTTTTCTACTTGCTCCAACTTATTCTGTTTTGATGCAGCAGAATAAAGAGCTGTGGCATAGCGACCTTCAATACCGTATACCTGAACAGGAGGCTTTAAAGAAAAGGTGAAAGAGGAGAGGAAGCAAAAGGGAAAATCAGTTAATAGTATACTGTCAAGAGCAGAATTTAAAATTTATATTTTAAAAAATATATCTCTTTAACACAAAACAGTTTAATGTGTCACCCAAGAGCTGCCCTAAACGGCAATTTGCAAGTAAATTAGGGATGTTTCCTTGGTCAGGGCACTCAAATCTTTAAGCCTCCAATTCCTCATCTGTAAAATGAGGGGCTTAGTAGGCAGTGTCTAAAGTCCCTTCCAGGTTTACCTACCTTTATCAATTACTTGTACTTTAATTTTGAGATGAGCTTATGTTTCCTTTAAACTCAGTAACTATTTAGTTTCAAGTATGGGAGGCTGTGAACACTGATAGACAGTTTCGAGTATGTTAGAGCTAGGAAAACAGGTGTTTATGAAACACACAAATATACTTTTATACATTTCATACTGACACTATACATTTTCCCTTACATAGCCTCCCTAGCGATGTTCAATTTAACACAGCCCTTTGGCAGTTCACAAAAAACCTGATGCTTGAATTATTTTTCACAGTAAACTACAGACTTTTTTTCTACCATCAGTGTGTAACTACATGTTCTTAGTGGTGCTGTGTATGGTTGTAGTGGGAAGGCTCAAGCTTGGATGAGAAAGATTTAGTTCCAGTCCAGCTCTAGGACTAAGCTGAGTAACCTCAGGTACATTTTCCCAGGGCTTCAGCTTCCCCTTTTGTAAAATGGGAAGACCAGTTACTCCTTAACACTGTTATGAGGTTTTAAGCTCTCACATGAAGGACAAAATGATTTTGATCATTTGATTTGAGATTTGGGGCTGGTAATGAGGACAGGACATGATAATTATTTTTCCTAAATTCCAACTGATGTGGGTTCATTAAGGACATAGGCTGGTATTATGATCTTTCCTTTACCCGATTTTTCCAAGGGGAGGACTGGCTCACTGTTGATTTGCTGGGGAAAAGTGTGGGTAGGATAGTTGACCCAGCACATCTTAGAGAAGTTCCTGCTTCCTGACAGTTGATTCAATTTTCTATCACACAGGAACTTTCCTTAATCAAATAAAGAATTTCAAAATAACCCACAGAAATGGAGTCAGACTTCATGTTCCAACAGGGTTGTTACCAGCTGTTGGTGTCACGTATCATTTCTGGGGGCCTTCTGGGGAACTTCATTTGTTATGTGTCACTAATAGTCTTTATCAGGGGTCAACTGGACTACTTCCGGTTTGAAAAGAAAGGGACTGGCAACTCTCTGAAATAGTGAGCCTCCTTTCTTTCCTAGTGGAGAGAAAGAGTGTGAAGAGTATGAATATTCCTAACCAGAATGGAACATAGAGAACTGCAACAGAATTGCATTAGAAACCAAGGTACCTTGATTTTAATATCAACTCCTGTAATAATTTCCTGTGATAACTTGGGCATGTCATTTTGTTAAACCTGTTTCTTTCATTAAAAAATAAGTAAATGTTAGCTTCCCTATTTTAGAGGGTTAATGGAAAAACAAATGATTAAAAAAAAAGTTTTCATATTGAAAGATTATGCATGGGCCTGTCACAAAGCAAGTATTCAACGCCATTCCTTTCCACACCCTACGCACACATCACATTTTGGGAACCACAAGTCGTGCAGAAAGGTTTAGATAGTAACTACACAAAAATCCACGCCCTAACTGTACTGCTGTTTGACTAACACTTTTCACGTGCTTATCATTACAGAAGAATATAAATTAACATACCCTCACAAGCTTGGCAAATGGTCTGACCACAGAGGTACTGAAACATCGCACCTTGAAGCAATAAAGGAAAATAGATCAAACAAGATTACTTGAAGAATTTCTGCACGTAACTCAATAACAACAACAAATTTTTAATGACCTTAAAAGCATTAGTTTTGTCTCTTTGTATCTTCACATATTACATGAGGATGAGCTACTTATTATTACTAAGGAGTAAACTTACCCAACGAGGATTATCCCAAGTTGCCTGGGAAATCACCTTCTCACTAACCTTCTAGCTCGCTAGGAATGGACCGAGGCTAGCACACCCGTATAACAGAGAAACACTAACTTCCAAGGAGTGCACCTTTCAAAAATATTTAACCAAAATTCTGGCGTTCCTATTACCACACCCTTGAGCAGATCATTTGCAACAGATGTACCCTCCTCGGAATCCAAATGCTATCTGAAAATAAAGATGAATTTTTTGAGTAGTGCCGCAGAGTTCGATCTGACAAGAGGCCCTACCTCTGAGAGACAGTCTTACAGTTTAAAAATCACCTGCAAGCGCACAGGTCACGGATCGCAGGTCACCTTCAAATACTTCCAGCTATGGAATGTGTTTTATCAAAACTGCTTGTGAGGATTAAGACTTTGTAACGCTTATGTAAAAATTACCTAAGATGCCAGGAAGGGGTCACGATATGTAAAGCACCATGGTGATATTCAGTACAAAGAGCATAAAATTTTTTCAAACTCCATCTTCTGGGTGATTCTGTGGGTTCAAATCTCAATTCTACCACTTACTGGCTGAGCAAAGACTCATTTAAACTTTTCGGCCTCATTTCATTTATAAAACTGTGAAATGTGTTTTACAAATATTCCTTAGCATTACTAGTAAGTGATCTCTGACAGGTTTTACCACAATGGCAAAGGAAGCTGATTTGGGGGCTAGGCCACGCCCCTTCCCCGGAATTCAGCAAACGGCAGACCCCCCTCTCCTGCGCCCCTCAGGCTAGCAGCTTCCTGGGGCTGTGCTCGGAGGATGCCAAGGTCACGGCACGCACAGCCCCGCGCCTTCTGCCCCGTAGGCAACCCGGGGGACAAACGCTGGGTCGTCCTTAGTCGCTCCCATTTGCCGGGTCCCATGACCTTGAAGACTGCCAGACTTCCCCAGCCGAAGCATCGCACCCTGGTGCTCGGGGTTTGGTACCGGTCACCCCAGCAGGGATCCTACCACTGGCTCTCAGGATCATGTTTCTCTCACCTGCCGGGAGAGCCCGGACACTGCTGGGGCGGCCATCTTCTCTCGGGCAGCTGTAGGTCAAACCCGAGTGGGAAAAGAGAGGCGCGCAAGGGCGCACGCGAGCGTTAGCGTAACCGCTAGGTTCTCTGGGAAGTGTAGGTGTAGGGCGTCAGGCCGCAGGCGCAAAGACCTCCCTCCGGCTGGGAGTTGTAGTTCTTGGCAGTGGTAAGGGCTAGACCCTTGCGGTGGAGCCATAGGGCTTTGACTGCACCTGAAAATGAAATCATTGTTACTGGCCAAGCGGCCCTCACTGTAGAATGGATTTGCTGTTCCCAGTTTTAAAATTTACATTTAGATAAATACAGTGGCACTTGTTCCATTTCACAGTTATTACCAGCGTCACTAGATTCTTGACTGTTCCTTCCCAGCATGCTAAAGCCTGCATCAATGGCTTTTTCTCACGTTGCACACAAAGACAAAACCAAACCAAAACAAAAAGCCCCCAGGAGCCTTGCAGCTCCAGGAGCGGACACCACGTCCCTCTTAGCTGGGCCATGACTACCCATTGTTAAATAAAAAGTTATTCAATGATGCTTGTTAAAGCATGGTAAGGAAGACTTTATTCAGGACCATAGCGATGGGTATAGGACCAGTGCAACCGGGTCTGGGAGTGGGCAGAGAGATTGGCCTCAGCTCCGAAAGCAGCACGGACAAATGGGAATTTATGGCCAAGGAGCAGGGCGGGGGTCAGTGGATAGAAAATTACTAAGAGGAAACTGGGGTAAGGGGGATTCTGGCTAAAATGACCTAGAGGGATCTTGTAGAAGACAGGTCAGGGTGATCAGACATCAGATGGTGAAGGATGAGGACCCTGATCAGATATCAAAGATGATCGGTTATCGAAGATTGGGGGTGCTGGCTAAACTGACTTAGCAGTTTTGCTAAAACTGGATTTTACAGGGAGGTGTATAGATAGGCCTCCGAGAAGGTTCAGGAGCCTCACTGAAGTTTGGCCAAGCAAAAGCAAAGAATCTCTGTGGTCCTCCATTCCCCTCCCCTCTCACCTATCTCACCTGAGTATAGAACTGAGCTGTTGGTTTGTGAGGGCAGGTGGGATTCTGACACTTAGATTCTTGATAATGGCTAGGGCAGAGTGGCTATCCGAGCATCAGGCCTAAAATAGGAGAACCCGGGTTTGAACAAATTTGATATTGAAACTAAGAACTGGATACTAGCCTTGGATATAGTTTCTCTTCATCCATAAAAACAACCTATCTTCAACCCGTTCTCTCTAAATAGAATTCAGTCGAATTTTCTCCTCTGTTGGAGAAGAGACTAGCTGGCAGAGCAAGGGTCAGTATTCCTGTTTGTAATAGTGGGGGTTCTGTAATCAACTTAAAAGAAAAGTACTCTGCTCAGATGTATTATAGAAAAACGTTAATTCATTATTTTGCCCTTTTAGAGAGTAGTTTTCTCGTTATTATAATTTTTTTTTTTTTTTGAGACAGGGTCTCACTTTGTCACCCAGGCTGTAGTGCAGTGGCATGATCTCAACTCACTACAGCCTCTGTCTCCTGGGTTCAAGTGGTTCTCCTGCCTCAGCCTCCCGAGTAGCTGGGACTGTAGGTGGGCACAACCACATCTGGCTAATTTTTCTCTTTTTAGTAGAGATGGGGTTTTGCCGTGTTGGCCAGGCTGGTCTCCAACTCCTGACCTCAAGTGATCCGCCTGCCTTGGCTTCCCAAAGTGAGCCACCACACCCAACCCCCTAAAAACTTTTTAAAATGTAGAGAAAGATAAAGATGTAATTGTCCTCTTTTCTTCCACTCAGAGGCAATTGTTATAAGTATTTTGGTGTCTTGTTTCTCAACATTTGTTTAGGCTGTGGCCTGAACTACCCTGGCCTGAATCCCAATCAGTTCCTTGGCCCAATTGTATAACTTCTCTGTGCTTCAGTTTTCTTATCTATAAAATAGGTATTCTAATAGTATCTGCCTATAGGTCATTAGGAGAAATAAAAATGTATGTATGTAAAGTGCTTAGAACAATTGCCTGACAGAGTGGTACTCATTAATTTGGTCTTTTTTTTTTTTTTTTTTTGAGACAATGCCTTGCTCTGTCACCGAGGCTGGAGTGCAGTTGTGTGATCACGACTCACTGCAACCTTGACCTCCTAGGCTCAAGCAATCCTTCCACATTAGCCTGCCCAGTAGCTGGGCCTATAGACACATGCTACCAAGCCCGGCTAATAAAAGTTTTTTTTTTTTTTTTTAAGAGATGAGGGTCTCACTATGTTGCCCAGGCTTGTCTCCAACTCCTGGGCTCAAGCAGTCTTCCCACCTCAGCTTCCCAAGTAGTTGGGATTACAAGTGCATGCCACCACACCTGGTTATGTTAGTTCTTTATTTTGTTTGCTTTTGTTATACATACAGATTAACAATCTTTATACAACTTGGTATTTTGCCTTTTTCTTTAATGCAATAAAGAAAAGGATGCAAAATTACCTATGAGTTATGCATTCATGCTTATAATATAAGCCTATTTCCAAATTATAAAAGCTTCTAAGTATCATTTTAATGGCTGCAGGGTAGTCCATCCAGTGCATATTCTGCAACTTAATTATTCTATGATTTTTTAACATAATTCAAATGGTTTCCTTTTTTTTTTTTTTTTTTTTTTTCCATTTTAAACAATACTGAAACTCCTAAGCATTTTTAGAAAAAAATTTTTTTTTTTTTTTTTTTTTTTTTTTTTTTTGAGATGGAGTTTTGCTCTTGTTGCCCAGGCTGGAGTGCAATGGTGTGATCTCAGCTCACTACAACCTCTGCCTCCTGGGTTCAAGCAATTCTCCTGCCTCAGCCTCCCAAGTAGGTGGGATTATAGGCACGTGCCACCACACCCAGCTAATTTTTTTGTATTTTTAGTAGAGACCGGGTTTCACCATATTGGCCAGGTTGGTCTCAAACTCCTGACTTCAGGTGATCCACCCACCTTGGCCTCCCAAAGTGCTGAGATTACAGGCATGAGCTACCACGCCCAGCCTTCTTTTTTTTTTTTTTTTTTTTGAGATGGTGTTGGCTATGTTGTTCTGGAGTACAGTGGCTATTCACAGGCATGATTCCCACTAATGATCGGCATGGGAGTTTTATTTTATTTTTATTTTCATGTACTGATTTATTTATTTTTTGAGATGGAGTCTCACTCTGTCTCCCCCGCTGGAGTGCAGTGGCCCAGTCTCAACTCACTGCAACCTCTGCCTCCTCGGTTCAAGCTATTCTCCTACCTCAGCCTCTACAGTAGCTGGGATTACAGGTGTGTGTCACCACACCCAGCTAGTTTTTGTATTTTTAGTAGAGATGAGGTTTTGCCATGTTGTCCAGGCTGGTCTTGAACTCCTGACCTCAGGTGATCCGCCCGCCTGGGCCTCCCAAAGTGCTGGGATTACAGGCAAGCGCTACCATGCCCGGCCTAAAAATGGTAGTTTTGACCTACTGTTTCTGACTTGGCTTGTTCACCCCCCCTTAGGCAACCTTGTGGTCCCCTGCTCCTGGGAGGTCACCATATTGATGCTGAATTTAGTGTAGACACCTGACCGGCATAGTGCACTACAGCTGAGAGCTCCTGGACTAAAGGAGTCCTCCTACCTCAGCCTCCCAAGTAGCTGGGACTACAGGTGCACACCACCACGCCCGGTCATTTTTTTTTTTTTCATATTTAGGAAAATTTCCAAATAGATTTCCAGAATTTACACAACTTGGTGAGAGAATGTGAGTACTTTAAGAGCCTCTGATGCATGAAGCCAAGCTGCTTTTCAAAAGTTTTAATCAATTTATAGTTTCCGTAGCAGCACATGAAAATCCTTGTTTTACTCTACTTTGCAAACTTTCAGAGACTATTTTCAAATAAGCCTAATGAAAAGTATTCAGCACATTATTTAACACAATTTAGTGAGCAGCTATTATGTGCAGCCAGCTGTTCTAGTCCCTGAAGCTACAACAGTGCCTACCTTTATAAACTTTATATTCTATGAGAAATTAAACTGCAAAACCTGTGTTTTCTGAAGTGTGGGTGTTAACAGATGTAATACAAATAAAAAGTTCTAGGGTCAAATATACTTGGGAAACTCTAGACTCTGAATACAATTGAGATGGTTTCCGTTTTTTATGTTTTTTTTTTTCTATTTTATTTTATTTATTTGCTTACTTTTTGAGACAGGGTCTCACTCTGTTGCCCAGGCTAAAGTACAGTGGCACAATCATGGATCACTACAGCCTCAGCCTCCCAGGCTCAAGCAATCCTTCCACCTCAGCCTCCTGAATAGCTGGGACTACATATGCACACAGTCACACCCAGCTAATTTTGTATTTTGTAGACACAGGTTTTCACCATGTTGCCCAGGCTGGTCTTGAACTCCTGAGCTCAAGTGATTCTCCTGCCTCGGCCTCCCAGAGTGCTGGGATTATAGGTGTGAGCCACCTCACTTGGTACCCCCCCCTTTTTTTTTGGCATTTTAAACAATTCTGAATCTTCTAAGCATCTTTTTTTATATCTAGAAAAATCTTGAAATACATTTCCAAAACTGGCACAACTTGGTGAGAGAAAATTGAAAAGCTGCATGGAAAATTAATTATAAGGAGAAAAAAGAAAAAAAGAAAATTAATTATAAGTAAACTGTAAGGTTGCACAGCAGCAGAGAAATGCCCTCTATGTATTTTGTGTTTACCCCGGGATGATCTCGAACTCCTGGCTTCAAGTGATTCACCCACCTTGGCCTCTCAAACTGCTGAGATTACAGGTGTGAGCCACCACACTTGGCGCCCTGCCCCCAACTTTTTGACATTTTAAACAATTCTGAATCTTCTAAACATCTTTAGACACACTTTTTTCACATCTAGAATAATTTCCAGCCACTTGCACATCTCCAAACTAGTAGTTTATGGTCATTTCAATTTTAGGATTTAAGTGATTGCACATATATAGTTTCATTTTTATTCTGAGTTTTAGGATGACTCAAGACGTAGGTGGGCTTGGTATTCCCCCATTTTACAGATGGTGAAAAGGTTTTGGATCCTGCTTAGGTAGCTTGTCTAGGAAATGGCAATTTGCATCTCAAACCCAGGCACCTGCACCAAGTCCAATCTCTTTCCATCTCTATGGTTGAATTTGAATAAGTGAATCATTCAGGATGTGTTTCTGGAATGGGATTTTGAAGCCGGTGTATTTTAGTGGTGTGGGCAAGGGGAGAAACACAGAAGCCCTGAAGCCTGATACCCCTGCATCCACACCTCCCTCCTGCCTGCTCTTGGATTTTTGGGTGCCTGTAGGCAAATCACTGCAAAGTCAGGCCAGGGTGCCATATGCAAATTCCCATGTGGAGGGAGCTGGCAGAAACTTCCCAGCTGTGACACTGCCACACCCTCTGCTATGCAAGGACACAGCATTTGGAAAGGGACAAGAATTGTGTCCCACAGAAGGGAAGAGACTAGGTGCGGTGGCTCACACTTGCAATCTAGGTACTTTGGGAGGCTGAGGTGGGCTTGAACTCAGGAGTTCAAGATCAGCCTGGGAAACATGGTGAAACTCTGTCTCTACAAAAAATAAATAATAAAAAAAAAATTAGCTGGGCGTACGCCTGTGGTCCCAGCTACTTGGGAGGCTGAGGTGGGAGAATTACTTGAACCCTGAGGGGCAGAGGTTGCAGTGAGCCGAGATCGCACCACTGCGCTCCAGCCTGGGTGACACAATGAGACCCTGTCTCAAAAAAATAGAAGGGAAGAGACTTAGCACTCTGCAGTTATAGCACTTTCTGTCTGCACAAACTCAAATCATTTAAAAATGAGTTATTTTAATATTTTAGTACTTGAGGTCAACGGAATCAAAGGCACTTGCCCGAGTCCAGCGGAGTCAAAGGCACTTGCCCAAGGCCACAGGGCAAAACTCAGACATCTAAGCTCAATGTTTTTGTTTACACTGACTTTCAATTCAAAATAAATATTGCTCACTGTTTTATTTTCTCAACAAAGAAACCATTTGCAGTGGTAGAAATGAGCAGTGTGGCGGCATCAGACCCTCACTGTACATGCTTTTAAAAAAGTGACTCAAAGGCTTAAAAAGTGACTTAAAGGCTCACGCCTGTAATCCCAGCACTTTGGGAGGCCATCTGAGGTCTGAGGCGGATTATCTGAGGTCAGGAGTTTGAGACCAGCCTGGCCAACAGGGTGGAACCTTGTCTCTACTAAAAATACAACAATTAGCCAGGCATGGTGGTGAATGCCTGTAATCCCAGTTACTCAGGAGGCTGAGACAGAAGAATCATTTGAACCTGGAGGGCAGAGTTTGCAGTAAGCCTAGATTGCACCACTGTACTCCTGCCTGGGCGACAGAGTGAGACTCTATCTCAAAAAAAAAAAAAAAAAAAAAAGTGACTTAAAATAATTTTTTTTGTTTCTGACAGGGTCTCACTTTGTCACTCAGGCTGGAGTGCAGTGGCAAAATAATGGCTCACTACAGCCTCAACCTCCCAGGCTCAAGCAATCCTCCCACCTCAGCCTCCCTACCAGCTGGGACTATAGGCATGCACCACCATGCCCCCAGCTAATTCCATTATCTTTTTGTAGAGATGAGGGTCTTACTATGTTGCTCAGGCTGGTTTTGAACTCCTGGGCTTAAGCGATATTCCCGCCTCCACCTCTAAAGTGCTGGGATTACAGGCGTGAGCCACCATACCCAGCCAAAAGTGACTTTTCCTTTAACTCAGAAAGAACTCTTCCAATCTATACTAGTCAGAAATCTGAACCAATGTTAGTGTGGAAAATGCTCACCGCACTCAGCTTTAAAATGGCAAAAAACTAGAAACACATGTCTGAACATAAGAAAATGGCTTTTTAAATGGCATATTATGTAGCCACTAAAATGAGATTTTTCAGGGCTGGGTGCAGGACTATAGTCTTAAACCTATAATCTCAGTGCTTTGGGAGGTCGAGGCAGGAGAATCACTTGAGCCCAGGAGTTCCAGATCAGCCTGGGCAACATAGTGAGACCCTGTCTAAAAAAAAAAAGAGAGAGATTTTCAAAAGTATTTAATGACATAAAAAATACTTAATGACATGAGGAAAATTACAAACCACATTCTGTATTTTTCTACAATGAGCACATGTCACTACTATAATCAGAAAAACAAGAGTGACATGATCCTGTCACTTGCTAATAAATGTATCTCCCCTTAAAGGGGAGATACATCCGCTGTGGTTTCTGGTAACACAGCTTCTGACATGAAGGCAATTGCCTCAAGTTAAGGAGATCCATGAAAGACTGAGGAATTGGATCAGATTACCTCTTAACTTTCTTCCAAAGCTTAGCTTTAACATAGACTCCTCCAACCTGGGGGAATTTTCTTTAGCTCTGCAGAATGCAGATAAGGATGGTGTTTGTTTAGGGCAAAGAGTGGTAACAACAATTTCCCTTTGCATTTCTTTTTTTTGAGTCAGGGTCTTGCTCTGTCCCTCAGGCTGGAGTGCAGTGGCACCATCACAGCTCACTCGCAGCCTCGACCTCACTGGGTTCAAGCGATCCTCCTGCCTCAGCCTCCAGAGTAGCTGGACTACAGACGTGAGCCACCATGTCTGGCCCCTATACCTTTTGTTACACCAGAAGGACCTGAGAAATGTTTGCATTTTTCAAATATTTATTTATCTTGGGGTGAATTCTGCTTCAGTTTTGTCTTTCTTTCTGTTCTTTTCGTTTCTGAGTTCGTTTAAAAAAACTGTGCATGAATCCTTTCTAGCAGACCAGAACCACTTGTTGTCTTGGAGTCATGGGCTTTTACATGTAGCTGGCCTTTCTGTTTACACCCAAAGGATGGGAAAGTGCCCTTGACAGCTTTCAGCAAGGGTCTCTAGCATTTACCCCACTAAAGGGGGCTTTAGGGGAGTCATGCCAATCTACCGAGGTCGCTGGGCAGGAACTGATCACGCTTTCAACCAAAAAAAGTGTTGACAGAAATGGACAATGGGATTCCAGTTTACTGAATCATTTTAAACTGTTTATTATTAGGATTTGGTGCATCTGCTAGAGAAAAACAGCATATAGCACATCTAAAAACAGTTTGGTGGTTTTTTTGCCTCTTTAGAGAAAGCTGCTTTAGGAGGGTCTGTAGTATAGACTTCCTGGATCTGGAAGATGACAGACGGAGGACCCCAAGCCGTGGGAACTGGTCATCTACCGCGGGGCCCGGGCCTCTCCCCACTGCAGACCAAGCCCATCTTAAAGCCACCACCTGCTTAGCGCTCAAGGTCACCGCTCTCAGCCTGGTCCAGGTGCTGAAGGATCATCCCAACACGAGGGGGCGCCATCTCCCCGCATTGTGAAGAAGCCTCTGACGTCGGGATGAATTTCCTTCTAGAGCTTTCCTTCTCCAAACCTCGGTGTTGTGCTCACTAACATGCAAGAAAGAATCGGAGTATTGTGAGGTCTGCAAATGAAAGGGTCCCTTGCCAAATGCTCTAATCCGGGCTCCTGGTGTTTGGAAGCCCAGATAGCTACAGTTTCTTGTCCCCTGGCTGCAAACCTTCCAGGAGTTTCTAGCCTTAGAAACCCTAGAAACAAACCCCTTCTAATGTTTCAGCTCCACAGCCCCTGCCCACCCAGCCCCTCAGACTTCCCATAGCAACCCGGGTTGGGGTCTTCTCGCCCAGGTTTTCATATCTGCTCCACAGGCTTCACAGAAAAGTGCTGCTGGATTGAGCAGATCCGTAACTCTGTTATCAAAGTCCTTTTTCTTTTGGGGCTAGGGCAGTTCAGGGAGAAGTTATGCCACTAAATGGGTGCCTTGTTGGGGAAGACGGTAATGACAGTAGGAATGAACAAATGATAAACAGCAGAACATTCTTCTGTTCATTGATTTGAATCAAAACAGCCTGTAAATTGAGATGAGTAATGAATGCATTAAGAGTAAACTGGACCTGCTTGGTGCCCTGTTTTGATGTCATGAAGTACTCTGCAATTCCAGCTGCAACCGAACCTTGGGGCCTGGGGGGCCTGGGTCACTGGGGTCTGGTTATGATCCTGTTGTTCCTGCAGGTCAGGTTCTGCAGCCCCAGGGCCTGGGTTGGAATCACAGCCCTTCCCTTCACCAGCTGTGTGCCTTGGGCAAGTCACCTAACTTCCGTGCCTCATTTCCTCACCTGGAGAATGGAGATAGTGATGGTAGATATCATGTAAATTATGTAACACCTGCAAAACATTTAACACAGTGTGGGCATGGAGTCAGATGGATGAGATGACCACAAACTAGAGCTGTTACTCTCATCTCCAAGATGCAGTCCCCTCTAAATGCAGTATTTTGTCTTTCAGTAGAGGCAAAATGAATGTAAACGTGGATCTTTCTTCATTATGGATTTTTTTTTTTTTTTTTTTTTTTTTTTGAGATGGAGTTTCGCTCTGTCCCCCAGGCTGGAGTGAGTACAGAGACATGATCTCAGCTCACTGCAACCACCGCTTCCTGGGTTCAAGTGACTCTCCTGTCTTAGCCTATGGAGTAGCTGGAACTACAGACGCGCCCCACCACACCCGACTAATTTTTTTGGATTTTTAGTAGAGATGGAGTTTCACCATGTTGGCCAAGCTAATCTCGAACTCCTAGTCTCAAGTGATCTGCCCGCCTTGGCCTCCCAAAGTGCTGAGATTACAGGTGTAAGCTACTGCCCCCAGCCTTCCATTTTGGAATGTTTTTTTTTTTTTTTTGAGACGGAGTCTTGCTCTGTCACCCAGGCCGGAGTGCAGTGGCCGGATCTCAGCTCACTGCAAGCTCCGCCTCCCGGGTTTACGCCATTCTCCTGCCTCAGCCTCCCGAGTAGCTGGGACTACAGGCGCCCGCCACCTCGCCCGGCTAGTTTTTTGTATTTTTTAGTAGAGACGGGGTTTCACGGTGTTAGCCAGGATGGTCTGGATCTCCTGACCTCGTGCGTGATCCGCCCGTCTCGGCCTCCCAAAGTGCTGGGATTACAGGCTTGAGCCACCGCGCCCGGCCCCCATTTTGGAATGTTAATGCTTTGTTTCATTACCTTCTTGAGTTGTGGCTCAGACACTACAACAGAGCTTTGTCATCTCTTTCTAAAAGCTGGGAAATGGTTATTGTCAATGCCAGCCGCATTTTGGAGGCACCTGGCTGCAGGGGACCACAGCTAAGTGAGTCAGAAGTGGGTGTCTTCATCTGAGAGTTTACAAGGGAAGACAGACTAGTGATTTTAGAACAATCAGCAATCAGGGCACATTGGCAAAGCAAGCAAGCATAGAACACGATTTATTTTATAAAAAAGAGCATTTATGTTTGGTCCAAACAAAAATGTGAGAACGGCTGAGGCTTTGTAGGAGTTCAGCACGAAAAATGAAATTATATGGTAAAAGAATAAAGAGAAATTATACATTTTTGTTCTTTATATAATTATTTAGCTGGAGCAAAAGTGAAAGTAAAAGTTGGGGCAAGGAAACACATTCAGATGTGGGGAAGTGCTCCCAGAACGTGGGACAGCGAGTGGCGGAGTCCGATTTTGAAATGTCCCAGAGAGAATATGATCTTCCTGGACCCCATAGCAGGATGCACCACCCCAAAAACTGTTGTCAAAGCTTGGTGACAGAGGAATCATTTTGTTTCTTCTTATCCATAAAAAACACACAGAAAGGAACACTTGCTTTGTGGATCCTGGTAAATCCGGCTGGCGTTCTGTTTGGGGCAGTGCAGTTTGGTACAAGGAAGTGGCCACCGCTGACCCCACGGAGAGGCTGGGAAAAGCGTAGACGAGGTGACTGGAGAATAAAGGAGGCTTTTTCTAGCCCAGGGTTTAAAGGCAGCCACAGTGTCTGTAGCAAATGAATTAGTGTGACCTTGGAGATGGACCCTCGACCCGAAAGTGGTAAAGAATGCCATGCTTTTCATTTTGCGGGACACCTCCTTGGGGGAGACTGGGCTGGTAGCATATTCTATGGGCTTATGGTTCTGTGGATAGAATTGTAGGACTGGATAAAAGCACTGGCTATTTTGAGTTTTTAAGCAGTCAGAGGGTTATTACTGGGGTGGTCTTTGGAAACCAAGGCCAAACCTGCAGGACAGCAGAGTAATTCAGATCATCTGTATTGTATGGCTTGAAATGGGATAGAAAGCCATCTCCTAGTTAATTCCTTCATTTATTTATTCATTCTTGCAGGCAGGGACTCTTTAAACAAACGTGTGTGGCTTATTTGAGATCATGATAGAAATTGTAGGGAATAGAGAGGCAACCAAGACTGCCCCTATAAGGAGCTGTCACCAACTCCCTTTGAATCAATTTTAACTTTTTTCTTTTTTTGAGACAAGGCTATCGCCCAGGATGGAGTGCAGTGGCTCAATCTCAGCTCACTGCAACCTCCGCCACCTGGGTTCGAGCCATCCTCCCACCTCAGCCTCTCCCAATTACCTAGGACCACAGGTGCACATCACCACACTTGGCTAATTTTTGTATTTTTTGTAGAGATGAGGTTTCATCACATTGGCCAGGCTGGTCTTGAACTCGTGAGCTCAAGCGATCTGCCAACCTCAGCCTCCCAAAGTGCTGGGATTATAAACGTGAGCCACCATGCTTGGCCTGAACCAATTTTAACTTTTAAAAATCACCTTTTCTTTGTTATACATTCAAGAAGACACTGAGTTGGGCATTAGACTAACATCAAACTAAGTGGCATATAATTTCATAAACTCTGAGCTTTCTTGAATATATCTTTTAATTTGTAGGAATTCCTTGTACACCTGAGCCCCAAAGACACAGCAAACTCCAGTCATAGCTTAGCAATTAAATGAAAGAGAGAGAGAAAAAAAATGATAAAAACAAGCCGTTCCAGTTGGCAGAGCCTCATGGTGCCGTTCTCAAAGTGGTTGTTCATCAGAAATGAAGTTGGCAGCATCTTAGGGGCATTGGATCAAGTCAGTCCACTTGTGACAAGGACAAAAGGAGTAGTGGTCTTTCCTCTTGTGATGTGTGACAGCACTGCTCACCCTGGAATTAATGGGGTTTATATAATCCAGATTTGCTGATGTCCTCAGGGCCTGGAAATTTTCCTTATTTGTGTTCCAATTCTAAAGGTTTCCTGAGAATATTCTAGAAGTAATCTTTCATGGTAGCCATCAATCCTGGTTACTGATTGAAGTCAACTGTAGAGCTTAAAAAATGACAGATGTCCCCCAAAGGCCTAGGAATTAGAATCTGCCATATTTTATTTTATTTTATTTTATTTTTTCGCGACGGAGTCTCACTCTGTCACCCAAGCTGGGGTGCCGTGGCACGATCTCAGCTCACTGCAACCTCTGCCTCCCGGGTTCAAACGATTCTCCTGCCTCAGCTTCCTGAGTAGCCAGGATTACAGGCATGCACTACAGCACCCAGCTAATTTTTGTATTTTCAGTAGAGTCGGGATTTCGCCATGTTGGCCAGGCTGGTTTCTAATTCCTGACCTCAGGTGATCCACCCACCTTGGCCTCCCAAAATGCTGGGATTACAGGCGTGAGCCACTGTCCCCCCCCCCTTATTTTATTTTAATTAATTGTTGAGTTTGAATA
>NW_016807866.1:3300126-3309178 GCF_001698545.2 Rhinopithecus bieti
TTTTTTTTTTTTTTTTTTTTTTTTTTTTTTTTTTTAAAGCAGGCTCAAATTCAAAGAAGAGTAGCCTGTGCATAAATTAGGTTTTTGTTAAATAATTGTGTATTTATACACATTATACAAAAGGCCAGAAATAACCTCAAAAATTGTTGACAGCGGTGGCTTCTGAGCAATTATTTCTGTTTGTCCTTTTTTTTTTTTTTTGAGACAGAGTCTCGCTTTGTTGCCCAGGCTGGAGTGCAGTGGCGTGATCTTGGCTCACTGCAACCTCCACCTCCTGGATTCATCCAATTGTGGTGCCTCAGCCTCCCGAGTAGCTGGGATTACAGGCCCACACCCAGCTAATTTTTGTATTTTTAGTAGAGACGAGGGTTTCACCATGTTGGCCAGACTGGTCTCGAACTCTTGGCCTCAGGTGATCCACTTGCATTGGCCTCCCAAAGTGCTGGGATTACAGGCGTGAGCCTCCCCCACCAGCCTTAGTTATGTTTCATAATAACAAGAAGACACTCTAATGTAAGGTTACAGCTGACCTTAGGGACAGTATCGCCTTTGATGACTTGGGACCTCCCCTCATGGCAGCAGAGACAACTGGCCGGTTGCAGTGGGTCTGTAGGTCCTGAACTGAAAGTGTGACAGGTTTCTAGGGCGGTACTGGAGTGAACCAAATGATAGGATAAATTTTGCAGAAATATTTTGTACAAGTAAAATCAACACTGTGGACTCAGCTTTGAAATTGTTTTTAAAAAATTTTTGCATGCTAAATTAAAAAAAAAATTGTATTGCCCTCTGCTTTATTGAGACATAATTGACAAGTAAAATTGAATATATTTAAGGTACAGAATGTAATGACTTGATATACATAAACATTGCAAGATGCTTGCCACAATCAAGTTAATGAACATATTCATAACCTCCCATAGTTACTTTTGGATGTGTGTGTATGGTGAGAATACTTAAGACCTTCTCTGATAGCAAATTTCAAGTGTATTATACATTGTTATTAACTATAGTCACCATGCTATACATTAAGTCTCCAGACAAAACAGTTTTAAACACATTATTCTAAAGTGTCCCTGGAGCTAACAATTATATTTGATCCCCCTCATTTCACGCTCTCTTCTCTTCTCTTCTCTTCTCTTCTCTTCTCTTCTCTTCTCTTCTCTTCTCTTCTCTTCTCTTCTATTTCCAGAGGAGTCTCAGTCTGTCGCCCAGGTTAGAGTGCAGTGGCACGATCTTGCCTCACTGCAACCTCTACCTCCCGGTTCAAGGGATTCTCCTGCCTCAGCCTCCCAAGTAGCTGGGATTCAGGTGCCTGCTGCCACACCCAGCTAATTTTTGTATTTTAGGTAAAGACGGGATTTCATCATGTTGGTCAGGTTGGTCTCGAACTCCTGACCTTAAGTGATCTGCCTGCTTCGGCCTCCAAAGTGCTGGGATTACAGGCGTGAGCCACCGCACCCAGCCTGTTTGTCTTTTCTTTAGTGTTTCTCTGTGTTTTCAGAGTTTTAAGCATCAATCTCACGTTACTTTTGTACAGAGGAAGAATCCCCTCAATAAATATTAATGCTTTCCCCTTCAGGCACAACACGGTGAGGAGCCGCAAAGAAGAAACGAGATACGTGTGGCTGCTTCATTTATTCATTCATGATTTTTGGTTAGCCTTTGAAAGTTTATTTTTCAATTTTATTTAGTCTTTTTTTTTTTTTCTCTATTCATAAAGAATAAAGAGACTTCAGCACTTGTGATGAGCCTGGCACTTAGTTTTATGCCCTTGGGCTGTAGAGGTCAGTTTCTCAAGTCCAAGTGCTGCAGTTCTTTTTGCCCCCCCCAACTTTTTTTTTTTTTTGAGTCAGGCAGGGTCTGCTCTGTCACCCAGGCTGGAGTACGGTGGTGCAATCACAGCTTATTGCAGCCTCAACCTCCCAGACTCAAGTGATCTTCGCACCTCAACCTTCCGAGTATCTGAGACCATAGGTGTGCACCACCACATCCAGTTAATTTTTTAATTTCTTGCAGAGTTGGGGTCTTGCCATGTTGTCCAGGCTGATCTTGAACTCCTGGGCTCAAGCAGTTCTCCCACCTCAACTTCCCAAAGTTCTGGGATTACAGGCGTGAGCCACTGTGTTTGCCCCAAGTGCTGCAGTTCTTACTCTCCAGCTCACAGAAGAGGCAACGAGGAGCCTGTCGAAATGCAGATTTTCTCCCAAGAGGCTCGGTGAAGTAGTCCTGGGTGGGGCCAGGAATTTCTTATTTTAAACCAGCTCCTCATGTGATTCTGAGCTATCTGGCATGGGTTTCTGAGAACCTGAAAATGGGGCTTAGATTGCTTAAAGCCTAAAGTCAATGAACAGTAGCAGAATGTGAAGACCTGGTTTATTGGTTTCACCCTGGAATCTCAACTAAGTTCCCCCAGAATGTCCCTGGACCCATGCCCCTTAGCTGAAATGTCTTAGTTTAGAATGTGACATGTCTAAGTGTGATGACAGTCAAAATAGACCCAGCGAGGAAGTTGCCAGCATCCTTGAAGGTTGTTAGATGTGGCAAACACCTTCCTTCCTTTCTTAAGGACAGTAAGAAAACAACAGCTCAGGAAGTCATAATAATTCTAACAGCAGCATCTACTTAGCACTGCCTAAGCACTTCATGTTCATTTACTCATGCAATCCTCCCAAAACCTATAGGATACCTATAGATAAAATCATCACCATTTTACAAATGAGGAAACTGAGGTTTAGAAAGGTGAATGATCTTGCCCAAGACTATATGGCCAATCAGTTAGCTTGCCTCCAAAGACCCTGGGCTTAACTGCTATATTATCCAACCCCAAACTCTACCAGTGGCCACTGTGCAAACTCTGGCTGTGCGGCTGCCTCCAGGGTTCAAGAATATTGACCATTGCCCGGCAGCTTGCTGCTTGGTGGCCCCTGCTGAACATTTTCTGGTGTGAAATTGTTATTTAACTTCAACCTTCTAAAACTGTGCCCTTCATGGTTCCAGCTAGTACAAAGTTAAAAACACTTGATAAAACGCATAAAACACAGCCAGCAGCGTATTTCCAAACCACGTTGTAAGCCAGGCAGCGTTCTCTTGAAACATACATCCTTGGGGGCAAAGCAGTTAAGACAGCTTCCACTGCAGTGTGTGGACTGGGGTGTCCACTGAACCAGAGAAAGCTGGGGGTTTTGGGATGCCAAAGGCCTACAGTGGGAACAGCTAGGGGAAGGCTGCAGCCAATCTGGGTAGTGGTGACAGGACAGGGAAATTGACTCTAGTTTTTGCTCAGTAGCAAAACTGTTTTGAAAGAGAATTTCTCCTCTACCTCACCCCAGGCATGTTTTATAACTCTTTAAAAAATAATGCTAAAGCAAACTAAATATGGATATGGCCTGAAAAGGACTCCTTACTTCTTTTTTTTTTTTTTTTTGAGATGAAGTCTAGCTTTGTCGCTCAGGCTGGAGTGCAGTGGCACGCTCTTGGCTCACTGCAGCCTTCGCCTCCTGGGTTCAAGAGATTCTCCTGCCTCAGCCTCCTGAGTAGCTGGGATTATAGGCGCCCACCACCACGCTCAGCTAATTTTTCGAATTTTTATATTTTTAGTAGAGACAGGCTTTCACCATGTTGGCCAAGCTGGTCACAAACTCCTGACTTCAAGTGAACTGCCCGCCTCGACCTCCCAAAGTGCTGGGATTACAGGCATGAGCCACCGTGCCCGGCCCCAGACTTCCTACTTCCATATTTGAGTCCTTGTGGTCGAACTGCAACCTAACTTTGAAACAGATTGAAACCCTAATTTAGGAGTATGACGACATTGAAACCCTAATTTAGGAGTATGCAGCTGTAACAATTGCTGAGTCTTGGCCAATCCCAGCAGCCTTACTTCAACCACTCATACATACACTGCTGAGTGTTCACACTGTGTTCAAATAAGGCAAACGAGGTGCTATAACCGATCCAGCTGTTTTGGAATCTCACCTCCGATTTCTGTACATCACTTCCTTTTTTTTTTTCTGTCTATAAATTTGTGCAGACCCGAGTCATCCCTGGAGTCTCTCTGAATCGGCCGTGATCCTGGGGACTGCAGGATTTGTGCATTGTTCATTGCTCAATTAAACTCGTTTAGATTTAATTTGGCTGAAGTTTTACTTTTAACGATACTGTGATGTGTCATTATTATTTCACTTTTCAAATTATTCAAAATTCTTTTCAATTTTATGGTATGCTACATACCATAACATTTCTGTACCCTTTTAAAGCGTACATTTCAGTGGTTTTCAGTATATTCACAAGGTTGTGCAACCGTCACCACTAGTTCTGGAACATTTTCTTCAGCCCCAAAGAAACTTCATACCCATTAGCGGCCACTTTCCATTCCCTCTTCCCCACAGGCCCTGGCAAATTCTGATGGTTTTAATGGTTAAATCTTTTCAATTACATCACAAGAGACCATGGAACTCATTACTGTTTCTGGCACATAGTAGGTACTTAGTAATTTTTGTGTGTGTGTGATAAAGCTTTCAATTAAGACTCTTTACTCTTTTTTCTGGTATATATGATAATTTTAAAATTATAGGCCAGGCGCGGTGGCTCATGCCTGTAATCCCAGCACTTTGGGAGGCCAAGGTGGGTGGATCACCTGAGGTCAGGAGTTCGAGACCAGCCTGGCCAACATAGAGAAACCCCGTCTGTACTAAAAATACAAACATTAGCCAGGCATGGTGGCTTGCACCTACAATCCCAGCTACTCAGGAGCCTGAGGCAGGAGAATCGCTTGAACCCGGGGGATGGAGTTTGCAGTGAGCCGAGATCACACCACCGCACTCCGGCCTGGGTGACAGAGCGAGACTCAGTCTCAAAAAAAAAAAAAAAAAAAAAGTTATGTTAAACATCTAGAAGAAGACAACATACAGCTGAGTTGGATTTTCCCCCCTCCTCTTCCATTTAGAAAAGTCTGAACTCAGAGGTCTCATGTCAACTGGATAATTGTTTTGTTGGCCTGATTCTTAACTTAGTTTGATTTAGGAAAAGACAAGGACATCTAGAGTCATGTTGTAATCACAGTTCTGTGATATTTCATGTTTTTATAACTCATGAAAATACAGTGAGGAAATTAACAGCTTGGACTGTGGGAAAAGAAGTAAAGCTGAAACTCTGATATGCGCAGGCCTGAGTATGTTGTTTACAGAATGAAAAGTGAGTCCCACGGAAGCTGAGACTTGGCTTCTGTCATGCCTGGGAATCTACAAACTCAATGCCCTCTCGCTGGCAGAACATAAAAGCTAAAGATTACCCCTAATCCCGTGGCATTTTAAAATCCGTGGAATGGCCTTTGGTGCTCAACAATTTTCACTTAAAGTCACACGCTCTTTTGGAGGTACAAATGTTTCAGTTACCCCAGTAATATCTCTGGTAAGACTTACCAGAATGAATATTAATGCAGATGAAGACAGGATTGTTCTGTCCAGAAGTGACTACACTCCCCTTCACCCCCAAGTTCCACTTTTTAAACAATTCAAATAATGGAAGCTCATGTGACAGCTTTCCACTGGTAAACCAGATAATAAGATTCACTGCACTGGAAAAAAAGTGGAAACCACTCACACGTTTATCAACGGATGCGTGAGTAAACATGTGGTATATCCATACAATGGAATATTATGCAGCCATAAAAAGGAATGAAGTACTGACACATGCTACCACCTTGAAAAGATGATGCTGGCCTGTAATCCCAGTATGTTGGGAGGCCAAGGTGGGTGGATCACCTGAGGTCAGGAGTTCAAGACCAGCCTGGCCAGCATGCCTGTGATCCCAGCTCCTTTAGGAGGCTGAGGCAGGAGAATCACTTGAACCCAGGAGGTGGAGGTTACAGTGAGCCAAGATATTGACATGGCACTCCAGCCTGGGTGACAAGAGGAAAACTATAACTCAAAAAAAAAAAAAAAAAAAAAAAAAAAAAAAAGAAAAGATAAAAAAGAAAGAGAAAAGAAAAGATGATGTTGAGTAACAGAAGCCAGATGATACAAAAGTCTACTTGTATGATTCCAATTATATGGCATGTCAGCAAATAGACAAACCCATAGAGACAGAAAGCAGATAAGTGGTTCCCAGGGTCTAGGGGAGGGAAAAGGGAAGTGACTGCTAATGGGTAAGGCACTAGCCTTAGTTAGTTGATTTCTTTTTGGGGTGATGAATATTCTGGAATTAATGATGATGGTGGCACAACTTTGTGACTATACTAAAAACACTAAATTGTATACTTTCAGAGGATAAATTTTATAGTGTGTAAACTACATCTCAATTAAAAAAACAGTAAAAAGAAGATGCTGCAAAGCCTCCCATGGGATTAAAATAAGAGTAAAAGAAAAAAACATGACTTCATTGTGTGGGTGTCTGTGTTGAAGATGATTTAGCAGCTCCCTCCGTGAGGCATTTGCTGGAATAAAATCCTTTCTGCCCTCATCATTGTCAGCACACTGGTTCGGGCCTTCAGAATTCCTGCCTGTATCATGGAACTAAAGAATTTTAGCAGCTGACAAGGACCTTAAAGATTCTAGCCTAACTCTCTCACTTGTCGGGGGAGGCAGCTGGTGCCAGGCAGAAGAAGTGGCATGTTCAGAGTGGCCTGCCTGGTGTCTGAGCTGGACCTGACACCCAGTGTTCTTTCCACTGGGCCTTTATTACAATTGTTTTCCTCTCTCTCTTTAGTCTCTTCCTGCTCCAGTAGGATTGTACATTCCGCTGACCTAATCTTCCCGAAATACAGATCTTATCACGTCACTGCCCTGCTGAAAAAACCCACAGTGGCTCCCCCCTGCCTTCAGGCTCAGACCCCGGGAGCCTCCTTCACCTTCTTTCCACTTCTTGGCTCTCATGGCTTCCTAAACAAACTCCCTTTGCCACTCCAGCACATGGCATGTGTCTCGATATCACGCTTCTGGGCACATGTTGTTAATCTACTTTGTATATGTTTATGTCTTTGTGGCTCAGCAAATTGCAAGTTTCTTGGAGATCAGGATCATGCCTTTGACCTCCTGACACAGGGCACAATGCAATTGCTTGTACTTGTTAGGGGTCTGGAAATATTTGTAGATTAGTTGATTCCATTCACAACCACAGCTAGTCTTCACCTGGATACACCTAAGAATATCTTGGAGGAGGCCGGGCACGGTGGCTCACGCCCACAATCCCACCACTTTGGGAGGCCAAGGCGGGCGGATCACAAGGTCAAGAGATAGAGACAATCCTGGCCAATATGGTGAAACCCCATCTCTACTAAAAATACACACACACACACACACACACACACACACAATTAGCCGGGTGTGGTGGTGCATGCCTGTAATCTCAGCTACTCTGGAGGCTGAGGCAGGTGAATCGCTTGAACCAGGTAGTCGGAGGTTGCAGTGAGCCGAGATCACGCCACAGCACTCCAGCCTGGTGACAGAGTGAGACTCTGTCCCCCATAAAAAATATTGCGTCTTAGAGGAGTTCTGGCAACAGGTCACTATTTTGTGCCGCGTCTCTCCTGAGTTTAACTTTTGGATGTAATCTGGATAAGAAGATTCTTGAAACCTCTTATGAGACTGGATTTAGTGTCAAAAAGGCAAAACACACCGACTTCAAAATTAAAAAAGAAACATGATTTTTGAAACAACCTTTTAATTTCTTACGGAAGTGCTGTAATTCGTGTTCATTGAAGATTTACAAAATTCTGAGAAAGTTCCAAGAAGATAAGAAAATTGAAAGCTCCCGTAATCTTAGCTCCTAGGGGCTGCCTATTGATAATCTTTCATTGATACAGCCATTTTTCTATGTACACACAAACACCACATATATTTTTTTTTACAAAAATGAGATTCCACTCTGTACACTGTTTTATATCATGCTGTTAAATTAAGATAAAAATGAAAATGTAATAGGACTGAATTAAGCGGGAACAATTTTGCTGCTGTCAACGTGAGAGAACATTCCAATGACACAGAGAAAGAGCAACTCCCTATTTGTTTTGCTTCTTTGCAAAGCAAACAGGGTAAAAAGAGTTCTGAGAACTAAGGGGCAGGTGCCTTCCTAGCTGCCAACTTGAGTTGGGTGTGGAGTTGCTTCATCTCCTTCTCTGTGTTTCCTCACCAGTTCTGTTGAAGGAATTGGAGCTTGTACCCATGAAGGTCCTTTTCTAGTTTTTGGATTTTGTAAGCTTTGTTTTAAATTTCTCCCATCCCTTCTTTGTGGATATTTCAGAGCCCTCTACTCAAGAGGGTAGGGGATGTGGCTACTTTGTTCCCTGTTTTCTTGCCAGCATGGTGCCTGGCAAAGAATAGACACTCAACAAATATTTGGTAATGAATGAATGGATGAGACTCTCATGAGCGATGTCCTTTGTTATGGAAATCACTAGGCCACATGGTCTTCTTTTGGAAGCACCAAGTAGGAATTCTATATTTAGGTTCTTGGAACTGGAATAATAACACAAGTGACATTGTACATTAATCAATTAATGGAATATATTTAGCTGTGGCCCCATGAGGGAGTTCTTATTAATTCCATTCCACAAGTGGCCGCGGTCCACTGCTAGCCTCATGATCCCAGGTTCCGGGCCCCCTCTGCTACACTTTCAGGCACCACAGTTTCTCTCTGGTTGGATAAGGCATTCCACAACCAGTAAGGCAAGCTTAAGGCCGAAGTTTTCAAATGTCAGTGTTCTTAAGAATTGCCAAGGCCTTAGTAATCCACTTTTTTTTTTTTTTTTTGAGACGGAGTCTCGCTCTGTGGCCCAGGCTGGAGTGCAGTGGCCGGATCTCAGCTCACTGCAAGCTCCGCCTCCCGGGTTCACGCCATTCTCCTGCCTCAGCCTCCCAAGTAGCTGTGACTACAGGCGCCCGCCATCTCGCCCGGCTAGTTTTTTGTATTTTTTAGTAGAGACAGGGTTTCACCGTGTTAGCCAGGATGATCTCGATCTCCTGACCTCATGATCCACCTGTTTCAGCCTCCCAAAGTGCTGGGATTACAGGCTTGAGCCACCGCGCCTGGCTTTTTTTTTTTTTTTTTTTTTTGGGGG
>NW_016807866.1:3309607-3312317 GCF_001698545.2 Rhinopithecus bieti
TTTTTTTTTTTTTTTTTTTTTTTTTTTTTTTTAAGATGGAATCGCCTAAGCTGGAGTGCAGTGGCATGATTTCCACTCACTGTAACCTCTGCCTCCTGGGTTCAAGCAATTCTCCTGCCTCAGCCTCTGGAGTAGCTGGGATTATAGATGTGCGCCACCATGCCTGGCTAATTTTTGTATTTTTAGTAAAGACATGGTCTCACCATGTTGGCCAAGCTGGTCTTGAACTCCTGACCTCAAACGATCCACCTGCCTTGGCCTCCCAAAGTGCTGGGATTACAGCGTGAGCCACCACCCCCGGCCAGTGATCCACATTTTAAATAATTGCTTGCTATGATTTGAATGCAGGTGGTCTGAAACTTATTGAGAACACTAGCTTGAAACATTTCAAATTCAGTGTTTTGTCAAGCAGAGGAGAGGCCATGATTGGCCATTAGGATCTTTATCAAGCATCAGCTTGCCCACAGCTTTGGTTTCCAGGGAGACTGGGAACTAACAATACAATAGTTCATCTTCATTATGAGTGTACCGTGCCAAGAGCTTTCCTAAGTGCTTTACATTCATTATCCTCTTTAATTCTCTTAAGAGCTGTATGAGGTAGGTCCTTTCATTACCTCCATTTTACAAGGAAACTGAGGCTCAGACAAGGATATCTAGCTTATCCATGATCAGGTAGCACGGACAATGGGATTAAATAATCAAGTCCTGCTACTGCCAGGTTAAGAAAACCCAGCTCTTTGTTATTTTATAACAACTAGGGGAAGCTGTTGTGCGTCATTGGCTGATAGGAAGAGAAATTCATGTTTTGAATTCCACATCTATGTCTTAGCTCATGCATGGATTGCTCTCAACAACTGTGAAACAGAAAGCAAAACAGTGAAACAGGTGAAATTCGCATCTTGTCTTTCCTTGGGCATATACTCTTAGGACCAGCCCTGGCCATGTTCTGAATCTGACCACTTTAACCTCAAAACTGTATTGTTAAAACTCAACAATAAGAAAAGGAACAGTCCAGGCCAGGTGCAGTGACTTACACCTATAATCCCATCACATTGGGAGGCCGAGGCAGGTGCATCACTTGAGTCCAGGCATTTGAGACCAGCCTAGGCAATGTGGCGAAACCCATCTCTACCAAACAAATAAACAAACAAACAAAAAAAACTTCAAATCATGGTGGTGTGCACCTGTAGTCCCAGCTACTCAGGAGGCTGAGGTGGGAGAATTGTTTGAGCCCAGGAGGTGGAGATTGCAATGAGGTGACATCACACCACTGCACTCCAGCCTGGGCAATAGAGCAAGACCCTGTCTCAGAAAAAAAAAAAAAAAAAAGAGAAAAGTGAAACAAGCAGTTCAATTTAAAAATGGGCAAAAGATTTGAACAGACACCTCACCAAAGAAGATACACGGATAGCAAATAAGCATATGAAAAGATGTTCAACATCATTTATTGTTAGGGAATTGCAAACAAAAATGACAAAAGATACAGCTACATACCTATCACAAAGGCCAAAATTCAAACACTGACAACACCAAATGCTGACGAGGAAGTGGAACAAGAACTCTCATTCTTTGCTGCTGAGAATGCAAAATGATACAGACACTTTGGAAGACACTTTGGCAGTTTCTTACAAAACTAACATACTCTTACCACATGATCCAGCAATTATACTCCTTGGTATTTACCCAAATGAGTTGAAAACATATCCACACAGAAACCTACACAAGATTTTATAACTGCTTTACTCATAGTTGTCAAAACTTGGAAGCAACAAAGATGTCCTCCAGTAGGCGAATGGATAAACACACTGTGGTACATCCAGACAGTGGAATATTATTCAGTACTAAAAGGAAATGAACTGTCAAGCCATGAAAAGACATGAAGGAAATGTAAATGCTGATTACGAAGTGAAAGAAATCAATCTGAAAAGGCTATGTATGATTCCAACTATATGGCATTTTGGAAAAGGCAAAACGATGGAGATCAGTGGTTGACAGGGGTTGGAGGGAGGGCAAGATCAACAGGCAGAGCACGGAGGATTTGGAGGGTCATCAAACTATTCTGTATGGTTCTGTAATGGTGGATCCATATCATGATACATTTGTCCAAACCATAGAGTATACAACACCAAGAATGAACTCCAATGTAAACTACGGACGTTGGGTGATAATGATGTGTCAGTGTAGGTTCATTGATTGTGACAAAGGTTGTCCTCTGGTGGGGGACGTACATAGTGGGGGAGGTGGTGCGTGTCTGGGTGCAGGGGGCATATGGGAAGTGTACTTTCTGCTCAGTTTTGCTGTGAACCTAAACTGCTCTAATAATTCAAGTTCATTAATTTAAAAACAACCCCTGAACTGTTTTAACAAGGATATTTGAATATTGACTACTGACCAGACATTTGCTGATATTAAGAAACTGTTGGCCAGGTGTGGTGGCTCACGCCTATAATCCCAGCACTTCGGGAGGCCAAGGCAGGTGGATCGCCTGAGGTCGCGAGTGTGAGACCAGTTTGCCCAACAGGGTGAAACCCCGTCTCTACTAAAAATAACAAAAATTAGCTGGGCATGTTGGCGCATGCCTGTAGTTCCAGCTATTTGGGAGGCTGAGGGAGGAGAATTGCTGGAACCCGGGAGGTGGAGGTTGCAGTGAGCCAAGATCATGCCATTGCACTCCAGCCTGGGCAACAGAGCGAGACTCTGTCTCAAAAAA
>NW_016807866.1:3313897-3319287 GCF_001698545.2 Rhinopithecus bieti
CTCTGGGAAAAAAAAAAAAAAGAAGAGGCTGGACGCAGTGGCTCACGCTTGTAATCCCAGCACCCCGGGAGGCCAAGGCAGATGGACCACCTGACATCAGGAGTTCAAGACCAGCCTGACCCACATGATGAAACCCTGTCTCTACTAAAATAACAAAATTAGCTGGGCATGTTGGCGCATGCCTGTAGTTCCAGCTATTTGGGAGGCTGAGGGAGGAGAATTGCTGGAACCCGGGAGGTGGAGGTTGCAGTGAGCCAAGATCATGCCATTGCACTCCAGCCTGGGCAACAGAGCGAGACTCTGTCTCAAAAAAAAAAAAAAAAAAAAAGTGTTGGGTTTTTTGTTTTCAGGTGTGATACTGGTATTGTGGTTATGTTTTAAAAGTCTTGATGTTTTAGCTTGGTGCGGTGGCTCAGGACTGTAATTCCAGCTACATGGGAGGATTGCTTGAGACCAGGACTTTGAGACCAGCCTGAACAATATAGTGAGTTCTGTCTCAAAAACAAAATAAAAAAAAAGTTGATCTTTATATTTTAGAGTTATATACTGCAATACGTATGAATGAAATGCTATGAAATTTTGGATTTGTTTCAGAATAATCCAGTGTGTGTGTTTTGAGGGGAAGCAGATAAGACAGGGTTGGTAATAGGATGATAATTGTTGAAGCTAGCTGATGAGCACATAGGGCTTGATTATACTATTACTTCAAGTTTTGTACACGTTTGGACGTTTCCATAATAAAAAGTAAAAACATAATTACGTGCTTCAAGTCTCAATCCCTAGGTCTCTTACACTCTGGGAGCGGATTTAATAAATTCAGCAAATGCACTTGAGGTTAATAATGGATTAATACATTGCTGTGGCTAGAGAACATTTACATTTTGACATGGGTCTTCAATATCTTAATCTAAAGAAGCAAATATTGTGGAAATTTCAGACACTACCTCAATCTGACAGGGGAAGTATTTTGTATTAGTTCTAACTTTCCCCTTCCCTAATTTACCCATGTATAGAATTGGTCCTCATCCCTGACTGTGGGGAGACTTTTGATAGTTATTACCTTTTCTTTCTTTCCTTCTTTCCTTCCTTCCTTCCTTCCTTCCTTCCTTCCTTCCTTCCTTCCTTCCTTCCTTTCTTTCTTTCTTTCTTTCTTTCTTTCTTTCTTTCTTTCAATTTTTTTGAGACAGAGTTTCACTCTGTCACCTAGGCTGGAGTACAGTGGCACAATCTGAGCTCACTGCAACCTCTGACTCCCAGGTTCAAACAATTCTCCTGCCTCAGCCTCCCGAGTAGTTGGGATTACAGGTGCCTGCCAGCATGCCTGGGCAATTTTTGTATTTTTAGTAGAGATGGAGTTTCACCCTTTTGGTCAGGCTGGTCTCGAATTCCTGACCTCAGGTGATCCCCCCACCTCGGCCTCCCAAAGTGCTGGGATTATAGGAGTGAGCTACCATGCCCAGTCAACTATTACCTTTTCTAAGAATGCTTTATAACATCATGGCATTTCAAATTGTGTAACATTCAGAATGTTTTCTGTTGTATCCATTCCTACGTCTTCACTACTTTCCTGGGACTTGACAGGGCATATTGAATCTATCCTGTAAAGCATGGGAACAAATAAGGATTCCAAAACGTGAATTGGATTTAGTTAATTTTCGTTTCTCCATCTCTCCGTACAGACGGGCAGCATGAGTGAACATCTAGTATGTATTTGATATGCGCTCAGTTGATACCGTAAAGAGATTTATAAAATGATGCCAACTTTGAGGGGTTCACACTCTAGGGGAAAGACTGTACTGTCAAAGTGGATACATTTGGAGGTTGAGGGCTTCACGGAGAGGAGGAAAGTTGTGCTGAGCCATGCAAATAAGCAGAAGCTCATCACCCACCCAATTTATGTCAGAATCAGAATCCAAAGCCAGGGACCCACCAACCAACCGTCTGGCCCAGCACAGTTTCCGTGTGGCAATTCCACTTCGGTTTTCTCATCTTACATCGCAGTGTATTTTGTTTCTTGTAACTCCTGCAGGATTTTTCTTAAAGCCTTACGTGGTGCTATTATCACGTGGCACAAAATGAAGCCGACCTGTTTGTGTGTGGGAATAGAGGGAGAATGACACTGCTGGGATGCAACGGATGGAGGGCGGAAAGCTGTCCAGCACCTTGTCTCTCCCAAGATATATAGCCCAGGGGCATTCCCATTCCTCCACGACACAAATCACAACTTCCTCGAGCTCTGATGGCTTCCCAGGTGGCTGACAGCATGGAGAACCTTGCTCATGTTTACCTGTTCTTGCATCCATTACTCACCTCTTCCCACATTCCCCTACACTTGCACACAAAGCCACAGAGTGGCTCAAAAAAAAAATGAAAAGCTTCCCCCCAACCCTATTCTAAAATGTCAAGTGTTTCAGTTTTGAGAAAAAAGAAAGCTGAAGAAACCATGACTCATGACATGGGCTGACAAACAACGGTCTGAAGGTATGCTGGTGAGTCACACCGTGGAGCTCTGCCTTTGTGTTGTGGTGAGGGCCGGGGCTGGAAGGAGCGTCATGGGGCCAGCCAGTAAAATTCCACTACTCTCCGAAGCCGATTGGGAGGAATTGAAAAACCCTGGGCTTTTTCCAGCCCCAGTGTAGTGGGTGACTTTGAGTCCTCTCAGGTATGGTGACCTGTATGGGAAATCAGGAAGAATGATTATTAATAACTGGAAAAACCCCCTATTATTATCTTTCCATGCCCAATGCCATGCTGAACCAGCTCTGCCTGCTTCTGCAAGCCGGTGAGGCTGCTGGATTTTCTCGAAGGGTATTGGGTTGCTAAGCAACAGTGCTGGCGGCGCCTATCATGCCCGGCGATGTCAGTGCCTGAGTGTGGCCTGCAGAGCACACTTGCTCCCCTCCCCGTCGCCTCCCCTCAACCCCTTCCCCGCCACATGAGAACAGTAATTTGCATCTCAGGGACAGGAGCTGTGCCAGGTGATTCTGTGTATAAAACAGCGCAGTGCAGCCCCTGAAGCACAAATACTGTTTTGGGTTACAAGGTGGTGCATGTGACGTATTTGAAAATACAGACTCATTTGTGTATACTCCCCCACATAAGGAGTGTAGGCTTCATCTAAAAGCCTGCATGTCAAATATTCCTTTCTAATACATCCTGGTGTGCTCTGCCTTGAAGTGTTTTTTTCCTGTCTGCCTGTCCAGCACCTTATTTATGCCCCATTCTGTCTCTCTCTCTCGTTGCCTTTGTTCCGCGGTCTCCTGGGTGATGGAGTTAGTGTTTGTGTGTAGGGATGTGTGGACAAGAGGGAGCTGATTTCTAGAGGTGAGACGGCCCTGTGGTTAACGGTTGGAGGCTGCTGTTGACAAGGCCTGTTGCTGTGGCAGTTTTGTTCCGGAAGTGGCCATTTTCTGGGCAGGGCTCCACCAGAGCCCCATCTGCCTGTGCCTTTGACTTCCTGTCAAGAGGCAGCAGGCTTCGTGAGCTGGGGAAGTGCCAGAGGCAGCCTTTCAGTTAGACAGACCTGGACCCAAACCCTTTCTCTTCCCCTAACCCTCTTTGGCATCTTGGCACGTGACTGTCCCCATTTCTGAAAAGGGTGTTCACAAGAACAGTCTGGCTGGGTTGTTGGGGTGCCTGAGTGTGATCGTGCATCTCCATGGCTGGCCATGGTGCTTATTCCATGGCAGATATTACCAGGATGCAGTGAGTCCCAGGAGGAAGGGCCTTTAAGATGTCATCTGGTTCCACACAGCAGGGAAGGGAACTGTAATTCCCCACTCTTCCTGTGGAGAATGAGGGCGGGCTCCGGATGGATGGCCAAAGGCTGCACAGAGGTGAACCTCCAGGGTAGGGTGGTTCTAGGCGCTGTTCACACTCCTGTCCCAGGGGTGTTTGGTCTGGGGCACATTGTGATATGTGTTTCCCTCCTTTCTTAAAATTAGCCCTTGGCGTCGGGGCCTTGCAGTGGACTGATGTCCCTCCTTAACTGAAGAGTCAGTCTGTTTATTTTTGGGGGGTCGTTTAGGGGGAAAAAAGTAGATATCTGAACAAAACTGGCTGGCAGGAACCTTTGGCTGACTGCCGGGCTTTGGTGGTGGTCAAGACCTGGAACTGAATTTGAGGCCTGGCCAGGGTGAAGGATGTCCCATAGGAGCCCGGGAGGATGACTCTGCCAGGCCTGCTTTTGACATCTCTGTCATGCTTCATGCTTTATGCTGCTCTGGGCCATGAAGCAAGAACTAAATCTGATGCCCAATTAAGGCCGAGCTCTTTTTTTTTTTTTTTTTGAGACACAGACTCACTCTGTTGCCCAGGCCATAGTGCAGTAGTATGATCATGGCTCACTGCAGCCTCAGTCTCCTGGACTCAAGTGATCCTCCCACCTCAGCTTCCTGAGTAGTTGGGAGTACAGGTGAGTCGGGTGAGTGCCGCCACACCTGGCTAATTTTTTTTTTTTTTTTTTTGGTAGAGATGGGGTTTTACTGTGTTACCCAGGCTGGTTTCAAACTCCTGGGCTGAAGGCCGTCCACTCACCTCAGCTTCCCAGTGTTGGGACTACAGGTGTGAGCCACTCATCTAGTCTAGCCTGAGCTCCTAAACAGGAAATGTGTGGCATGCCTTCTTTGAAGGTGGCTTTCTTATTCTGAGTTTTAAACCACAACCATTCTTATTCTGAGTTTTAAACCACAACCACTGAAGATGGTCAGTGCCTGCGGAACACATACCATTTCCGCTCAGAGAAACCATTCCTCCTTAAGGAAAGCTGGGGCCATTCCTGGTCTGGCGTTCCCAGTGAAGGAAGAGCCAAGTGGATGCCCCTCGACCCTGGCCCGAGGCGCTGGGTTATGGTCCAGCTGGGCACCCTACTCTTTAGGAGGTGGAGAGGGGAATAGAGGGATTGGTCTAGGTTTGTGTGGGTCAGAGACAGGTAAGAACAGTTATAGTAGTTGCCAGGCAAAGTAAATAGGAAGCAGACAGAAAGGCCCAGGCACGCAGGAGACCGCAGCTACAAGGGCAGGGAGAGGGACACGTTGGTGGAAAAGGGAAATGAGGAGGGGCTCTTGGAGATCCTGCCAAGGAGGCGTTCTCTGAACCTGTCCTGCTGACACACCCACTGCAGGGTCCACTGAGACAGCAAGGCAGGAAGGGTGGAAAGGGTCTGCCAGGGGCAGTGCCTGGCATGCACTAGAGGTTATGTAGAGTCTGGGATCAGTGACAGAAGATCACATCTAGAACCACGGTCAAGAATGTGAGCCAGATTTTCTGGGGCTCGGTCCTGGCTTTGTCACTTAACTGTGTCACTTGGAGCAAGTCACATACCTCTTGCAGACTCAGTTGCTCATCAAAAAAATGGGAATTGTATATATATATATATAAATATATATAAA
>NW_016807866.1:3320739-3348922 GCF_001698545.2 Rhinopithecus bieti
CAGAAGATCACATCTAGAACCACGGTCAAGAATGTGAGCCAGATTTTCTGGGGCTCGGTCCTGGCTTTGTCACTTAACTGTGTCACTTGGAGCAAGTCACATACCTCTTGCAGACTCAGTTGCTCATCAAAAAAATGGGAATCGTATATATATATATAAATATATATAACATATAATTATGTATTTATTTATAATAAATGTGTATATATAATTATATAAGATTATAATAATCACAAATGGGGTTATATATAATATATAGTTATACATTAATTTATAATATATATTTATTTATAATATATGTGTATATATACACATATATACATATGTATGTCTGTCTATATCTAAATGAGCTAACCATGTAAAGCCCTGTGTACGTGCCTGGCATGTAGGATACTTCATCACTGTCACCTCTTTTTGTTATTATGACCTGAGCGTCTCCCTGTTCACCAGCCCTTGTTCTTTAGTCACAGGTTGACAGTAGATCCTGAGGAACCTCAGTTCTATCCCGAAATGTGAAAGCCTTTTTACTCAACCACAAAGAAGTGGTCAGCAGAAAACTGGGCATCCTGGCCTCTGGGGCCACGAGCAGCACTCAAGAGGAGCTACTGTTTTCCCTGCCTGTTAGCATGTGGCCTGGGGCCTTCTGGGCTATTTGAAAATTAGGACACAAGAAGTCCAAGCAGCACCTGGTGATTAAAGTGGGTTCTCTATCAGAGAGAGGCGTGACCTTCGAGGGCATCCATACAGGAGCCAGGGGCAAAGCAGAAGGTGGGAGGGACTCTCCAGGCTCAACCCTTTCAGCATAGTCAGGGGAGCCTGGCAGCTGGATTCCAGCCCTGCCCAGAGCCACCCAGAGAACTGAGGGAGGGGGATAGCTGCTCAGCTGAGTGATGGGAGGCTCCAGAAATAGTTGTCAACCTCATCGAACCAGAGATGAGCCCTTAGGACAGCCAGGGTGTTGATTTCCAGCCAGGCAGGGCTTTGGTTCTCCAGTGGGATGTGGACAGGGTTCACTGCAGCCTCTCAGCAGATGAACTAGGGGAGAGACACTACCCCAACCATGCTCCCCCGACCCTTGGGTGTTAAGTAAAAGTATCTCCTCTTTTCCTCTCTGCTCTCTCCACTTTACAACAAAATAGTATCTTTAGTCTGCAAAACCAGGACCAGGAAGAATCTTCACAGCTAGACGGGGCCATGGAAAGATGATGAGGTATATCGGGAAATATGTAACCTCGTAATACTTCTGCTGCAAAACCTCCTGACATTCTGAATGAACAGTCACATGCAGCCTCTTTCGTGCAAAATGGAGCTCATAAGAAAGTAAAGCAAATCTGTAGGGGCCAAATGAAGAGGGAACTGGAAGTCAGAGCTTCAAGTACATGACTGATGTGGTATATTCCCTGGGGATGGGGGTGTACATGCTGGTTTTGGGAACCAGGGCACTTGGGTTTAAAAGTTCGTCCAGGACATTTGTGTGATTCTCAGTTTTTGGATGTTGGTGAAAAGTGCTGCTTAGAACATTCTGGTATGTGAGTTTTTGTTGAACATAAGATATTTATGTTGGACAAATATTTAAGATACAAATTATTTAATTTAGGTATGTATAAACTCAGATTTGGAGAATACTGCTAAACAGATTTTCAGAGTGGTTGTTCATTTTAAATAACAGCATATGGGCCAGGCACTGTGGCTCATGCCTGTAATTCCAGCACTTTGGGAAGCCAATGCAGGAGGATTGCTTGAGGCCAGGAGTTTGAGACCAGCCTGGGCAATATAGTGAGACTCCATCTCTACAAAAAATTAAAATATTAGCTGGGCATGGTGGTGTGCACCTGTAGTTCCAACTACTCAGGAAGCTGTGATAGAAGGATCACTTGAGTCCAGTATATGGAGGCTGCAGTGAGCTGTGATCACACCAGTGTGTTCCAGACCAGGCAACAAAGCGAGACCCTGTATCAAAAAAAAAAAAAAGAAAAAAGAAAAAAAAAGTCCAACAGCAATGACAACAGTGTAGGAGCATTCTAATTGCTCCACATCCTCCCCAACAATTTGTATTGTCTTTTCCTCAGGCTTATTTTAATCACTCTGGTGTGGATTTGCATTTCTTTCTTCCTTTCTTCCTTCTTCTTGGCGCGCGCGGCCTTTCCTTCTTTCCTTCCTTCCTTCCTTCCTTCCTCCTTCCTTCTTCCTTCCTTCCTTTCCTTCTTGCTTCCTTCTTCTTCCGGGTCCTTCCTTCCTTCCTTCATTCCTTCCTCCTCCCTCCTCCTCTCTCCCTTGTCCTCCTTCCTTCCTTCCCTTCCTTCCTTCCTTCGCTTCCTTCTTCCTTCCTTCCTTCCTTCCCTCTCCCTCCTCCCTCCTCCTGCGCCATCCGCCTCCTCCTTTCCCTTGCCTTTCTTCTTCCTTCCTTCCTCCTTCCTTCCTTCCTTCCTTCCTTCCTTCCTTCCTTTCCTTCCTTCGCTTCCTTCCTTCCTTCCTTCCTTCCTCCTTCCTTCCTTCCTTCCTTCCTCCCGTCCTCCCTCCCTCCTCTCTCTCCTTTCTTTCTTTGCGATGGACTCACTCTGCGCCAAGGACTGAGAGTGCAGTTGCCCGATCTCGGCTCACTACGCACCCCCCTCTTGCTCCCAGGGGGTTCAAGTGGTCGCCTGCCTAAGCCTCCCGAGGTAGCTGAACTACAGGTGTGTGCTACCACACCCCAGCTAATTATTTGTATTTTTAGTAGAGGAGGGGGTTTCACCATGTTGGCCAGGATGGTCTCCATCCTCTTGATTGGAGATTGTGACTGCCCACCTCAGCCTCCCAAAGTGCTGGGATTACAGTGTGACCACTGCGCCAGCCTTGGATTTGTATTTCTAGCGATGATAATAAGAGCGTACTTTCTCATAATTATTGTGGCTTTGATACCTGCTTTTATGAAAGTGTCCTGTTTCAAGTATTTTGCTCATTTATTTCTAGTGGGTCATTGACTTTTCTTACTGATTTATATGTTCATACTTGAGTTATAGATTTGTATTCTGTGAAATATAAATCTTTGACCATAAATATTATTGCAAAAATCTCTCGCACCATTCTTTAGCTTCTTTTTACTCTTTCTTTTTCCTTCCTTTTTGTAGATGGAGTCGCACTCTAGTTGCCCAGGTCTGGATGCCAATGGCGAGATCCTCGGCTCCTGCAACCTGTCTCCTGGGTCAAGCAATTCTCCGAGCTTCAGCCTCCTGAATAGCTGGATTTCCGTTGCCCCACCACCATGCTGCCTAAAGTATTTTTGTCATTCCTTTAGTAGAGTGGGTTTCACCATGTTGCGCCAGACTGGTCTCAAAACTCCTCACCTCAGGTGATCCAGCCCACCTTCGGCCTCCCAAGTGTCTGGGATTAAGGCAAAAGCACCACACCCGGCACTTCATTCCTTGATGTTTTTGATAAGCAGATGTCCTGAGTTTATTAAAGTTCAATCTCTTATTTTTTCCTTATAAGATTAAATTACTTAAAAAATATTTGCTTTGTCAAAATCCCATGATTTTCCTGGTGATTTTTAAGATTTATTTTTATATTTTCAAATTTAGAACTACAATCCATCTTGAATTCTTTTTTTATATATATAGTTTTTAAAAAATATGGAGGTTGATATTAATTTTTTTACGTCTAGATAGCCAACTGACCCAATGCTATTTATTGAAAATAATATTATTTCTCTTATTGTGTCACATTGTCACCCTTGCTGTAAATCAAGTGACCATATATCTATAGGTCAGTTTCTGGATCCTGGATTCTGTTCCACCGGTCTATTTGTTTATCCTTGTGACATTATCTTATTGTATACCATCACTTCATTTTATAATGAGTCTTGATATCAAATAGGGAAAGTCTTCCAACTTTGTTCTTCTTCAAGATTGTCTTGGTTTTTTTTGCCCCTTAGCATTTTCATATAAAATTTAGAATCAGCTTGTCAATTTCCATACACACTCACAGTAAACCTGCTGGGATTTTTATTAGAATTACACAGAAACTCTAGATATGCCAGATTGTAGAGAGTTTATATATTTATAATATTGAATCTTCCAATATTGAATGGTAGAGCTCTTACACACTTCCATTATGTTAATATCTAGGTTTGTGATTTTTTTGGATGCTACTATATATTAGTCTGTTCAGGCTGCCATAACAAAATAACATAGACTAGGTAGCTTAAATAACAGAAATTTGTTTCTCACAGTTCTGGTGGTTGGGAAGTTCAAAAGCAAGGTACCAGCCAATTTGGTTCCTAGTGAGCATTTTTCCTGGTGTAGAAGAGGGTTATTCTTCTAGGTGGCCACCATCTTGCTATGTGTTCACATGATATCTTCTTTGTGGGTATGTCAGGAGAGATAGCAAGTGAGCAAGCTCCCTGGTGTCTCTTTTATAAGGGCATTAATCCCATCATGGAAGGCCCACCTTCATGGCCTCATGTAACCTTAATTATTTCCCCAAAGCCCCATTTTCAAATACAATATATTGGGGGTTAGGGCTTCAACATGTGAATTTTGGAGGGACATAAACATTCAGTACATAACATACTGTAAATTCTTCATGTAGGTTCAAGGTTGAAATGCATATAACCCATTTGGTTTGGGAATTCTTAAGATAAAACATTAATATAGAAGTGGTATCACTTCTATATTATACATTAATATACCAGTGGTATCCCTGCCATGTCTGTCAGAAGCAATAAAAAATCTTCTCTGGAGGAACGTTCCCTCAATTGAGGCAGTTCAAGATTGCTACGAACAGAGTCCTACTAAATATAAGTTCACAATCCAATTACAAAACATATGGGGAATCAATTTATTATGAGCAAGAGTCAGCAGACCAAGCAACTGATGGATTATATTTCAAGAACTTAAGACAATAGAACTATCAAATATTCTATAAAATAAATATATTTAAAATGATTAAAGACTTAAAAAGGAATTGAAAATTGATAAAGAGAATAAGACTATTAAAAGGAGGAGGCAGATTTGAAAAATAATCTAATAATATTAATAAAAATGAAAAGTATATAGTCATTAAAACTAAAAACTCAATGGACAGATTAGAGACAGCTGAAGGAGAATTAGGGAATTGGAAGGTACAGTAAAGGAAATTTCATAGAAAGCAGTTTAGAGAGATTAAGAGTTGGAAAATATGAAAGAGAGATTAAGAGACAAGTAGGACAGAATGAGAAATTCTAATATACATATAATGGGGTTTCCAGAAGGTAAGAAGATAGATAATGGGGCCAGGCATGGTGACTCATGCCTGTAATCCCAGCACTTTGGGAGGCCAAGGCAGGTGGATCACTTGAGGTCAAGTGGTCAAGATCAGCCTGGGCAACATGGTGAAACCCCACCTCTACTTAAAAAAAAAGTACAAAAATTAGCTGAGCGTGGTGGTGGGAGCCTATAATCCCAGATACTCAGGAGGCTGAGGCAGGAGAATCACTCGAACCTGGGAGGTGGAGGTTGCAGTGAGTTGAGATCGTGCCATTGCACTTCAGCCTGGATGACAGATGAGACTCCATCTCAAAAAAAAAAAAAAAAGAGAAAGATAGATAAAGGGGAAGAGGCAGCAGTTAAAGTGAAAGTGGCTAAACATTTTTTATAATTGATTTAAGACTTAAATCTTAAAAATCAGTAAGACTGATTACTCTTGAGTGGGAATTTAAAAAATGTATATGTATAGTTTAGAGGATAAAGGGGGAATCAGTAAAACTCAAACAATCCAAAAGAAAGAGAAAAGAAACAAAGAAAAGACAAAGTAGGAAGTATAAAATAAAGCAATGGCAATAAACCTAAACATATGAGTAATCATAATCCATACAAATAGAATAAATTATTCAGTTAAAAGACAGAAGCTAGGCATGGTGACTCATGGCCTGAAGTCCCAGCTACTTGGGAGGATGGTGTGGGAGGACTGCTTGAGTCTAGGAGCTTGAGGCCAGCCTGTGCACCACAGTGAGACCCTGTCTCAAAAAAAAAAAAAGACAGAGATTGTTACAATAGGTTAAACACACACACACACACATACACACGCACATGCAATCTAGTATTCTAGTATGCCTCTTGTTTACACGAGCGATGCAGAAAGTTTGAAAATACACACCAGGGGTATACTAATCAAAAGAAAGCTAGTTCAGTTATAGTAATAACAGACAAAATGGACTTTTTTATACGTGTATAAAAGTACTTTAAAGAGAAAAATAGTCACTACATATGGTAAAAGGAACAGTTCATTAAGATACATTCACCTCCATTGTACCTAGCAAGATCACCTTAAAACATATGTAGCAAAAATTTACAAAATTAGGGGGAAAAATAGACAAATCCATACTTGTAGTGAGAGATTTTAACATACCTCTCATAGTAATTGATAAACCAAGAAGACAGAAAATTAGTATGATTATGGAACATATGAACAATATAAGAAGCTTGAACAATAATTGTATGTGTAATTTTACACTCAACAATCAGAGAATAGGCCAAGTGCAGTGGCTCATGTCTGTAATCCCAGCACTTTGAGAGGCCAAGGCAGGCAGGTCACTTGAGGTCAGGAGTTCCAGACCAGCCTGGCCAACATGGCGAAACTCCAACTCTACTAAAAATACAAAAATTAGCTGGGCGTGGTGGTGGGCACCTGTAATCTCAGCTACTCAGGAGGCTGAGGCATGAGAATAGCTTGAACTCCAGAGGTGGAGGTTGTAGTGAGCCGAGATTGTGCCACTGTACTCCAGCCTGGGCAACAGAGCGAGACTTCGTCTCAAACAACAACAGCCTCCACCTGCCAAAAAAGTTAGATAATATACATTCTTTCTAAGCAGATACAGAAAATATACAGATTTTGATCGTGCTCTAGATATTTATATCATAAAGTTATTTATGGAAAGCTTAAAAACTTATAAAATGATACTATACCATATTCATGGATATTATCTTCTTAAGAAACATAAAATACATGGGAGCAACAGACCCTAAATTCAGGCTGTAGGTTTTTCTGCAGTTGGGAGGAGGAAAAGGGGATAGGGGAGGGACATATTAGGGGCCTCAGTGGTATCTGTAGTGCTTAAAACAATCTTACATAAAAGATCACCTTCCTGTCCTGATCCAGAAGGGGTCTAACCTCTAAGCCTCTCTCTCTCCCACTGATTATAACTAAAACTTTTAAAAGCAGAAAATTCTTAAGACTTGGAAAAGTCATAGCATGCAGTCTGGGGAAAGGAGTCAAAACTTGAAGAATGAACTGTTCAGAACTAAATTTCTCATTTCCTCCCTTCTATTTCCCAACTTTGATCTGAGGGCAGCCTAGTTGTGGACGTAAAATCCTGAGAAAAACCCTATATTTCTGGCCAGAGGACTGAGAAAATGGATCCCTGGGAACTAGATAACAGGGCAGCAGTCCCCAACTCTTTGGCACCAGGGACCAGTTTCATGGAAGACAATTTGTCCATGAACCTGGGTAGGGGATGTTTCAGGATGATTCAAGTGCATTACATTTATTGTGCCCTTTTATTTCTATTGTTATTACATTGTAACATATAATGAAATAATTATGCAACTCACCATAAGGTAGAATCAGTGGGAGTGCTGAGCTTGTTTTCCTGTAACTAGACGGTTCCATCTGGGGGTGACAGATCATCAGGCATTAGATTCTCATAAGGAGCACACAACCTAGATCCCTTGCATGCGCAGTTCACAACAGGGTTTGTGCTCCTGTAAGAATCTGATGGCTCTGCTGATCTGACAGGTGGCGGGGATCAGGCAGTAATGCGAGCGATGGGGAGTAGCTGTAAATACAGACGAAGCTTTGCTTGATTGCCCACAGCTCACCTTCTGCTGTGCTGCCTGGTTCCTAACAGGCCATGGACCTGTACCGGTCTACGTCCCAGGGACTGGGGGCTCCTGGAGCAGGGGAAATGCTGGAGAAGAAGGATTCCTTAGTTCTGTGTATGGACCAACACAAATCTTGGGTTCAGCCTGAAGTTGCATATACCCAGGACAGACCTAAAAGCACTACAGCAAACGTTTTCACAACTGACCTGACACTAGAACCCTGCAAACAGAAGGCAAGACAGAACCTGTAATCTCAACACAGCAGGGTTGATGGCCTGCTAAACAAAACGAAACCAACATTCTCTAGAAGTTTTACAAGAAGAATCTAGAATTTCACAGAGTATTATTAGAAATGTACGAGATACAATCCAAACTTACTTAACACATAAAGAACCAGGAAAATGTGATTATTTTTCAAAGGAAAAGGCAATAGATTATGTTAATCCTGAGATGGCCCAGATGCTGAAGTTATCAGACAAATACTTTATCTGTTATAACCAAGCCCACGAGGTAAAGGTAAACACCTTAAGATGGAAAGAAAAAAGTGGCAAATAAATAGAAACTATTATAAAAGAATACAATACAACTTTTGAAAGTGAAAATTATAATATCTGAAAAACAAAATTCATTGAATGGGCTTAATAGCAGAATGGAGATGGCAGAGGAGTCAGTGAACTTGAAGATGTATCTATAAAAATTATCTAGTCTAAAGGACAGAGAGAAAAAAATGATTGAAAAAAATTAATAGAATCTCAGTGGCCTGTGGTATAAGACCAAAAGTTCTGACATTCTTGTTCTTGTACCACCAAAAGGAAAGAGAAAGGAGACTGGATTAGGAAAAAATATATATTTGAAGAATTAACAGCTGAAAATGTCTTACATTTGGGCAAAACATAAATTTGTAGATGTAAGAAGCCTGGCAAGTCTCAAACAGAATAAACTAAAAGGAAATCATGTCCAGATGCATCACACACTGTTGAAAACCAGGTATAATGGAAAAATCTTGAAAGCAGCCAGAAATAAGTAACACATTATATATAGGGGAACAATGATTCATACGACTGAGTATTTCTTACCAGAAACCATGGAGGCCAGAAGACAGTAGAATAACATTTTTAAAGTGCTTAAAGAAAGGAGCTTTTAACCCAGAATTCTATATTCAGAAAAAATATCCTTCAGGAATGATGGTAAAATAAAGACATTCTCAGATTAAGAAAAAGTGAGAGAATTCTTTGATATTAAACCTGCTCTAAAATAAATGCCAAAGAGAGACTTACAGGCTGAAGGTAAATGGTACCCTCAGGAATGAAGGAAGAGCAACAGAAATGGTAAATATTGGGCTAAATAAAATACCCTATTTTTATCCATTTAAATTATTTAAATATTTACAGCTGTTGAAGGCAAAAATCGTAACATTGGTGAGGTTCTCAATGTATATAGATATAAACATAACAGCTATAACATAAAGGGGGAGGGTAAAAGTATGTATATGTTTGTCAGACTCCTACATTTTACTTTGAATTGGTAAAATAGTAACTTGAAGTAGACTGTAAAAGACTAGGAATGCATATTGCGATATCTAGAACAGTCACTATACACACACACATATACAAAGAGATATTGCCAAAAAAGCCAATAGATACATTAAAATGAAATACTAAAAACTTTAAGTAATTCAAAAGAAGGTAGGAACAATGAAACAGAACCAAAACACATAGAGGACAAACAGAAATCACATAATAAAATAATAGACATACATTCAACCATACCAATAATTACATTAAATGTAAATGATCTAAACATACTGCTAAAAAAACAGAGATAGTCAGATTGGATAAAAAAGACTCAAATATAAGCTGTCTACAAAAAGCTAATTTAAATATGACATAGGTTAAAAAAGGAAACAATATAAAGCAAATATGATGAAATGATAGAATCAAGTGGTAGATACCTGTGAGTTAATTCTGTTACTTGCTATTATATTCTATATGTTTGAAAATATTCATAATAATAATAAAAGGTGATTGGATGATTTCTTACATAAATATTCTAGTCCTCTAGGGAAGGAAAGGAAAGATTGGCTAATGGATACAAGTTATGGCAAGATGGGAGGGATAATTCTAGTGTTCTATAACACTTTAGGGTGAATATAGTTAACAATAATTAAATGTACATGTTCAAAAAGCTGAAAGAGAGAATTTGTTTTTTTTTTTTTGAGACAGAGTCTTACCCTGTCACCCAGGCTGGAGTGAAGGGGAGTGATCTCAGCTTACTGCAACTTCTGCCTCCTGAGTTTAAGTAATTCTTGTGCCTCAGCCTCTTGTGCCTCTGCAGCTCTGTAGCGATTATTATTATATACATTTTTAAAGACAGAGTCTCGCTTTATTGCCCAGGCTGGAGTACAGTGGCATGATCTTGGCTCACTGTAATCTCCACCTCCCGGGTTCAAGCAATTCCCCTGCCTCAGCCTCCTGAGTAGCTGAGACTACCGGCATGCATCACCACGCCTGGCTAATTTTTTGTATTTTAATAGAGATCGGGTTTCACCATGCTGGCCAGGATGGTCTTTATCTCCTGACCTCGTGATCCGCCCACCTCAGCCTCCCAAAATGCTGGAATTATAGGCATGAACCACTGTGCTCAGCCTAAAAGAGAGGATTTTGATTGTTCACAACACAAAAAAATGATAAATGTTCGAGGTGATGGATATGCTAATTACCCTGATTTGATCATTATACATTGTACACATGTATCCAAATATCACTCTGTGTCCCATAAACATGTACAATTATTGCATATCAACTAAAAATAAAAAGAATCAATGCCCTTTAGATGGGTATATAAGATCTTTAGATGCCCAGTTCCAGACTGATGTCTCATCTTTTTCCCTTTAGTCCCTGGTATGGGACCAGAGCTGAGGATCTGGAATCAGACTGCTTAACTCAAATTCTACTTCTTACCTGGTGATCATGTCCAAAGGACTTTAATTTTCTTAAACCTCAGAAGACTTCAACTGTAAAATAAGTATAACATTGCCTAACACTAAGGGTTTATTTTGAGGAATAAACGTAATATTGTACCTAAGTAATGGCAAAATGCTTGGCACATAGGACTTGTTCAAATGAACGTGAGCTGTTATTAGCTAGACTGATTCGCCTGGCTAAGTCACTGATTCCACTACAGGTCATCCTAATTCCTTGCCTTTTACTACCAACAAAACACAGATTGCAACACATTAATGGCTGGTGAAATCAATGGAGTTTATTGTGGCCAGCATTACAAAAAATTGTAATGAAATGATATACAACAGAATAGAATGGGTTGGAATTTAACAGAATTTAAAATAGCAGAATAGAATAGCATTTTTAAAAAGTGAATTTGTATAGTTAGGGTAATGATTGTTACAGCGTGTGGGTATAAAACATATTTATTTTTGTGGGTTTTGGCCAAAAGAAGCTTGAGAAACACTGATTTCCATGATTCCTTTTGCCTGGAGTAACGAGGCTTATTGTTGGCCTCCGGTGGATTTTCAACAGCCTGTTGGAGCCCCACTTCCTTGAAAAGTTTTCACATGATTTTCCTTAGCTGAAATGCAAAACCTGTGGAAGCCAAGGGTGGGTTTTAAACAAGGGAGTGATTAGATATGATTTACATTGTAAGAACAGGTGCTCCTGTGACGAGGACTGAGGAAGCCTCAGGAGGGAGTGAGAGCAGAAGGGAGCCCACCTGTGGTCATCTCAGCAACAGCAGAAGAACCTGGGCTGCTGGGAGTGGAGTTGGAGAGAAACAGGTTGATTTGGTAGTTATTCTGCAGGTAGAATGGACAGGCGAATTCCGCGAGATGCCCTGGGGTCGCTCGCTGCTCAGGCTCAGGTCTTTCTGTGGCTTCTTCTTGGTCAGTCTGGCTCCATTCCTCCATGTCTGGCTCCTATCACTGCCTACATTCGGAGTCCATTTTCTGATGCCCTCTTTCAGCTCTTTGCCTGCACTTACCTGTGACTGCCTGCTCATCTCTCCAGGTGAACTGGAGCTCCTGGGAGTCCTTTCCTTTGTGGGGGTTATCAGTATCAGAATGGAGTGACTTCCATCAAACTCTAACAAAATGGAGGCGGAGACCATGCAGAGCCAGCCTACACGCATGCCTGTAACAGGACTTCTCACCAGGAATCCCTGCACATATGCCTATGACGGGGACTATGCCAGGAACTCCTCACGTATGCAGGATTCGAGGTAAGTCATTTGCTCAAGGACACTTGCCCAGCAATGGCAGCCTCTACCAATGAGACGTCGCCAACTCCTGTAATCAATGGTCTTTGTTTCCAAACAGCTTATGTGGAATTCTCCTTTTTTTTTTGTCTGTAAAAGTTTTCTTTAGCTCCGAGCTCTTTAGATATGCCTATGATTCATCCCAGCACATGTTTCCCAGGTTGCAATCCTCTGCAATTCCCAAATAAGCTCTTTTTGTGGAGATCCTGTCTCTCTCTGTCATTATTTAGGTTGACACCTTTTATGTCCTGCATTGCTGTTGATGACACCCACATTTGTACCTCTTGCTTGAACGTCCCCATCCCCAACAATGAAATTCCTATCTCTGTCTACTCGGTACCTCTATTTGAACCGCTAAGATGAGTATCCCAAACCGAGCTCCTGTGATGCCCCCAAAGCTGCTCCTCCTCACCACTTCCTCCTCTCAGCAATGGCAGCTGTATTCTTCTTTGGGCTTTATTCAGTCCCCCAACTTTGGAGCTTTCTTGACCCCTCTCTATTGTTCACACGCCATATTCAGTGTGTCGGCAAATCCTTTGGCCCTGCCTTCCAAAGACATCCAGAATCTCCTCACTTCTCACGACCTCTCTGTCTCACTCTGTGTCAGGCCATGCTGTGTGTCACTTGCACAGTCGCAGGAGCCTTGGATCGAGTCCTTCAGACCTTCTACCTCTTTGACTTCATCTCGTGCTGCTCCAAGCCCCGTGCTCTTCCTTGGACACACCGGGCATGCTCCTGGCAGAGCCTGTGCACTTGCTGTTCCCTTTGTCGGGAAGCCTTTTCCCCAGATATCTGCTCAGCTCATCCCTTGTCTCTTTCAGTTCTCACTCAGATTCTCCTTCTCAGTTGAGTCTTTCTGACCATCCTCATTAAAATCAAATAACACCCCTACTCCACTCCCTTGCTCATTTTCCTCATCCATTTCCACCCCCCCAGGACTAATCACTCTCTAACATTCTCTCTCTGTATATTTTTAATATATTCATTTATACGTCTTGCATAAACAAAATGATTTGGTTTATTGTCTATCTCTTCTTGCTAGAATGTAAACTCCACAAGGGTAAGAGTGCTTGTTTATTTTGTCACCGTTGTGTCCCTGGCTCCTAAAATGCTGATGGTGTGGCCAGCTGCATGCGCTGCTGTCTCTATTTTGAAATCCTTAGTAAATTTTGGGCAAGACCCTCCTCTTTCATTTTATGCTGGACCTGGAAAATTACGGAGCGGGTTCTGACTTCCAGGCACATAGTACGCATTCAATAAATAATCTCTTGAATGAATGTTGAATGTGGTGGTTTTCAAAGCAGATGTGAGATAAGAGGTTACTGATTGGTAGACTGAATGGAGGGAGGGCTGATTATTCGTTCCTTCATTCAATAACATTCAACAAATATTTACCTGACATCCTTAGGGATTAAATTTCTGTCCACTGATAGCGAACCTCATACATTGTGTTGCACACTTCATAGATTTGAGGGATTTTAGGAATACAGCACCCTGTGATGTAGGTATGATTGTCTCCACTTCCAGATGAGGATACTGAGAAGTTAAGGCATTGCCTGAGGTCGTGTGGCTAGTGGAAGCCACAGGCAGAATTATCCCATGGCCGGCCAGGCTGAGCTGTGGGGGCAGCTCCTGTACTTTCAGTCTCCTCCTTCAGAATCCCTCCTCCTCACTCCCCATTCATGGGCTGCTTCTCCCAGGATCAGGCAGCCTCTGTCCACGTTTTCTCACTTCACCCTTTCTCTTTGCAGAATTAGAAAGAATCGGCTCTCACCTATTTGTTTCTTACTGTGGATTTATCCATGTGTCACCTCTCCCAGGCAGAATTACATTCTGAAGGCATCTCTAATTGAGATTGCTCCATGGGGAAGGACTCTTAGACCTCAGGAAGCAGTTGTTAAGGCCCTGGAGTGAGGCAGGAACCCCAAAGCCCTGATGACACCCCATGTAGGTACCCCTAAACCTGCCTACATTTCAGGCCAGGCCTCCAGTATAGAGATGGAAAATAGTCCCACTTTTGGTCACAGATTCTAGAAAACTGTGAAATTCTGGGGAAATCCATTTTGAGTAATACCTTTTAGAAGAAGGAAAAATGGAAGTAGCTTATCATAGCATGGGTTTTGCTAGACAAAGATGGCAATACATTTAACAACTCTTAAGTATGCGCAGCTGACATCTCGTAGAGTAGGGCTGGTGACTAAACCAGAAGTTACTGTCTGCATCCTCTGTCACTTACAAATAAAAATGAGGACCAGGCCTTAGTTATGAAATGCATGAACAACCTCTGCTGTGGGAGCCACATAAAAAGATGGTGATTCCAAATATTTAACCTTATCATGTGTCTGTGTGGTTTCATTTGAAAATGTGGGGTGCCTGAAATTCTCAGAACTTCGAAAACTCTTAAGTTTTTTTTTTTTTGAGACAGGGTCTTACTCTGTTGCCCAGGCTGGAGTGCGGTGGTGCAATCATAGTTCACTGCAGCCTCAAACTCCTGGCCTCAAAGGATCCTCTCAAATACCTGGGATTACAGATGCATGCCATCGTGACCAATTTTTAATTTTTTTTTTGTAGAGACGAGGGTCTTTCTATGTTGCCCAAGCTGGTTTTGAACTCCTGGACTCAAGACATACTCCCACCCTAGCCTCCCAAAGTGCTGGGATTACAGGCAGAATTCACCACACCCAGTTGAAACTCTATGCATTGAAATAACAAATATAAGAAATAGGTTAAAATATAATACATAATAAATATAATAAATACACAAATATATAAATATACTATTCTACATGTAAACTCATATGTATTTTATATATGAATATATTATATATTTTGTATATGACTATATTATATATTTAATATAATATATTGTATATATATTTGAAAATATTGTACATATAAAGTATATGACATATAAAATCAGAAATAAACGTAAGGAATGTAAGTATTGAAATTACATTGTAAGCTTGCTTTTTGTACTCAGACCTTCCCCACAGTATTAGGATGGTTTCATTGGCAAGTAAAAGAAACTGACCCTAACCCAGCTTAGGACTTCAGGAAAATTGATTGAATGATTGATTGATTGCTTCTATGACTGAACACGCTGCCTCACCTCCAGGCCTCCTGGCTTGATGCTCAGAGGGGCAAAAGGAGCTTCTCTCTTCTCCCAGCAGTCCCATGTCGAATCCTAGGTGAGCTCGGGCTGGCCTTACTCGGACACATGCCCTTCCCTTGTGCCCTTGACTTAGCAGGAAGGATGGGGGGCTGATTAGCCAGACCTCGAGGGGGCCAGAAACTGTGACCGAACCCCCGAGAATCAATACCGTCAGCTTTGGGGAGAAGCAGCTCCCAGAAAAAAGAAACAGTAATTGCTTATAATCTTGCTTTTCTTTCCATGCTGACAAGAGACATTTTCCCCGAGACTGACAGAAAGCGCCGTGTTGTCAAGAACTAGTCCTTTCTCTTAGCTGTTTTCATAATTCCAGGTGTTTTGTGTTCCAGTCAAAAGACTCAAGAAAAGAAAAATTTCCCGAGACAGAGGATCAACTTCTTTATTTTGGAAACAGTAGCTAACATGTGGTCTCTGGACTCAGGCTAACCTAGATTTCAACACTGCATCTCCTGTGGAGTGTAGGAACGTGGGAACTTAGGTCTTGTTGACCTTCACTTTCCCCATTTGTAAAACACAGATAAAATTATACCCCTCTTAGTTTTATGGTAAGGATTAGATAAAATAACACATATTACCAAATAGCACAGGTCTCTGTAGATTTTCTTTTATTTACTTTCTCCTTCAAATACCCACTGGGTAATTTTTTACCGCTGGAGAAGCCTTGGAAAAGCGGTGATACCAGATGCATTCCCTTATCTTATCTCTTGTCACATTCATTATGCTGAAATCATCCATTTAAGTGTGTCTCTCTCTTTTATTTTCCATCAGGCAGTAGGTTCCTTGAGATCCAGGGCCATGTGTTATCCATTTTGATGTCCCCAGTGTCAAACTTAATGCCTGGGAACACAATAGGAATTCAATCAATGTGGAGCTGCTGAACTATTGAACCACCAGGTAGAGCTTTTGAGGATGACCGATCGTTGTTGCCTTTAGAAAAGCCAGATTGATGGGTTCCACCCACACAGAGCCAAGTTAGACTATTTTCTGGAATTCGTTTAACCCGGGGTATGTATTTACCTGGACCTCAAATGGAATGTTGATGTGACCAAGTCATTTTATAGGGGAATGGCAAGGCAGGGAAGAGGCAACAGGGAGTTACATGGCTGGTTGGAACCTTCACTCTCCTGCCTACTTGCTTGTGGAATCTTGAGGAAGTTTTTTGATCTATTTCTACCTCAGTTTTCTGATCCTTAAAATGGTACCGCAATAATACCAACCACATAGGACTACTGGGATAATTAAATGAGACAATGTATTTAAAAAGCCACTGTGGGCAGGGCATGGTGGCTCATGCCTGTAATCCCAGCACTTTGGGAAGCCGAAGCAGTTGGATCACTTGAACTCAGGAGTTCAAGACCAGCCTGGGCAACGTGATGAAACCCCATCTCTAGAAAAAAAAACCCATCTCTAGAAAAAAATTAGCCAGGCATGGTTGGCATTTGCCTGTAGTCCCAGCTACTTGGGAGACTGAGGTGGGAGGATCACTTGAACCTGGGAAGCAGAGGTTGCAGTGAGCCAAGATTGTGCCACTGAACTCCAGCCTGAGATGTTTTTTTTTTAAAAAAAAAAAAGCCACTGCCTTGATACATCAACATGCAATATGGAAAGGTCCCTGAACTGGGGCCACAGGGTTTGCTTGGTAGGCACTGTGTTTGTAGGAGTACAGTCTTAGCTGCTGTAACAAAGAGGCTCCAAAGTATAGTGACTTACTGAGAGAAGTTGATCTGTTTCCATGTCACAGTCTGGAGGTCAGCAGATCAGGTCTGCTGGGGCAGCTCCACATCCTTAATACGTGCTTTCCATCTCTGTGTCTTGGGAGATACCCCAGTTCTCGTCCTCTCCTTCCAGCAGTGGAAAGGGGGAAAGGGACCGGGCATGGGGGGGTCCGATGATACTACCAATTTTTTTAGGGCAAGATCAGGATGTGGCTCTCATCACTTCTGCGGGCTTTACCTAGTCACATGACCATGGCTACTGCAAGGGAGACTGGGAAATGTAGTCTTTGGCCAGGCAGCCATGTTGCTGGCTAAAATTTATACTACAGAAGTATAGAAGAACAAAAATTGGGAGACAACCAGCCACCTGCCATAGCCACTTAGGACCTCATGAAGAAAGGCAAGAGTGATAGTTACCTCTCAAAAAGGCTCTTTGCTGGGTTCCCTTGGCAGCAAGTGCATTGTACAAAGTCTAACTCCCCATGAACCAGAAGGGAGTTCAGGAAATGATTCAGGCTCCCTGGCTGACTCAAACACTCAGGATCCTGGAGAGAAAAGTAGCCATACACCCATTTGGGGCTTGGGGTTTAGTTTATAATAATAATAATGACTTTGGCACAGAAAACTTCCTGAGGGTTAATGAATGACTGGCTTGGATTAATAGCCCAAATCACTGCTGAAGTCTATCAACTCCTTCCAGCTTCATATTAATCTACAGGAAATTCTTTGTATACCCAGCTATTACTGCTTCAATCTCACAAAATAAAAATGAATGGATGTTTCATTAGAACTTGGAAAAAAACTTGATCACCATTGTGGGTGGCCACCATGCTATTATTATTTTTTTTTTTCAGGCACATTTCCTGCATTTCCTCTGGTTCTCTTTCTGGCTTCAATTTGCTTCAGTGGCAACAGCAGCAGCTGGCCCTCTAGACTAACATCTCCTTGCTATTTATAATACACTTTGCAATGCTCATTATTTCTTAACTTTGTCTCCCCAGATAGACTGGGAGCTCCACGAGGTCCGAGACAACCTGAAGTCTCCCAGCTCAGAAGAGACTTGCTATGGCAATCACTCAGTAACTATTTGTTGAATTGGACATAGTAGAAGAGTGAAGAATTTTAAACAAGTCACCATCAGTCCAGTGGATTCCTCAAAGCAAACCTGGAAATCTTGGCATGAGTTGGATTTAAGGCAGTACATTTTCAGCTCCTCAAAATTTGAACAGTTTCTCAAGAGAACAACTTGAAACAGAAAGGAAGGATGTAGATGTGGTTGTAGAAGATGATGTCTAAGGCCACCAAACTGTCCACTGTGAAGATAAACCATGCATGTTTAGTAGGCGGTGGCTCCCCTTCCCTGTGGGGAGTCCCACTGCTTCCCTGGCCTGGGAGTTCTCTGCCAGTAGATGTTATTGACAAAATAAGCAAAGTCCCCTGATTCAGATAATTAGAGTTTATGATAGCTCTAGATTGCCACTGCCATGCTATTTAAAGTCCTGCTTTATTGTCTGACATGAGTTCGGCATCTGTGAGGACTTGTCCAATGCAAGGTACAATCTCCACTGAAAGATACCACCAGCACATCTTGCCACTGTGCTGTAGCAAGCTGGGCAGTACAATGATGTTGGCAGGACCCTGTTTAGGTGGAGGATGGCTACCTGGGCATCAATAATATTCTACCTTGATTCCACATTGATTCCCAAACAGCTCTTCACCCACATCTTCTAATTAAAGCAGCAGACAGGAGTCCCAGCTAGAGAAAAGTTCTGGGAGCAGGAGAGGTGTTGGTGGCTTTAAAACCAGGGGTAAAGACTGAATTAGGAGGTTAAGCAGGAGTAGGATCAAAGGCTTAGAAAGTGCTTGTTTCCTTCCATTGTTCTTATGAGAGCTGATAAGGGGCTTTCAGTTTTGCGGGGAGCCTTGGAAGAGAATGAGGGAATTTAATCAACTAGCGGGACCTTTCCAACCTACATTTCCCAGTGTTTGTTGGGTGATACGTTTGCCTAATAAGTTAAAGCTTCCAAAAATAGAAAGGAAAGCTTGGTGACACTAAGCTCTGGCATGCTGTCATCTTCTGGCTAGGGGTCTTGTGCTTCTGTTTTTCTATTTCTGACCAAGGACATAAAATGTGTTGTGACCTCTCAGATAGTGCTATGGCATCATGTCCAAGCAGCAACTAACCGGAGTGGAGTTTTCATAGGTAAAAAAGTATTGAATAGCTCAGCCACAGGGAGGATTTCACGATAAATTGCTTTTTCAGAAAATGACAAAGGGGCAGACACTTGCGGTTCTTCCATTCCAAAATCAAGATGTTGGTAGGACCAAGATCCCCATGGAGGCTCTGGGAGAACCCATTTCCTTGCCTTTGCCAGCTTCTAATGCTGCATTCCTTGCAATCCTTGATTGTTGACTCCTTCCCCCATCTTCAAAGCCAGCAGAGCAACACCTTGTTTCATTGCCTTCTCTCCTGTCAAATCTCCTTCTGCCTCCTTCCTGTAAGAACACTTGTGGTTGCATTTAGAGGCTACGATGATAATCCAGAATAATATCTTTATCTCAAGATCTTTGACTTAGTCTCGTCTGCAAAGTCTCTTTTGCCACAGAGGGAAACATTCACAGGTCCCAGGGGTCAGGCTGTGCACATCTTTGGGGGACTTTATTCTGCCTACCACACTCATCTTTCTTTTTTCAGACGGAGTCTTACTCTGTCGCCCAGGCTGGAGTGCAGTGGCATGATCTCAGCTCACTGCAACCTCTGCCTCCCGGGTACGAGTGATTCTCCTGCCTCAACCTCCCAAGTAGCTGGAATTACAGGCGCCTGCCACCACGCCTGGCTAATTTTTGTATTATTGGTAGAGATGGGGTTTCACTATGTTGGCCTGGCTGGTCTTGAACTTCTGACCTCAGGTGATTCTCCCACCTTGGCCTCCCAAAGTGCTGAGATTACAGACATGAGTCATCATGCCTGGCCCCACACTCATCTGTTAAGTAGAGCTAGGAATTCCTATCCTAAGGGACACAAAAATGAAAAAAAGATAAGATTTGTGAAGAGGCACATAATGAAAGCCCATACATGTTGCTGAGTTTGGAGGAGGGTGGGTCTGACCTCCCATTGGCTGGTCTCCGCCTGATGGACATCATGAAGAATGAGAGAGCCAGGACTAATGTGACTGGGGGATGTTCAGGGGCCAGAGTGGCTTGAGGTGCCAGCAGCCCTGGTCGAAGGATGACTTCAGGAGCAAGGCTCAGAGCTGGGTGGAAGAAGCTTCAATAAACAGCACCTGAGCCAAGCATGATGGTGTGTGCCTGTGGTTCCAGCTACTCAGGAGGCAGGTGGGAGGATGGCTTGAGTCAGGAGTTCGAGGCTGCAGTGAGCTATGATCACACTACTGTACTCCAGCCTGGGTGACAGAATGACAACCTGTCTCTAAAAAGAAAAGGCACCTGGATGCTCATGACCGAGATGGGGTGGGGGCGGTGGGGGGGTGGGACGACTTCACTTTATAACTTTGCTTTCAGCATGATGTGGATTAGTGTCTCCCACGTGGGAAAATTATGTTTACCACTTAGAGAGTGGATAGTGCTTGGTTACCCCATGACACTGGACGGTGGCAGGCTTAACTCCCCCATCAAGGGCCTTAATGTATTTGGAGCCCTAGTCCTAGCAACAGCAGCAAATCTCCTTTTTCTTTTCCTCGAGCTGGTTGTTCACCACCGGCTGTTACATGGGAAGAGAAGACACACACCAGTCCCTTGTTTTCAAGAAGTCAGTCTGGTCATGTCCTTAGCAGGTTATTAATCTTTTTCAAACCCCTCCTCTTCACCAAGTTTTATGATCCTGGGAATGAGATTCCTCCCCAGCATCTTTAGAGTTATCAGGGGTTAGGATTGGTACAAGCAGCCACTTCCCTGGAATCATCAGTAGCCCTCTAGCCTCTAGGGGAGAGCTGCCAGCTGTCAGAGTTGTTGGGAATTACAAGGGAGAAACTAGGGAGAAGGAACTCAGTCCCTCAGTCTCTGAACTTGGCTCCTGGCAGGAGAAGCCAGGAGAGTGGGCCAGTCCTAGATAGGAGCTCTCCCAGGGAATTCCAAGGGTCCTCCCAAGATCCAGTCACAACATGAAGAATTACTGTTGGTTTCTTGCTCAGATGTGCCTGTGAATTCATCGCAGATGCTTGATGCATTTGACAATTGTTTAATTGCTTGAGTCCTACTGATATTCTTTAGGTCACTTCAAAGGAGTGATTTCAAGTATGATCATTGCCTCAAATCTGTATGGCTTTCCTTGCCTTTGAGGTGCTTTAAGAGGACTTATGTCCTTTGACTCTCCTAGTAACTCAAGAGGGTGGCTAAGATGCAACTCTAGAGGTCTCCAAGCTCTCTGCAAAGCCTGCCTTCAGTAGTCTGTGCACCACAAGACGCATAACTTTATTATTCTCTAGCTGAATTTAGCTCCTGCTTCGAGCCCCTGTTTTCCCATGTCATTTTAGGGGTTCCATGTTTTCCCTGGAAGTATATATATATATACACACATACACACATTCCAGGGGCCTCTGAGGTGCCAAGACATCAAGACATGTGTGGGGTCCATCTGGTTCACACTGATGTCCATGATCATTCGTCTACATGGGTCATCAAGGAGCGATTTCCCTGTTGGAAGCTCCAAGTAAAATGTCAGCTCTAACATTCCACACAGCTCTGGGTGTCACACTCCTTTTCCTTTCAAAAGATGATTATCTGCTAGTGGTGAATGCTCTTGGGGTTTTATCTGTAGGTTTTTTTCTTGTCCCAAATGTCTATATTTCATCTTCACTCGACGGATATTTTCCATGGCTAGAGGATCTAGGCTTTTCTTTTGGATTCCACCGTGGCTTTAAAAAAAGTCAGTTGACTGTTGATTTATGGCCTCCTTAAAGGCAATCTCTTTCTTCCTAAGGCTGTTTTAAAAGTTTTCTTCCTCCCTCCCTCCTTCCCTCCCACCCCATCCTCCTTCTTCCTTTCCTTCCTCCCTCCCTTCCTCCCTTCTCTTCCTCCCTTCATCCCATCCTTCCTTCCTCCCTCTTTCCTTCTTTTTTTCCTTCCTCCTGCCCTCCTTCCTTCTTCCATTATTATATATTAAAATATTAAAATATATATATTTTTTGAGATGGAGTTTCACTCTTGTTGCCCAGGCTGGAGTACAATGGCACGATCTTGGCTTACCGCAATCTCCGCTTCCCGGGTTCAAGTGATTCACCTGCCTCAGCCTCCCAAGTAGCTGGGATTACAGGCGCCCGCCACCATACCCAGCTAATTTTTGTATTTTTCGTAGAGATGGGGTTTCACCATGTTGGCCAGGCTGGTCTCGAACTCCTGAACTCAGGCAATCCACCCGCCTTGGTCTCCCAAAGTGCTGGGATTACAGGTGTGAGCCACCATGCCTGTCCTATTAAAATATTTTCTTCTGGGCCTTCCCTCCTTTTACTTCTTTTGATACTGACATGAAATGCATGTTAGGTTGACTCACTGTATACTCTATTACCCTCTCTTCTGGTTTTTAATCTTTCTGTCTCCTTATACTGTAATCTCAGTGTTTCTTCTGCTTTAATTTTGGTATATGAATTCTGCAGCTGGATTCAAAGTGTGGTTAAAGCCACTTACATGCTCTTTAATTTTTAGTTATTGTACTTTCCACCTCTAGAAGTTATTCTGAATTCTTTTTTTATATCAACTATGTGACTATGTGACACTTCTTATAGTTTCCAGGTCCTGGTTAGAATTTGCAAACGTGTTGACTATTTCTTTGAATAGAGTAGCTAGAGTTGTTTTAGTCTGTGTCTAGTGAGTTGAATATCTGAAACCTCTGTGTTTCTTTTGTCTACTAAACCCCACTCATGGCATCCTGTTTTCTTGGATGTCTGGTTGTCTTTGAATATGTCCAGCTCCAGTTATTTCTGGGCATACCCAGAGGGCACACCTGCTCACTGTCACCCAGTGGAATTGCCATGTGTTTGTCTCCTGTCGTGATGACCTTTGCATTCAGGGAGAGGCCTCTGCTATCTGCAGAACTGTGTGAAATCACCTCATTTTTGCCTTCAATGAAGGTTGTCTCCTGCTGGTTACCACCGCTTCCTCAAATGACTAATGCCACTCTTGCTCACAGTGCTAAGACACTAAGGAGTTTTCAGAGGGCTGGAGTGATTCTGCATCCTCTGAGGTTCTCAGAAATGAGACCACAGGGCCATCTGTGCATGAGTGACAGTGGGGTGGGGTGGATGAGCAGTGGCAGTGGTGGGCACCTACGTGGCTGGGGTCACAGCTTTTTATATCTTGGTGAAAACAACGCCTTGCGTTTTCACTTTAGTTTCTCTGGCTACATTCCACAAGAACAAATTCTGGTCACAGAGGCCACAGTAGACTCTCAATGTAATGGCCCTTCCCCTTTGATGATAGCAGCTTTTTTGGGGGGAGCAGGGGTGGCCAAACTTGTTAGCCTAATTTTCTCTTCCTTTCTAATTCTACCTAGAGGCTGCTGAGTTCACCTCTCCCTTTGCCAGACAGACAGGCTCAGACATGCAAGAACAGAAGGGGGTGTGGGGGTAGGTGGGAGGATTAAGTTGGGGAGAGCCAGTGTTGTCTTTGTAGATTACCAGAACTGACACACGTACACACACACGTACACTCACTCACTCACTCATCTATTCATCTATTTTTGGCCTAAGTGCCTTTGGACCCTTCTTTGGAAAAGCACATGAACTCTTTGGAGTCTCCTGTTCCACTTGGTAAATTTCCTATAGCCACGCACTGAAAGTTCCTGCTGCCCTCCTTCCTCTGAGCTTGTGGGGCCCACAGATCCCCTGCTCCACTTCCTGCTTCATTTCAGCTGACGGTGAGTGCAGGGCAGGCTTGTAGGAAGGGCGCGCTGGGGGCGGGGAACTGCAGCACCCACCCCACTCCCAGCCCCGGTGCTTGATGCCCCAGCCTTAGTCTCCCTTGCTGTGCCCTTCCCTTAAGCCTCACTCTTGGCCTCCCCAAAGACAGAGTTTGTTCTGTTTTTATTGATAGGATGACACTCCCTCGTTCTAATGCCATCTGAATGCCTGAGCAATTACATCTTATAACCTCATGAAAAAACACAGCAGCTTGTCACGATGAATGATGTTACCGTGAATAATGCAGTTTTGAGTTCAAACTCCTTCTTATTCCAAGAATGAGTAAATATCCCTATTCCCTCCCCTCCCCACTGCGTTTGGGTTTGACATGACATGAATCATTGTGGTTTTACTCCTGGGTAGAACTGTTTTTCTGTATTGCATTGCCAAATGAGGGAAGGACAAAAAAGGAACCTTACTAAGGAGCAGTTTCAGATGAACTTCAACTCTCAGAAATCTTGAAGAATGAATGAACTACAACTTTTCGAAATTGCAAAAATGTTCAAGTCGGAAGGGACCCATGGGAAGCAACCTGGTCCTTACATAGGACTGGAAAGAAAACGGAGGCCCAGTGAGGGGACACTGGCTTCTCCAAGGTCACACTGCAAGTCAGTGGTGGCACTAGTGACCCAGGAGTCCTCTTGATTCCACCGTGTCCTGACCCCAGACCAGCAGCCTTATTTGTGGTTAAAGAACATGGAAAAACAGCTTATGTTTGAATTTTAAAATCATGCCAGTACTAAAGATCTGCATTCCATGAACACTGAGCTTTGCTGTGTACGGGCTGCTATGAATTTTGTCACTATTTTCTCTAAAAGCTCTCAGTATTGTACATATACAATTCCATTCTTTATTGTCCAGGGAGAAAGTTGCATTTACTGAGCAGTGAGAAGGATGATTTGAAGTCCCTGGGGACCCCCACCCTTGTCTTTCTATGTGAGATTGTATTGCAGGGCTCACATTTATTTTCTCAGCAGCTCATTGCACAGACAGTGCACTTATTGAGCACCTGCTGTATGCCAGGAGTTATGTGGTAAGCTAAGCAGACAAAAACTCCTGCTCTCACAAGAAGAAAGAATAAACAAGCAGACAGTTGCACATGGAATGTCGGCTGGGTGTGGTGGCTCACTCCTATAATCCTAGCACTTTGGGAGGTGGTGGTGGGAGGATTGCTTTAACTCAGGAGTTCAGGATGAGCCTGGGCAACATAGCAAGACCCTGTCTCTACAGAAATTCAAAAAATTAGCTGGGGGTGATGGCATGAATGTCTGGTCCCTCGGGACCAGAGGCCTCGGGAGGCTGAGGCAGGTGACTCACTTGAGCCTGGGAGGTTGAGGCTGCAGTGAGTTGTGATCACACCACTGCACTCCAGCCTGGGCCACAGAGCGAGACCCTGTCTCTAAATAAACAACCTCATGTCAAGTTAGGAAGTGTGGCAAAAAGGAACAAAGTCAGGGTGACTGCCATTCTAGAAAGGGTGGTGAGGGAAGGTCTCCTTGAGCAGACCCTGTGGAAGTGGAAGGGTCAGTCATGAGACTCTCTGGAGGAAGAAGATTCCAGGTGGAAATGCCTTAGTGGGTGTTAAACGCTTTAACGGGTGTCAGCCACAAAGCCAAATGGCTGGAGCTGAGGGAGTAGGGGAGGCGGCGGAGAAAATGAGGCCAGAAATGGAGGCGGGGCCCGATCGCAGAGGGGCACAGAGAACGAGGAAGGAATTGGATTTTTGAAAAAGACTGTGGCAAAATACAAAATCTAAAATACAAAAATAAAAAATAAAATATAGAATGTACTACCTTCACCATTTCAAGTATACAGTTCCGTAGTGTTAAATGCATTCACGTTATTGTTCAACCCATCTCCAGAACACTCTGAATCTTGCGAAATTAACACTCTATGCCATTTCAACAATCCGCATTTCCTCTTACCTCTCATTCGTGGCAACCACCATTCTTCTTTCTGTCTCTGTAAATGTTAGTACTCGGGGTATCTCATCTAAGTGGAATCACACAGTGTGTGTCCTTTTGTGATGGACTTATTTCACTTTGCATAATGTCCTTAATATTCATCCATGTTGTAGCATGTGTCAGATTTTCCTTCCTTCTTAACACTGTGTAATATTCCATTGTACACATGGACTACATTTAGCTTATCTGTTCACCTGCAGATGGACACTTGGGTTGCTATAGTGAATAATACTGCTATAAATATGGGTATACAATTATCTCTTTGCGACCCTGCTTCTAATTCTTTTGGATGTATACCCAGAAATGGAATTACTGAATCATGTGGAGATACTGTTTTTCATTAATTTTTTTTTTTAATTTTTGAGATGGAGTTTCGCTCTGTCACCCAAGCTGAAGTGCAGTGACATGATCTCTGTTCACTGCAACTTCTGCCTCCTTGCACCATTCATTCTGAAAATGCAGGCCTGAACCCAATTGCCTTTGAGGACGGGTACCTGCCCAGAGGAAGAGGTTGAGGAGACAATAATGTCATGAGAATCATCATCTTTGACTGAGAAATGGTGTGCAGAGTTTCTGGTGCATTCTGAAGTGATTCTCGTGTCTCAGCCTCCCTACTAGCTGGGATTACAGGCGTGCGCCACCATACACAGCTAATTTTGTATTTTTAGTAGAGATGGGGTTTCACCATGTTGGCCGGGCTGGTGTGAAACTCCTGACCTCAGGTGATCCACCTGCCTCAGCCTCCCAAAGTGCTGGGATTATAGGCGTGAGCCACGCACCTGGCCTGATTGGTTATTTAAATTCTGAGATGGGGATACTGATGTTTGAAAACCACAGGGATGGGATAGGTATCAGGTGGGGAGGGAGAGCAAAGGCAGTATTTACAATACATTATGTTTGAAAAACCTAATACACATTCTACATCCAAGTAGACATAGATGGAGGTATTTGAAGCTCAGAAGACAACTGAGCTGGAGACAGGAATCTGTGGATCATCTGATATATTTAGCATTTACAGCCACAGGGCCGCTGCCTGACTTTTTTTCCCCCTAGACAGAGTTTCGCTCTTGTTGCCGAGGCACGATCTCAGCTCACTGCAAGCTCTGCCTCCTGGGTTCATGCCATTCTCCTGCCTCAGCCTCCCCAGCAGCTGGGACTACAGGTGTCCGCCACCACGCCTGGCTAATTTTTGTGCTTTTAATCGAGACGGGTTTCACCATGTTGGCCAGGCTGGTCTCAAACTCCAGACCTCAGGTGATCCACCTGCCTCGGCCTCCCAAGTGCTGGGATTACAGGTGTGAGCCACCATGCCCGGCCCTTGCGAATTTTTTTAAAAGGACATGGCTGGGTGACTAATCTTGAGGAAATAAATAAAAAAAAAAGAAAAAAAACCTCTAGTGTTGGTTTTAAGACCCTGAGTTTTACTTCATTTCCTCACCGCTCCCTGCTGCCTTCAGGCAGGCCAGCTGCTTCCCTAGGGGCAGAACTGGAGAAAGAATACGTCTCTCTGATGTCACTACTGCGCTCAGGCAACCCACTGTGGAGGTTCACAGTGGTTCTCTGCCAAATATTCTGAGGCTTTCAGCCTGAGACGATATGTCAAAACCAGAGAGGTGCTTGTGGGGGAAAGCAGCACTGGACAGAGTCTAGACGCTGCTTCCCTCAGGCTGTGATGACCTTCGACTGGCCCTCATCCCCAAGAACCTTAGCTTCTTCTTCTGTATTAAGGAAACAAGCACGGCCCCGTCTGTCGCCACAATGTAGAAGCGAGGATGAGAAGTGAAAAGTGAGATCTTCAAGGTCTTGCATGTCCTCTGCAAAGCTAAGGGGTATTACTGGACAGTGACTTGGACGAGGCTGGCCAGACACTGTCCTCCTCCTTTGGGACCAGCTTCTTAGAGCACAGTCTCCAAACATAGTGTTGCTTCCAGATGAGGCAAATCTGACATCAGAGAATGACTAAAAGCTTGCAACTTTGATTTTAATCTGTTGTGGATCAAGTTTCTTTTCAAATAAATCAAAGTTTGTGAACTTAGGAAGGAGGAAAATTGCTGGATACCTTTTTCGGCGGGCGGTGGGGTGGGGGACTCTCTACCAATTTAACCATTTCAAAGTGTCCAATTCAGTGGCTTTAAGTACATTCTAGTTCCAGAATTTGCTCATCATCCCAAATAGAATATCTATACTCATTAGCAGCCTCTCCCTGGCTCTTCACCCTTCTCCTGTTCCTGGCTACCATGAATCTGTGTCCATCTGTATAGATTTGCCTATTTTGGATCTCTTCTCTTCTCTTCTCTTCTCTTCTCTCCTCTCCTCT
>NW_016807866.1:3351977-3425025 GCF_001698545.2 Rhinopithecus bieti
CCCTCCCCTCCTCTTTTAAGATGGAGTGTCTCGCTCTGTCACCCAGGCTGGGGTGCAGTGGCACAATCTCGGCTCACTGTAACCTCCACCTCCCGAGTTCAAGCGATTCTGCTGCTTTAGCTTCCTGAAGAGCAGGGATTACAGGCGCCTGCCACCGTGAACGACTAATCTTTTAGTTTATTTATTTATTTTTCTTAGTAGAGACAGGATTTCACTATGTTGCCCAGGCTGGTCTCAAACTCCTGGCCTCAAGTGATCCGCCCGCCTCAGCTTCCCAAAGTTCTGGGATTACAGGTGTGAGCCATCACTCCTGGCCCTATTTTGGCTATTTCATATAGTGGAGTCATGCTACATGTGGCCTTTTATGTCTGGCTTCTTTCACTCAGCATAGTGCTCTCGGGTTCACCCCTGTTGTAGCATGGACCAGCATTGCATTTCTTCTTATGGCTGAATGGTGTTCAGTTGTGTGGGTATGCCGTATTTTTTGTTTATTCATTTATTGATGAACATTTGGGTTGTTTCCATCTTCTGGCTATGATGAATAGTGCTGCTATGAACTGTGATGAACATTATGCATACAATTTTGTGTGAACATCTGCTTTCAATTCTTTTGGGTATATACCTAGGAGTGGAATTGCTGGGTCAAGAGGTAATTCTGTGTTTAACTTGATGAACCACCGAACTGTTTTCCACGGTGGCTGCACCCGCATCATTTTGCATTCCCTCCAGCGATGTATGAGGCTTCCAATTTCTCCCAGATAATAATTGAACACTCATTTTTATTAAATGCCACAACCCCTCCTGCATCTGGCCTGAGTGTCCCAGGCCAGCCAACTGCTTGCTCTCTGTCTTTCCTGTTTTGGTCAGAGGCCCCAGGTGCAGCCAGTGGGTCACCCACTCCGATCCCCTCAGTGACTTCTGGGGGGTCACCAGGATACTCATTCAGTCAGATCTTCCAGAGCCACAGTGTTGATCCTGCAGTGAGGACACAAGTGTGCAGTGACTGGACTCTCTCAGGCAGTCGTGGAAGCAGAGGATCGCTCTGGCCAGCCTGGGGGACAGTTCCCATGGTTCCTGGACTTGATCTGAATCAATTCCCTTTTCCTCGTCACCTCTTGCCTGGTGCTGCTGGCTGAGGAGTTGCGTCTGCGGGTCTGTCCGCTCCCAGCCCATGTCTTCTGGCAACTCCTTACTCTATCCTAATGGGCCTGCTGGTACTGCCGATTTTCTCTTTTCCCAGACACCTCTCTCCATACTCCTCCCACATTGGCCTGGCCTTCACGGCTCTTTGATCCTCGTGGAACATTCTATTGTCTCCCAGGCGAGAAGAAAAGGCATCCCAGCTTATATTCAGACACATGGCCTTGAACTCATAATAGCTCACACATGTAAGCCACAATAACTTCATTTGCATGCAACCACCTTGAATGAATGTCTCAGTAAATGTGTCATTTATTCTCAATATTCTGGAGTGCTGGAAAAAATGTGGAGTCAAAGGATCCCTCAGTCTGCTGATGTGACCCGGGGCACCCATCCCTGTTCCCTCTCCTCTTACATGGGATAAAACCCCAGGGGAGCCATGTCTCTGCATCACTGTGATGGATTAGGTGAGTCTCTACCCGGGCACCCTCTTTCATGTGGCAGCATTTTTATCACTGGGACAGCCTGGAGTCACCTTGCCATTTACCACAGTTGCCTTGGATGACCAGGTAACCCTCTTGCCCTTCATGGGGGGAAGTCCTTTGAAGAACACCATTCTGGAAGTGCAGGCCTGGCCTGAACCACTCTGGGGACAGGAGGGTCCCACAGGAAGAGGTGGAGGAGATAATGATGTCACGAGAATCATCATCTTTGACTGGGAGATGGTGTGCAGAGTTTCTGGTGTCTGGGGGCATTCCGTCTGTGGTTTTCAGTTCTTTACAAGCTGTTACAGGAAACAATGTTTTCAAAAACAAAGTTGTCCCTGGCCCAGGGGCGCCAGGTCATTCCATGCAAGCAGTCCCCATCAACTGAGGGAAGGCCCAAAATATGCAGGTGCATGAGCCAGACTGGCGTGGCACGTGAGGCTGCATAATTTTCGCGGCCCTTCCCTAGGTGTTCTGCTGAGAGCTGGGCTGTCTGCTTAGGAATCAGCCTCCAGGCCTGACTTTTGGCCTCTGCTCTGCCTGTGGAGTCTGTGCGGGCTCCAGATTCCGGAGGCGAGGATACATCCTAGTGCCAGCTCAGATCTGAAACGGGCATGCCCTTCATTTTCAGGTAACTTCTGTTCTGGTCTCCGAGGCTGTGCTGGAGCTCCAGCCGGGATTCCATGCTGCATTTTGTATTTGGAGACAGCAATCTGGGGAGGGGCATAAATAGTGGGAGGGACAGTGTCATCTGTTTTTACCTTTTTTCTTTTTTTTTCTTTTAAATGTAGTCAGGTCTTTCCAACTTTGTTTTCAGCCAAATGCAGAAGATGTGTATTTGTGCTGCATGGCCCAGAAGGGAGCTGCCAGTTCAGAAAATGTCAGGTCACCTCGATGCTCCCGGTTGACATTTGGCACTGGATTGGGGGAGCAGGAAGGGAGGAAAAGGACGTGGAGAAGAACCTAGGAAGGATTCGTACTTTCGTCCTTTTGTTCTCTTCTCCTCTCCTCCTCTCCCAGCCTGCGCCAGGCTGACGGGAAGGGAAAGCCAAGTAGTTGGGTTTGATGGGGCCTGTGAGGAATGGGGGAGAGGGCGGGAGCGGGAGCTGTGTGTCTCAGGGCCGCCCCTGCTCCTAACCATGCTGCCCCCAACACACACCACACCACACACACCACACACTACACATACACACCACACACACCACACCACACACGCCACACCACACCACATACACACCACACACACACATTATACCACACCACACCCACACACCACACACTACACATACACACCACACACATGCCACACACCACATACACACCACACACACCACACTATACCACACCACACCCACACACCACACACTACACATACACACCACACCACACACACCACACCACACACACCACACCACATCACACCACATACACACCACACATACACACCACACCACATACACACCACACATACACACCACACACACACCACACCACCCACATCACACCACACACACACCACACACACACCACACCACATACACACCAAACACACCACACCACATACACACCACAACATACACACCACACACACACCACACCGCACACTACACATACACATCACACTACCTACACCACACACACACCACACCACCCACATCACACCACACACACCACACCACACACACACCACACACACCACACCACCGCTAGGGTATGTAATCAGCTCATATTATTCCACACACATATGATCCTCCTACACCTACACACACTACACACACCACACTATATTACCTCCATCACCCACAACACATCACGGCACTATCCACCCTATCTTTCTATACACACCTGAGCGAGCCACTATTCGTAGTCTCCTTGAAGATGTCCCATTCACCAACCCCTTAGCATGATTCCGCTACGGTAATCCCTTTATTCCCACATATCGAAAGCAGCTTGTAGAATGGACCGTTCAATCATGATTTCGAGCCATCATCCTAGCGATTTTCTGTTACTGGTGTATAAGAATGCCTTTATTTCTCGCGCACTAGATTATTTGCACCCAGACAGCACACACACCAAACAGCCGACACCTGAGAGGTTACTTATCAGCCTAAGGAGATTCCTACAGCAGCCTCGACACCATGACGCGGCTACTACATTAACTATACCACACACACACACTCATCGACACTCAGCGACACACTTACGCACACAACTCTACGACTTCCTCTCATCTATTTCCAATCACCGATCAACACACTTTATTTCTTTCTCTCTCGATTGCCCTAGCCAGAACTTCAACACTATGTGGAATAGAGGGGAGAGAGGCATCCCTGTCTTGGCCATTTTCAAAAGGAATGCTTCCGAGATCTCTACCCACACATTCTACACGACACAGCACTAGATCACATCAGCGACACTATCCACCGATTTGTCATAAATTACCACACACTCATCTCTACTACCATCTAGAGACTATCTCAACAGCCACCCACACTCAAATCCCTACACCCACCGACACATTAATTGAGATTCTAGCATGCAGACACCCGAGACACTATGCACACACTCGCGCAGCCATTATCTTTCATCATCTACCTGACACATTCAACACCCACACACCACCACGATTTGTCTTGCGTCCTGTTATAATGCTGGAGTACTTTCACTGATTGGCAATGTGAACCAGCCTTGCATCCCAGGGAAGCCCACTTATCTTAGTGATAACGCTATTTCACATACCACACCACATCATCCACACAACACCATGCACACACCAGACACTACACATTCACATTACACCACACACACACGCCACACACACATCATACTCCACACCCTCCTCACACCATGTACACACACACCACACACCACACACCACACTCCACACCTCACACCCTGTAGGGCTGTGTTCGGAGCTCCTCAGGGTGGAGGCCCCTGAGGAGCAGCCTGAACCAGCATTTCCCAGGATTTGAAGCTCCAGTTCCTTGCCTGGCAAATTCAGTAAATCCCAGGCCGGCGTTTGCCAGTGTCACGGTTTGCCACGGCTGCGGTAACAAAGCACCATGAGGCATCCTGCGCCTATAGAGATGTCCTGCCTCACAGTTCTGGAAGCCACGTGTCCCAGATGGAGGTGGCAACAGGGCGGGTTCCTCTGAGGCTGTGAGGGACATGCTGTCCCAGGCCCTCCCTGGCTTCTGCTGGAGGTGCTGGCCATCCTGGGCGTTCCTTGGCTTCTAGAAGCATCGCCCAGATCTCTGCCTTCACCGTCACCTGGGGTGCTCTCCCCATGTGTGTCTGTGTCCACATTTCCCCTCTTTATAAGGACACCAGTCAGACTGGATTGGGGGCCCACCCTACTCCTATACCATGTCTTCTTAACTTTTCTCTGCAACGACCCTGTTTCCACATAAATCCACATTCAGAGGTACTGAGGGTTAGAACTTCAAAAGATGAATTTGGGTGGCATGGGCCGCAGTTCACCCCGTTGCAGCAGGGGTACATGCTCCCTGCTTCTGGGGCTCCCTGCCTTCTGGGGCTTTCCGCTCTGAGGTCAAGGTGCCCAGGATGTCGAGCAGGTCAGGTGTTCAGAATTAGGAGGAGTGCAAAGGTAAGCAGAGACTTGTCCCTGGGCCCTGAAAACAGAACTGGTCTCAATAAAACTTGACAATTGCCTGGCGCTATTCAGAGCGGCCAAAGCATTTTTCTGCTTATTAGCCATTCCGGCTTCACAACTAGCAATCTTGAGAGAAAGATCTGGAGAGAATTTTTGTCCCCGTATTCAAAAAGATGGAGTAACTTGTACAAAAATCACGCTGTTAGCTGGAGTTGGAACTTGGGTCTTCAGGCTCTGTGTGTGGCCCTCTCAGGAGGTAGAACCAGTGATATGGCGGGGCGGGGGAGCGTGCTCACGATTTTCACCTGTTGCAGGGGTTCTGGGAAGGCATCGTGAACGTGGTGACGTCTGAGGAGAGCCTTGATTCAAATTTGAGGGAGAAGGGAACTTTATGGTTGCAGGTGACAGTTAAGTGCAAAGGGCCACCAACTCAAAGTGTCCCTGAGCTTGGGGTGCTCCGAAGTGGCATGGTCCTCATGTAGAATGGGGAGATTTGGTTTTTATCTGATCTCTGTCACCCACTGATACCTTTGTCTCATCCATTACCCTCAGCCACACCCCATCTATTCATTAGTTAATTAATTAATTTTTTTATTGAGACAGGGTCTCACTCTGTCACCCAGGCTGGAGTACCGTGGTGTGACTACGGCTTGCTCCAAACTCCACCTCCTGGGTTCAAGTGATTCTCCCACCCCAGTGTCCTGAGTAGCTGGGATTACAAGTATGTGCCACCACCCTGTCTAATTTTTGTATTTTTTGTAGAGACAGGGTTTTGCCATGTTGTCTAGGCTGGTCTTGAACTTCTAAGCTCAAGCAATCCTCCCACTTTAGCCTCCCAAAGTGCTGCAATTACAGGTGTGAGCCACTGCACCCAGCCCACCCCCTCTATTAGAAAATAGAAAGCTCTTGTTGCTTTCTCTTCACTGGGGCCAACAGAACCTCCTCGTCTAAACTCTCCTCTCTCCACAAAAATTCTCCCCACAGCCTTGGTGTGCAGCATTTCACAAAAATAAACTTGAGGATGATGCCAAGCTGGACTTTTCATTCCATTTTGAGCTCCTGTCCTCCACCCGTGGCTCCAAGCACCTCTGGCTCATGGCACATGAGGGCAGGGCTCCCACCTGCACACCTCAAACCTTGGTTGAAAGGGCTGATAGCTCTGGCCTCATGGATCTTTCCCACAGCAGAGCCAGGCGAGCTTTCTATGGACACAGCCCAGGCCTTCATCCCTTGCCTGCTCCCCAGCTCCCCCAGACGAAGATGGCCCTGCAGGATGGGTGGGACCTCGGCGGGCAGGACAGGATGGGAGTGGGGAGGCTGCAAACGTCTGTAGAGCTCCATGCTGTTCCTGGATGCCTCCCCATGCGTTGTCCCATCTGGTTCCTGCTCCCTTGCAGGGTTGGGCAGATGCCATTCCCCTTTTAGAGCTGGGAAAAGAGCCCGCTGGGACTTGTCTATGATCCCACAGTCAGAAAGCCTCCGAGGGAGACTGGACACGGTTCTTCTGGATTCAAACTCAGTTCTCATTTCCCAGTCTGACTCGGCCTCTGGGTGGAGGCAGCTTCTTTAGGGAGGACACGCGTCTGATGTCCTTGCAGAGAAACCCTCTGCAGAGGCTGCTGGATTCACAAGGGCATAGGGGAGGGGACAGGGTGGGTGCAGCCCAAGAGCATTCTGGGAGTTCCTGGGAAGCAGGGAGTCTGTGGTTCTCTAATGGATGATTTTTCTGGGGAAAAGATGGTGTCTACTGTCCAAACTTGGATGAGAGGATTTGTGTATTGCATCTAAAACCAAGAAAGACTAGGATCATCTTTGGAATGATTGGGATGGTTGATTCGGCTAAGGACTATTCATAAGGGACATTTACCAGCTCTCCCTTAGGTCTTTTCATGAACATGTTTTTATTAGTTCGTTCTCACACTGCTATAAAGAAATACCTGAGACTGGGTAATTTATAAAGAAAAGAGGTTTAACTGGCTCACAATTCTGCAGGCTCTACAGGAAGCATAGTGGCTTCTGCTTCTGAGGAGGCTTCAGGAAGCTTCCAATCATGGTGGAAGGCCAAGGGTGAGTGAGGCACTCCACATGGCTGGAGCAGGAGGAAGGTGCAGCAGAGGTGTCACACACTTTTAAACAAGCAGATCTCATGAGAACTCACTCACTGTCACAAGAACAGCACCGAGGGGTTGTGCTAAACCATGAGAAATTGCCCCCATGGTCCTGAACAAGCACACAGAACAGGCTGCCCGTGCTGCTAGAAGGGCTTCGCGTGAGCCCCCTTCTCACCCCACCAGTTCCTGAGCTAGAATCCAGGAAGGCGCATCTGATTGGCTGGACTGACATCATGTGTTTGAGCCCTAGCAGCAAGGGAGGCTGGAAAAGGCAGGAGTCAAGGGGCTCAGCTTCTGTGCCAGGAGGCTCCACGCCCTGCCTCCTATAAGATTCGTACATAAATAGAGGATTCCCTGAACCCAGGAAGGGATTTCAGATGCTGGGCAGCCAGGATAATTCCAAATATTCTCTATGTTAGGGTGTGTGTGTGTTTACAGGGCAGGGCTGGGAATGAGCAGAGTGGTTAAGAGAATGAGATTTGGCATCACACAGATGGGTCTGAGGACCAGCAATCTCCCTTATTATCTCTCAGTCCTGGCGATATACAGCCTGTCCCAGCCTCAGTTTTCTTGTCAGCAAAACTGGGATTCTAATGCCTATTTCACAAAATGGTAGCCTTATTATTGTTATAGTAGATGTTATTATTAGAAATTTCATGATAGCCATCATAACATGGTGTACGCATCATGTTATGATACCTCGGTCATGAACTCTAAGCCTAACTGCAAGGCCTGGTTAGATTGAGCTTCTAATTTTTTACCTGTCTCTCCAGCACAGATGGTCAAGTCAGCTTTTGATGCCTGAGTCCTGATGCAGTCCTCAAAACGCAGGTGGTTTTTTTTTTTTTTTTTTTTTTTGAGATGGAGTTTGCTCTTGTTGCCCAGGTTGGAGTGCAGTGGCACGATCTTGGCTCACTGCAACCTCCTCCTCTTCCTCCTGGGTTTAAGCAGTTCTTCTGCCTCAGCCTCCTGAGTCGCTAGGATTACAGGCTCCTGCCACCACGCCCAGCTAATTTTTGTTATTTTTAGTAGAAACTGGGTTTTGCCATGTTGGCCAGGCTGGTCTCGAACTCCTGACCTCAGGTGATCCGCCCGTCTTGGCCTCTCAAAGTGCTGAGATTACGGGGGTGAGCCACCGCGCCCGACCAAGGCAGGTGCTTTTAAAAGGATTAACCTAAACTCTAAGTATAAAGTTTTTATTGCTGTTTTATCCTGTGGTATGATGACCCTCTAACTTTTAATGTGTGTGTGTGTGTGTGTGTGTGTGTGTGTGTATATATATATATATATATAGTCTTATATAGCAATGTCTGGTTGGGTGTATCCAAAGTCCCTTATAGCTCTAAGCCTCAGAAAAGTAAATAGAAGAAGAAGAGAATTAAAAGACTAAGACAGAATAAAACAATTGTCTTTCCCACTGGAATTTGGAGGAGATGGAGTTTGGAAGTGGGAGAGTTGGAGGGGTAGTTCAGCAGCTGGTTTTATCAGCAAATAGGCCAGTTAGGAGGGGTCACTGGGGTTGATTACATGAAATCCTTCATGGGTGGGCACTGCAGCACCGAGCGACCTGGAGTGTGTGGGGTGGGTACCCCAGCCAACACACGCAAGACTCTTGCAAACAGGCTTCTTGACTGACGTGCTTCTGTATAACTTTCATAAAAAGATATTGATGTTCAGAGTAATCCTGGGGCTATGTAGATCCAGAAACCATCAAAGAAAGTTTAGATTCTACTCAGTAGATTTTTACCATGAAGCACATTTCACTGTGTTCTCATTCTTGGAAACTTAGGGATGGATGAATGATATAAATTGCAGTTTGCAATTCTCTATCGACCACAGCGTTGAACAGAGCAGGATACTCTGTTCTGCCTACCTGAATAGTTACCTAAATCTGATTGTTAAATAGGCCCATAAGGTTTACCGGACAGGTTTTCTTTCTTTTCTTTTTTTTTTTTTTTTTGCACATAGGGAAAACATGAATACATGGTACATGGTTGATTTCTGGATTGTATCAAATTGGTAAGAATTTATGTAGCCCCAAACTGGTATATTTGCACCAAAATTCCTGATAATGACAGGTTGAGGCTGGGCGTGGTAGCTCACACCCATAATCCCAAAGTTTTATCTATTTTTTTGGGAGGCCAAGGCGGGTGGATCATTTGAGTTCAGGAGTTCGAGACCAACCTGGCCAACATAGTGAAGCCCCGTCTCTGCTAAAAATACAAAAATTAGCCAGGTGTGGTGGTGTGTGCCTGTAGTCCCAGCTACTTGGGAGGCTGAGACATAAGAACTGCTTGAGCCCGGAGGCGGAGGTTGCAGTGAACTGAGATTGCACCACTGCACTCCAGCCTGGACAACATAGTGAGACTTTGTCTCAAAAAAATCAAAAAGGAAAAACAAAAAAGACAGGATGGTGTGATGAATAGAGATTTACAGAAAGCAATTTTCCCTCAGAAAGGAGGAGGGGAGTAGATGGAGGACAGTCCTCTGGGAATGGTGAGAGCTGGGTAGAGGAGGTCGGTTTTGAACGATAAGTTTGAAGAATTCATTCATATGGTCAACAAATGTCTACTGAGCACCTACAATACCTCAGGCAGGGTTCTAGACACTGGGGATACAGCAGGGAACAGAACAGATATGCCTCCTGCCCTCATGGTAGGTGTGTGGTTTTCAGGTTACTCTGGAAAAAGGATAAACATTGGGAAAGATGGAGGAGAGTGAGTGTTGTGTAGAGGACTGCAGATGGGCTTGCTTCTTTTATACATCATTCAATCAATCCAGAATTTATGGGTCACCTTCCATGGGCAGATTTTATGCAAGACACTGGGGATACAGAGATGACCAAGTCTCATCTCTTGCGCTTGAGAAGTTCAAAGTCTGGAGCATGGAGGCACAGACTTTATAGAACAGGATGACTGAGGTCTGGTAGAAGCAGGGTCAGAGGAAAAATATGCCAATCCTGCTAGAGAGGATTTGAAAGACTTCCTAGAAGTAGAGAAAGGATACTGATTGCCAGCCTGAAGAGACAGTTGAGAGCTTGCCAGGTAGCAGAGAGAGTGGAAGGAGATTCTAGGCAAAGGGAATGAGAAGATATCCACTGGGGGAAGGGGGCACTAAAGGAAGGCTGTCAGGCCCGGGAAGGCTGTCAGGCCCGGGAAGGCTGATGGTGGAGAGCCTTCATGGGAATTGTGATTTTAATTTAATTTGAGACATGATGGAGGCCACAGCCAGGTTCAGGAGGTAACTCCATGAAAATTACATTTGAGGTTGATGACTTCTGTGTGCTTGTTCAGGATCATGTCCTTAAACAGGGAACACTTATTAGCAAACTCATTAAGGCCCTTAACAGGAAGGACGGTAATTTGTTGGGTTTTAGAAGACTTAGTACAATAAATATATTGATTGAGTTTGGGTTTGCCAAGGAATTAGAGTCTGAACTTCCCTAATAAAAATAAAATGAAAATACTTTTTTAGAAAATTGACAGTAAGGAAGTAATGACTATAATAAATCAGAAGTCCTTTGTCCACAAACCACTGTGGTTGACAATAAGGGATTAAACATTACCCAAATTAGTAGAGAAATTATTAATAGCTGTTGCTTTTAAAAAATAGACATTTACTACCAGTCTCTGGGGAGGAGGGAGAAGCAGAAAGGTGCAGGTGCTGATGGCTCTGAAGGGCATGAGCTATGCCTCTTCCATTCTCATTTTCTCTTCCCTCATTCCCTTTTCCAAACTGAGAACCTGGACTCCATGTCCAGATGGGCAGAGGGAGGAGGAGGAAGACCTGGGAGATGGCTGGAGAGAAGAACAAGCCAAATCCTTATGTTTGTCTTGGTATGCTTGTGCTCTTGTTTTAATTTTTTTTTTTTTTGAGACAGAGTCTCGCTCTGTCATCCAGGCTGGAGAGCAGTGGCGTGATCTCGGCTCACTGCAAGCTCCACCTCCCGGGTTCATGCCATTCTCCTGCCTCAGCCTCCCGAGTATCTGGGACTACAGGCGTCCGCCACCACGCCTGGCTAATTTTTTGTATTTTAGTAGAGACGGGGTTTCACCATGTTAGCCAGGATGGTCTCGATCTCCTGACCTCGTGATTCGCCCGCCTTGGCCTCCCAAAGTGCTGGGATTACAGGCGTAAGCCACTGCGCCTGGCCTAATTTTTGTATTTGTAATAGAGACAGGGTTTTGTCACGTTGGCCAGGCTGGTCTCGAACTCTTGGCCTCAAGTGATCCACCCACCTTAGCCTCCCAAAGTGCTAGGATTACAGGCATGAGCCATCGCACTCAGCCTAAGGGTTTCACCATGTTAGCCAGGATGGTCTCGATCTCCTGACCTCGTGATTCACCCGCCTCGGCCTCCCAAAGTGCTGGGATTACAGGCGTGAGTCACTGTGCCCGGCCTTGTTTTAATTTTTTATAGCTTGCAATTTAGTGAACTTGGAGCTCCAAAACGTCTCTTGGATCTTGCCTTGGGGTTCTGGTTCTCAGCCTTGGCAGGCAGGAGAAACCCTTACTGCACGTTCCCAGTGCCTTCCTCTCTGCCCCTTTCCTGGGTCTTCTGGTTACTGGGATGTGGAGAGGAAGTGCAAACTCTGTAGTTTCTGAAGTTCCACAGGGGGCTTTGGATGCTTTACCTGGGGTTGAGGTACTGACTTGGAGGCTCACTTGTATTAGTCTGTTTTTATGTTGCTGATAAAGACATACCTGAGACTGGGTAATTTATAAAGAAAAAGAGGTTTAATAGACTCACAGTTTCACATGGCAGAAGGCAAAAGGCACGTCTTACATGGTGGCAGGCAAGAGAGAATGAGAATGAAGCAGAAGGAGTTTCCTCTTATAAAACCATCAGTTCTCATGAGACTTATTCACTTAAGGACTTAAGGACTCCTCCAGAGAAGCCCAGTGTTCTATGAGATCACGCGGGAGTATGTGCCAGGAGTTCTAGATCCATATGGAGTGGAAAAGTACCAGGGTTAGATGGTTGTGCCATGGTTTCTTTCCAAGTATTTCCTCAGCAGGTGGGCAAGCACCACCCACAGCAGGGAAGGGGAGAGGCATGAGAACAGTATGGGAGAAACCGCCCCTGTGATTCAATTATCTCCAACTAGGTCCCTCCCACAACATGTGGGAATTATGGGAGCTACAATTCAAGATGAGATTTGGGTAGGGACACATATCACTTGTGTCCCCAAACTACATCACTTGTGTTCTCTCTCTCTCTCTTTCACTTTTTATTTTTTTGAGACAGAATCTCTCTGTTGCCCAGGTTGCAGTGCAGTGGCATGAACATGGTTCACTGCAGCCTTGACCTCCTGGGCTCAAGTGATCCTCCTGTTTCAGCCTCTCGAGTGGCTGGGACCACAGGAGTGTGCCACCACACAAGGCTAATTTTTTAATTTTTATTTTGTAGAGATGGAGTCTTGCCTTGTTGGCCAGGCTGGTCTCAAACTCCTGGGCTTAAGTAATCCTCCTGTCTTGGCCTCCCAAAGTGCTGGCATCATAGGAGTGAACCACTGCACCCAGCTTCACCTGTGTTATCTGGAGCCCTAGTTTAGATGTAAGTAGCCCTGGGAAGGTGGTGCTGCTGTAGACTTTCCATGGCTGTTTTGCCAGACATGCAGCAGAACTGGTGTGCCTGTCTGGGGTAGGGAGATGGGGCCCAGGGAGGTCTCTGAAAGAAGGCTCTGGAAGGAGTTTGGAGCATGGCTTGGGTGCCTCAGGGGGCAAAACAGCAGAGGACAAGGTAGAGAAAGATCTAGCTGGTAGGAGAAGCTTCCAGAAGAGAAGCGGTAGGGAGCTGGGTCTCGGCTATGCAGGCCCACGCCCTTAGACCTCAGGCACGCTTATCTCCAGCCTCTCCCCTTCCCTGCTGTGGGTGGTGCGTGCCCACCTGCTGAGGAAATACTTGGAAAGGAACCATGGCACAACCATCTAACCCTGGTACTTTTCCACTCCATATGGATCTAGAACTCCTGGCGCATACTCCCGTGTGATCTCGTGGAACACTGGGCTTCTCTGGAGGAGTCCTTAAACATGGCAACACCCTGAAACGGTGGACCTGTGACTCTACAGAGGTCACCACAGAAGTTCTTTCACTCCGGGTCATCCCTCATCTTCAGCTCCCCTCCCCTTGGTCTTGTGTTGCTCATCTTCACTGATTTGTGATGAGAGGATATGTTTTTATCATTGTGGCCTCAGCCTGCCACCTGCCTCCCCGTTTTCCTTTTGCCTTCAGAAACTAGTTATTTTTACAAAGGAGGGAGGAGTGCTCCTCCCTCCAATTCCATTTAAAATAAATATGGTTTTGGCACAACAAGCCTGTCTCCTCGAGGTAACGGCCGCTCCCCCGTGCCAGTTGCTATTCTGCCCTCATGAGAGTAGAGCGTGTGTTTCCTCCCCTGGTTGCTCATTGTTTCTCTGCCTTTCCTCCTCTGAGGGCACAGGGGCAGACAGGACATCCTCCTTCCAGGGGCTGCCTAGTGACTGGCAGAAGATTCTGATCATTTCAGGTCTCCCTTCACATTCTCCAGCAGCAAGTTAAGGTCTTTGCTGCAAGGCAAAAGCTGGTTTTTCATCCTTCCTCCTTATCCATGCCTTCTGTTTCTGGGGTCAGTCTGGTGGGTAGATAGTGCCACACATACTCTGTATTAGGAATCCTGAAAGAGACAAAGCTAAAAGGAACTTGTTCTGTTTCAAGAGGAGACTTAAACAAGATAGAATTCCCTTTCCTTCTTATGAGACTGAGAATAAGCACTCTAGCAACCCTTAGTGTCAGGGCCCCAGGCTCCCTCTGCCATATTGCTTTGCCATCTATAGGGTGTTGCTGCCTTTTACAGGACTCACAGTGGCTCACAATCATTTATTGATCCAGGTAGTAGGATGCCCTTTAAGGGCCTGATTCAGAAGTTGTACACATCACTGCCACTCACATCCCATTGGCTGGCTCTTAGTAACATAGCCCTACCTAGCGGCAGGTGAGGCTGGGAGATGTAGTCTTTATGTGGGTGTCTGGGAAACCAACTAAAATCTCTACTAATTATTAGAAGTTTTAAAAAGATACATGTTTCATGCATGTGTGGTAAAACAGCATTCTCTAATTGTTGAATGCAGGATTCTATATATGATCGTTAGTTCAAGCTTGTAATTTGTGTGGCTGTTTTGTCTGCCGGACCCATCAATAATAGAGACCTTTCAATAATTGAAATCTCTCTTGACGGTAGTGGATTTGTCCATTTCTCCATGTATTTCTATCCATTTTTTGTTTTATGTATTTTAAGGTTAATTAGATGCATTCACATTTAGCATTATCATGTGTTCAGCATTCCCGATGTATTTCTATCAATTTTTTTTGTATTTTGAGGTTTGTTCATTAGATGCATTCATATTTAGCTTTGTCATGTCTTCTCCGAGAACGAACCCTTTTCTCTGCATCCAGTGATCCTCTCTAATCCTAAGTATGTGTTTTCTTTTAAAGTATATTTATCCTATATTGACATATGTTATCTTTCTTCATTCTTTTAATTTCAACATTTTCATGTTTTTATACTTTAGATATACCTTTTATAAATAGTATGTAGGTGGATTTTGTTTTTAATCCAATCTGATGATTTCTGACTTTTAGTTGGCAAATTTAGACCATTTATATTGTTTTATTTTTATTGTTTTATTTGTTTATTTTTTGAGATGGAGTCTCGCACTGTCACCCAGGCTGGAGTGCTGTAGCGTGATTTTGGCTCACTGCAACCTCCGCTCCCCGGATTCAAGCGATTCTCCTGCCTCAGCCTCCCGAGTAGCTGGTATTACAGGCACGCACCACCGTGCCCAGCTAACTTTTTGTGTTTTTAATAGAGACAGCGTTTTGCCATGTTGCCCAGGCTGGTCTTGAATTCCTGACCTTAGTTGATCTGGCTGCCTCAGCCTCCCAAAGTGCTCAGATTACAGGTTTGAGCCACCATTCTCGGCCAGATTTTTAAATATATTTACACTTTTTTCTGCCTTCTTAGTTTAAATTTAAATTAAAAATTAAAAATTGGCCAGTGCAGTGGCTCTTGCCTATAATCCCAGCACATTGGGAGGAAAGGTGGAAGGATCACTTGAGCCCAGGAGTTTGAGACCAGGTTGGGTCACATAGGGAGACCCCATCTTTACAAAAAATAAAGAAAATTAGCTGGATGTCGTGGTGTGTGCCTGCAATCCCAGCTACTCGGGAAGCTGAGCTGGGAGGATTGCTTGAGCCCAGAAGGTAGAGGCTGCAGTGAGCAGTGATTGCACCACTGCAAGGCAGCCTGGAAGACAGAGCGAGACCCTGTCCAAAAAAGTTAAAAATTAAACATTTCTGCTGCTGTTATTTAGAAAATTTTATATCTATAGCTTATCGTTAGCAAAATAGCTTTAGCATGCCTTCAGATCCTTTGAGTTCATCCCATCTCTCATGTTAATACCACACACAAAAAAATTTTAAGATATATGTTTCCCCTTATTTCACATATTTCTTTTTTTTTTTTGACATGGAGTCCTGCTCTGTCGCCCAGGCTGGAGTGCAGTGGCTCTCAATCTCAGCTCACTGCAACCTCTGCCTCCTGGGTTCAAGCGAGTCTCCTGCCTTAGCCTCCTGAGTAGCTGGGATTATAGGCGCCCAATACCATGCCCAGCTGTTTTTTGTATTTTTAGTAGAGACAACGTTTTGCCATGTTGGCCAGGTTGGTCTCAAAATCCTGACCTCAGGTGATCCACCCACCTCAGCTTCCCAAAGTGCTGGGATTACCAGGCATGAGCCACTGTGCCCAGCCTTATTTCATATATTTCTTGCAGCTTTTGATGCATTTATTTTTCTTATTTGAGTATAACTTATTCAAAAAGTGTTTTTAAATGTGGATTATAGCATGACAAACTTCCTCAACCCTTGTATGCCTGAGAATATTTTTATTACACACTACATTTGAATGACAATCTTGCCAGAAATGGAATTTTAAGTTCAAAGTACTTTCCTCAGTATTTTATTTATTTATTAATATTTTTTAGAGACAAGGTCTCACTCTGTGCCTCAAGCTGGAGTGCAGTGGCATGATTACGGCTTACTTCACCCTCACCTTCCTGGGCTCAAGCGACCCTCCCACCCACTTCAGTCTCTCAAGTAGCTGGGACTTGCGGTGCTACCATTCCTAGCTAATTTTTGTATTTTTGGTAGAGATGGGGTTTCTCCATGTTGCCCAGGCTGGCCTCTAACTCCTAAGACTAAGCTATCCACCTGCCTTGGCCTCCCAAAGTACTGGGATTATAGGCATGCACCACGACTCCCAGCCCTTTAGCACTTTACAGCTCACACTTCATTATGTTTTTGCATTCACTGTTGTGGTTAAAAAGCATGATATTCACTTTTAAAGTGACTTTAAAAAAGTATGATGTTCACAAAGGAAAAGGCTATTTTCCTTTGTAGGTGTTATGCTCCTTCTGAGAGTTTTCAAAATTTTCTCTTTGAGTTTGGTATTTCTAAATTAATTAATTAATTATTTCCATGATTCTGCATGGTATTCCTAAATTTGATTCTAGTGTGCTTAGATGTGGAATTTTCTTCTCTTTCCTTTTGATGTTCTATGCACTCTTTTAAAAAATTTGAATGTATTCATCTTTAATGCTTGGAAATGTATCTCCTTGAATTCTTCATCTATTTTCTTCTCTTTATTTCTATATATATATATATTTTTTATTCTGTGACTCCTATTGTCTGGATGCTGGTAGTTTTACTTTCATTGTTCAAGTCTCTTAACTTTTCTTTTATATTTTCTACATTTGAATTTTCCCCTGCTTGCTTTCTGGAGAGTTCCTCAATCTGATTTTCTAATTCACTAATTCATTCTTTAGCTGTATCCAATCAACCATGAAGACAATTTACTGTGCTCTTTATTCCCATTATATAATTTCCATACCTTGTATTTTCTCCCTGTTCCTGTTTTATATTGCTACGTTTGGATGAACAAAGAGAGAGAATGGGCAAGCCTGGGAGAGAACCCCAAATAAGATGACCCCATTTGGTATCACCCACCAAGCAATACCTGAGGCCAGAGCTTCCTCTTCAGATCCTCAGGCAGAAGCAGCAACAGGAATAGGCATGCATAGTTTATCATCCCCAACTCTGGGACTGGGAGGGAAGGGAATGCAGAGGCTACTCAGCCTTCACTTACGTTCTATAAGGTTTCACTGGAATGGGACTTCTGGGCTGCCCTGATTTTACTCTTGTGTCAGCAGTCTGGGCCACAACTGCCAATTTCTAAAGGCTGAGGAAAGATAGTGATTGTCCCAAGGCAATGATGGAAGAGAAGAGTGGAACTCAAGTTGCTTTTTCTACTGTATCCTCCTAGAGCAGCACCAGCTGGCTCATCCCAGGCTGCAACCCTTACCACTCCTACCACCACACACACACAACAGTTTCTCTTTCAGTGTTCTCACAGTTTTTCCTTTAGTTTCTGAATTTTGTGTTTCCTACCTCAATTAGGTTGACTCTGGGCGAGACGTATAATGGTTTGTGTGACTTCTCCATCTTGGCAAAAATTGGAATCTCAGCAGAGCAACCTTTGTAACCCTATTGTATTAGACTTCTCCAGAGAAACATAACAAATAGAATGTGTATATATTTATAGAAAGAGAATTATTATACGGAATTGGCTCGTGAGATTATGGAAGCTGATAAGTCAAAAATCTGCAGGGTAGGCTGGCAGCCTGGAGACCCAGGAGAAGCAATGCTTTAGTTCTAGTTCTAGTTTAAAGGCAGTCTACAGGAGAACCAGGAGGAGCCAACATTGCAGATGAAGTCCAAAGGCCATCTGCTGGAGAATCCTCTCTTGCTCAGGCGAGGCCAGTCTTTTTGTTTTTTATTCAGACCTTCAACTATTTGGAGGAGACCCACCCATGTAATGCAGGGCGATCTACTCAAAGTCTATGGATCTAAATGTTAATCTTATCCAAAACAAACCTCACACTCAGAATGGTGTTTGACCAAATATCTGGGCACCCCATGACCCAGTCACATCAACACATAAAATTAACCATTATTCTGAGTATGATTTGAGGACCAGCATTGGCCTCACCTGAGAGCTTGTTAGAAATGCAGAATCTTGGGCCCACTTTTGCCAAGATGCCTACATTGGAATAAGATGTGAATCTTTTCAATTTATTGAGCCAGAGCTTCATATTAGTAAAAATAAGAACTTTGGATTACATAAGAGATTCTCTGATTAATGTTCCTGCATGATCAGGGACCTCAAACAAAGCAAAAAACAATTACATAAAACTGCCTAGGCTAACCCCAGACCAATTAAAACCGAATCCCTAGAATAGGGCCCAGACATCTGTGTGTTTTTTTTTTTTTTTAATGTGTGCTGGTGAATCTGTTACCCATTGAAGGTGAGAATCTTCAGAGCTGTGCTTCTCAAACTATAACATGCATGCACATCACTTGGAGATCTTGTGAAAATGCAGATTCCGGCTCATGAGGCCTGGGAAGACTGGAGATTGCATTTCCATCACTTCCTGTTTCAGGACCACCGTTGGACTTGGGAGATGCTAGACTGGATGACAGGTGAGATCCTTTGCAGTTCTGAACTGCTCTGATCCCTGAAACCAGGAGAGCTTCACAGGTTTGCCAAGGTGGGTTCCACCCAGGGACACACTTCTTAGTATTTAACAAGGAAATAAGGCTTCCCTCTCTGTGGTTTCCAGCATCTTCTGAACTCCTCAAGTCAAAGAAATCAGATGCCTTCCTGCTTCTGTTACCCACATGGAAACTAATACTTTGCTCCTATTGAAAGCTTGGCTCTGTGCCCTGTGGCCAGAGTATAAGGTTCTAGAAGACATTAACTGTGTCCTCTGTGGGGATGGGCAGATTGAGAATGGTGATTTGGCATCAGAGTAACCTCAAGTGGTGACTGAAAAAAGTAAATTAATTGCAGACCAAATTTAAGATGGTTGTACCCAAAGCCTAGGCCCAGGCCTGAGCAGCACCCCCAAGAGTCCCCTCCCATCTCCTCAGCTGAAATAACTTTTTCTCAACTGGTGGCTCTCTTGGCCATTAGTTTAAAGCTCTGTTGTAATATATGTCACCCTGACTGGAGTTCTAGATATTTTGTTACTTCTCTAGATTGAGATCTCTGGGGTGGCCTCTATGACTCTGCTTTCCTTCCAGTCCCTTCTACCACCCACCCCCAGCCACAGTCAGGGCAGACCTTAGAAAATCTAAGGGGTTTTACTCCCCTTCTTGGAGTGCTCCAAGGAGACACTTGATGCTTGGAGTAAAATCTATACTTGTCCCCATCCTATCTGGTCCCTAACGACCCTGCAATGTCATCCTTCACCACTGCCCCTTGTCACCCTGCTCCAGCCACGCTGGCCTCTCCCCATGCAACACGCCCGCTTCTGCCTCAGAGCCTTCCCAGTTACTATTCTGCTTTTATTTATTTATTTATTTTTTTCTTTTTGAGATAGAGTCTTGCTCTGTCACCTAGGCTGGAGTGCAGTGGAGGCTCTCAGCTCACTGGAACCTCCATCTCCAGTGTTCAGGCGATTCTGCTGCCTCAGCCTCCCTAGTAGCTGGGACGACAGGCTTGTGCCACTTCACCCAGCTAATTTTTGTATTTTTGGTAGAGATGGGGTTTCACCATGTTGGCCAGGCTGGTCTTGAACTCCTGATCTCAGGTGATCCACCTGTCTTGGCCTCCCAAAGTGCTGGGATTACAGGTATGAGCCTCTGTGCCAGGCCTCCCAGTTTTCCTTCTGCCAACACACTCTTCCCCAGCTCTTCATGTAGCTGGCTGCTTCTTATCACTCATCTCACAGACTCAATGTCACTACTTCCAAAGGAAGACCACCCTTCTAAGTGGTCTTTCTTAGGCTGAAATGACTGTATACCCCATAACTTATTTTAATGTTTTCATAGCATTTATGATTATTAGAATCTCTTACATATTGGTGTTTTCTGATTTATTCTCTCTCCCCTTGTCCTCACCCCCTACCACTAAATTGTAAACTGTCCAAGTGATTCTGTGGCCTCTTAGTGTCACCTTAGTATCTCTAGTGCCTAGAGCTTTGACCTGCAGCAGTAGGAGGTCCTTGATTATTAATTGGATTAATCTTGAATTTTCCACTGCACTTAGCTCAGTTCGTTCATTTAACAAAGGATGTTTTCCCTCCAACCAAAATATGGGTAGCAATTTTGGGTGTCCTCTGGAAAAACTAATTCATGGAGAAACTTACAAAAACAAGGTGCATTTGGCAGAAATAACATGGGACTCAGTCAGACTCTAGTTTGCTTTGGTAAGGGTAAATGTGGGGCCCTGGGCTGTGAAATGTTTGCCAATCAGATTTGAGAAACTCATAAAAAAGTTCAGGATCAGCTTTTGCTCCTGCCCCCTGCTCTACATTCCTCTTGGGTGCCCAGTGGTAAGCTGGCAAAAAGCAGCAGCTGAGGGCTTGGGAAGGATGTGCTGGTCCTGGATCTCTGCCTTCCCCCACATCCTAACAACACTGGGAAGATGGAAGCTCTCAGCACCTGGCCCAGGTTTCCACTAAACCCTGGCAAAGCAACCCAGATGTGGGATGCCAGGGCTGCCACACAGGAAGGCAAAAATATCTTCAGTGGAGGAGGTTGCTGCTGTTAGGGGTGTAGAAGTGAGCCAGGGGCCAGCAGCAGATTGTGCCAGGGGCGGCTGGGAATGGGCTGTGCCTCCACCGAGCCTCAAGTCATCCTCCGATCTCACTAGTCAGACTTGACTACTCTTCCAGATCTGTATGATTCAACCCAACACAGCTGGCAAAGTGGAGGGGCAATATGATGTTTCTCTCATACTAATGTAGCTTCACAGCCTCTTGGGGTGGTCCATGGGCCCCTCCAGGTGGCCTTGGGTGGGTGGAAGGAGGGGCAGAACTTGGCATCCAGATTGCTCCAGACTGAGTCTACTTTCAAGATCTATTTTGCACTGGAGATGTAAATTTCCACTTAAAAATGCAAAGTGAGCATTAACACAAAGGCGTGGCTAAGGTTATTTGCTCTGAAAAAGATGCGCAGATATTTCTGTGTCTGTTGGGAAAGGAGAGAGTGTCAAAGGATGGACAAAGGGCACCTCTGTGTGAAGTTGGCTTTTGTGATTTTGGCTTCACCAAAAGGTCCTGGAGATGGAGTGACTTGGATTCTGATTATGAGGGTGTCTGCTGTGTACCATTCTTCGTCATTCAGTTGAATTTAATTCATCAAGGAGGAATCGTGTGCCTGCTCTGTGCCAGGCACTGTTAGGTGCTGGGAATGCAGCAAGGAACAAAATGTAGATCAATTCCTGCCCTTTTGGGCCTTATTACCTGGCAGAGGATATAAACGAGAGCTGCTTCCACAGCATTGTGATGACAGTGGGATGTGGCCACCCCTTTCTTAGCTAGAACTGGGGATTTGGAGTTCGAAGGCCCAGTTGACGTTTCTAGCTCTTCAACTTCCAGCTGTTGGACTTGAGGCCAATTATTTATTTATTTATGTATTTGAGATAAGGTCTTGCTCTGTTGCCCAGGCTGGAGTGCAGTGGTGTGATCACAGCTCACTGCAGTCTTGAACTCCTGGGCTAAGTGACCCTCCCACCTCAGCCTCCCATGTAGCTGGGACTGTAGCTGCACACCACCAGGGCTGGCTAATTTTTTTAATTTGTTATAAAGACAGGAGTCTCTTTATGTTGCCCAGGCTGGTCTCGAACTCCTGAGCTCATACAATCCTCTCACCTCAGCCTCTTGAGTATCTGTGACTATAGACGTGAAGACGATGCCCAGCTGATTTTTTAATTTTTATTTTTAGTAGAGATGAGGTCTTGCTATGTTGCCCAGGCTGATCTCCAACTCCTGAGATCAAGAGATCCTCCCGCCTCAGGCTCCCAAAGTACTGGGATTACAGGTGTGAGCCACTACACTATTTAATTTTTTAAGCTTTAGTATTTTTCAGTTCTCATGTGAGGAAATGACATCTGCCATGTCCACTTTGTGAGTTTTTAAAAGTGAGAATCCAGTGAGATAATCTACCTGAAAGCTTTTTGTGAGCTCCTAAGGGGACTTTTGAACTGTGGTTGGCACTATGATCTCTCACTATCCTCTATAATGTCATGATGCTACTTGTTATCAAAAGCTGACAAAAGCTATAAACGTGCACTCTTCAGCACAGTAGCCACTAGCCACATGCAGCTGAAATGGGGCTAGCTGGAATTGAGATGTGCTGTGAGTGTAAAATACACACTAGATTGTGAATTTAGTAGAAAAAATAAAAGCAAATCTCTTATATTGAATATATTTTTGATATTTTGGCTTAAATTGAATATATTATTTAAAGTATTTTTTTTGAGACTGGGTCACTGTGTGGCCTAGGCTGAAGTGCAGTGGCATGATCACAGCTCACTGCAGCCACAACCTCCTGGGCTGAAGTGATCCTCCCACCTCAGCCTCCTAGGTAGCTGGGACTACAGGTGTGTGCCACCAAACCTGGCCAAGTTTTTTTTGTGTGTGTATTTTTTGTAGAGATGGAGTTTCGCCATGTTGCCCAGGCCGGTCTTGAACTCCCAGGCTCAAGCGATCCTCCCACCTCGGCCTCCCAGAGTGTTGGGATTATACCATGCCCAGCCTAATTTCGTTAATTTTAAATGTGGCTACCAGGGAACTTTAAATTAACTATGTGGCTGACATTATGTGTTGACTGAACAGTGCATCTGTACAGGCTGTCTTTGAAACTTTATTATATACCCAGGAACCATGAACATTCAGGCAGTTTCCAGGGGTATCATGGACTGCTTAAAGTCCCATCTGTGAAACCCTAACATGACGATTTTAAAGGTTACTTTTTATTTACATTCAAAATGTATATAAAGAATGTCCCTGTGAGATTAGATCACTTGAGTGAGAACCATGAGTGTGTTTTGCTACGCAGGAAACGGTTTCATCGTCATTGTCCTGAAAGCCGCTGTCCGGAAGGTCTGTGCAGCGCTCAGAGTGGGAGAGGCAGACCTCTGAGAGAAATGACTTCAGCATCACTACAACTGTGGTTAGAATGAGAACAGCCTCAAATTTCACTAATGAAGAGATTTTCTGAGTTCCATGTGAACGAAGTTCCACTTCCTTCCCATCCTCGAGTCATTCCCCTTGTCAAAGAAAAAAGGCACAACCAAAAGGGAGAGCCGCCATCCTTTCAGGTGTCTTCGTGTTCCTCGTCTCACTGAATTCACCCCCAAATGCTTTCAAGTATTCTCCATGACTGTTTCATTAGCTGAGGAAAGGAGGCTCAGAATGGCTTAGAAACTTGCTAACTGGTTTAGAAGAAGCACTGAGATTCAAACGCTTTGCAGTGTAAGTCTGCTGCTGCCACACAACCACTGCCAGGGGAGGAAGGAGAAGGGGAGGAAAGGGGGAAAATTAGCACTCAGGCTTTGTCAGATTTCAGGAGAGGCACACGCTGGCCAAGCTCCACTGTCTTATCTGTATTTTGTGAGAAGCAAACTATGGGGTTTGGTTGCAAGAGAAGATCTTACTAGGAACCAGTTGCAGGGTGTATTAATCAGGGGTTTCCAGAGATAAACAGAACTAATAGGATCTATCTACCTGTCATCTCTCTCTCTCTCTCTCTTTCCTATCTATCTATCTACCTATCATCTATCTATTCTTCATCTATTTATCAACTGTCATCTCTCATCTATAAACTCTCTGCCATCTATTTATTATCTATCTAGCATCTATTTATCTATTAATCATCTATTTATTAACTATCAATCTATCATCTGTCATCCATCAACTATCTGTCTATCCATTATCTCTCTCTCTCTCTCCCTGTCAATCAGTCAGTCAATCAATTGTGAGAATTGGCTCACATGATTATGGAGGCTGAGAAGTCCCAAAATCTGATCTACCATCTGAAAGCTGGAGACCCAGGAGAGCTGGTGGTGTAATTCAGTCCTGGGAATGGAGGTGGTGGGAAGATGCTGGTGTCAGTTCCAGACTCTAAAGGCTCGAGAACCAGGAGCTGCAAAGTTCAAGGGCAGGAGAAAATGAATGTCCCAGTTGAAGATGAGAAAATAGATTTACCCTTCTTCTGCCATTGTGTTCTATTCAGGCCCGCAGTGGATGGGATGAGGCCTACCCACACTGCTGGGGGCTATCTTCTTTGCCCAGCCGACCAATTCAAATGCTAATCTTTTCTAGAAACACCCTCATAGACACACCCAGGAATAATCTTTTACCAGCTATCTGGGCATCCGTTAGCCCAGTTAAGTTGACACATTAAAATTAACCATCATACAGGGATTTCCTACTGTTTTGGGGAAGCCATCTTTTCATGGCTTCCTTCCCAAGGAAAATTCCTGCTACATGCTTGACAGAAAAAAACAAAACCCCAAACAACCAAAAAGACCAGTTTGTGGAATGTAGACAATTTGAGTCAGATGTGATTCCCTGCTTAGAGGAGCCAGTGAGATGGGCCATTTCCATCCACGAAAGATGGGCTTGAAATGTGGTCTACCTTTCAACATGGTGCCACTGAGGGCTCCTGAGCTGGCTGCGATCATCTGATGAAACGCTGTGTTGGCCAACCCATAGAGGAGTTTGCTGGCTGGTCTGGCCCCAAGCAGAAGCAGCAGGTCACTGCCCAAATTCTCCAAGTGGGATGACCAGTGGCTATATAAAGGGCAAACAAACAAGAAAGTCTTTCTTTCTGAGAATGTTTCCACTGCAGTTAGGTTAGAAAATGATCCAGGGAAGATATAAACTAGCCCTTTCATTTAGCAAAATAAAATGCCTATCCGCTTGGTAATCTGTGCAGTGGAAGTCAGAGCCAGAGTCTTGTTTTTAAAGATTTTGTTTAATTCACCACCCCCATACCTCCCCTCCCACTGCCTAGCATCAGGCTGGACAAGAAGAAAGGGGACAGTGGCCTGCAGATGCTGCCACATGACATGTCCTTATAGAATACCTTCTGTGACATTTATATTAAGTAACCACAGGAAAAAAGGTGAGGTGTTGATGACGGAAGTCATCTGTATTTTCCGGGGTTGGGTTCCAGTTTTAATGAATATGGATAATGCACAAAACATCTCATTTTTCAGAGCTGTGTTTTTTCATTGAACACTGCCACTCTGCATGGGAAAGGAACTGGACATTCCTGACACATTATTTGGCAGGTCTCAATCACAAGTGCTTCAATATTGGCTTTCAGAAACCCATTCCAGATTTGGCCCAGATTGTCAAATCTTGTCCAGAGCGCCAAGTCAAAAGGTGCCTCTCAGCCCTGGGCAGAATGCCTGGCTCTGAAAAACACTGGCTGAATCTCCGCAGGGACCCTGGCTGAGAAAGGCAAGTGATTTGTTCTTCAAATGACCTTTCCCTCCTTGGAAAAGAGCACCCGGAATAAAAGTGCAAGAGGTGCTCAGATGCCCCCCAAGAGTTTCACACAAGCAAAGGTATTGAGGGGCTTCTGTGTATTGACCAAGTAAGAAACATTTTTTGGCTGGGCACGGTGGCTCACACCTGTAATACCAGCACTTTGGGAGGCCAAGGCAGGTGGACCACCTGAGGTCAGGAGTTCGAGACCAGCCTGGCCAACATGGTGAAACTCCTGTCTCTACTAAAAATACAAAAATTAGGCAGGTGTGGTGGTGGGTGCCTGTAATCCCAGCTACTCAGGAGGCTGAGGCTGGGGAATCAATTGATCCGATCTTGGTTTCAGTGAGCCAAGATCGAGCGACTGCACTCTAGCCTCGGCGACAGAGCAAGACTCCATCTCAAAACAAAACAAAACAAAACGAATGAATGAACAGACAAACAAACAAAAGAAACATTTTTTTTCCCTGCGCTAGGATGTTTGCCCTCAAGCAGTGAATCCAACTACTGTAGAACTGGTGGCACCTGTCCAATTAAAAATACAAATGGCTTTAAGGTAAAAACATATTATATTTTAGGGTTGGTGCTGTGTCTTCTCCTGAGCAGTGTGTCACCTAGCATTTCTCAAAGCATGGTCTGGAGACCCTCCAACATCAGAATCAGGGGATGTGTTTCAATTACAAATTTCTGACCAAACCACCTACCAAATATGTGGGAGCTAGAGCCAAGAATTTTCATTGTACCAAGCTCCAGGAAATCCTGATATACCCCAAAGATTGTGAGCCATTAGATGTAAAAAACCCTTCATATATACATACATAAACTTGTTGTTGTTATTGTTTGTTTTTGAGATGGAGTCTTGTTCTGCCTCCCAGGCTGGAGTGCAATGGCGTTATCTTGGCTCACTGCAACCTCTGCCTGCTGGGTTCAAGCCGTTCTCTTGTCTCAGCCTCCCGAGTAGCTGGGATTACAGCCATGAGCCACCATGCCCAGCTAATTTTTGTATTTTTAGTAGAGACGGGATTTCACCATGTTGGCTAGGCTGGTCTCGAACTCCTGACCTCAAGTGATCTGCCCACCTCAGCCTCCCAAAGTGTTAGGATTATAGGCGTCAGCCACCGCACCTGGCCCCCTTCATATATTTTAAAGCCATTTAAGCTAATTGTGAAGGACAATAAGATTGGTTTCTTTTGCTCACGTCTATGTGAATTTATTTATTTGTGTGTCTGTGGTAGCGAAAGTTTGAACCACAAAAGACAGGGACTACTTTAAGCCTTTGCTTTTGCGGATTGATACGTGTATCTCATCCTTTTGCAATTATGGGTCATTATCTGCCCAAGAATAGTACTTCTAAGAAGTTGTTTCTCTGTATCTTCTGGGGAAGAATTTGTCCTTCAATTACATGTGATTGCAACATGTTGATAAAAGCAAAAGAGAAGCAACAAAATCATTTTGTTGAATACCTCATTTCTCTGAAGCCAAACAGTTTTTGAGTGATAAGAAAGCAGTTCAGTGGAACTTACTGTTCAGCATCTTACAGAACAGGATTGATACGTACTTGTGTATTCACATGTGAATTCATGCACACATTATCACCTAAGAGAGTCTGAGTGTCCTGGTCTTCAAAGTATGTGGTTTTCAGAATTTACACTGTACACGAATCTAGAATGACGTTTGCTGCCTAAGGACACTGACGTTAGATCTACACAGTAAGAGTTGAATAGAGCTTTGTTCGTCTTCTCACAAATTTGGGTGGATCTAAATTGCTTATTTTAGGACAAATTAAACTTCTTAGTTTCAAACTTTATGGTTATCTGGTTAACTTAGGCGAAGTCTGTTACATTAGACAGGAATGAAAACAAATGAGCCACACGCCAAGTAACAAATGGACCATTAACCAAATATTCCTAAATATTCCAAATATTCCTAAATCACGCTTCTCTAAACTCCCCGAAACTGTTCCATCCAGGGACAATATAAAGTCAATAGGACCCTATGAAGATGCCAGTGCTAAACCAAAGTCAACATGTTTCTTCTTATGAACAATGGAATCTTTTATCCATAATGGAGTCTCGTTTTAGTCTGCCTGGTAAATCTAGAAACACCAGTGTGACCCCACCGAGGTATTGTAGTAACCAAAGGAAAATGTTGCTTCCCTTTTTGAAAGTGCTTTCAAAATGTATGTGTGTGTGTGTGTGTGTGTGTGTGTGTGTGTGTCTGTGTGGGTGTAGGAGAATTTTATGACCATAGAGAGTTTAAAAGTGTGTAGCCAACATTTTGTTAGTTTTAGAGAAGATACATCTAATGATTTTGCTGTGGTTGTTGGGCCAGAAGTTCATTTAGAGTCCAGCTATGCCTCTAGATCATTCTCCCAGGTCCTCTTACAACTTCCTGGCTCAATCGCAGTGGTAGGGTCCACCTTGTTCAACTCCCATGTTCCTAAGAAGCATTAACTGCTATGACATGAAATCAGGAAGACAAATGCAAAGTGCTTTCAAAATGTGTGTATGTGTGTGTGTGTGTGTGTGTGTGTGTGTGTGTGTGTGTGTGTAGGGGAATGAAAAAAAATCTGGTCTTAAGACATTGCAGAGGCAGGGTGTGGTGGCTCACACCTGTAATCTCAGCACTTTGGGAGGCCAAGGTGGGCAGATCACCTGAGGTCAGGAGTTCAAGACCAGCCTGGCCAAATGGTGAAACCCCATCTCTACAAAAATACAAAAATTAGCTGGGCGTGGTGGCGGGTGCCTGTAATCCCAGCTACTTGGGAGACTAAGGCGGGAGAATCGCTTGAGCCCGGGAGGTGGAGGTTGCAGTGAGCCGAGATTGTGACATTGCACTCCAGCCTGGGAGACAGAGCAAGACTCCATCTCAAAAATAAATAAATAAATAAATAAATAAATAAATAATAAAAGACATGCAGGGTTTAACAAGGAAATTGAAATCTACTCTAAGTATTTTAAAAGAGGGTATTGAAAAACACTCTGCCCTGTCTCAGGAAAAACAGAGGGTATGTAATTTAATTTATTTATTTAGAGATAGGGTCTTGCTCTGTCCTCCAGGTTGGAGTGCAGTGGCACATCACAGCTCACTGCAGCCTTAAAGTCCTGGGTTCAGGTGCTCCTCCTGCCTTAGCCTCCGGAGTAGCTGGGATTACAGACATGCACCACCAAACATGGCTAATTTTTATTTATTTATTTATTTTTTTAAGGAGAATCTCGCTATGTTGCCCAGCCTGGTCTTGAACTCCTGGGCTCAAGTGATCCTTCCACCTTGGCCTCCCAAAGTGTTGAGGTTACAGGCATGAACCACCGCTCTGGCCAACAGACGGTATTCATGTCACGGCCCAAGGGGTTCCCCTTGCCAGCTGCCTAGACAGAGCCTATTTATTAAGACAGGAGAATTGCAATAGAGAAAGAGTGATTCACGCAGAGTCGGGTATGCGGGAGACCAGAGTTTTTATATTACTCAAATCAGTTTCTCCAAGCATTCGGGGAGCAGAGCTTTTAAGGACAACTTGGTGAGTTGGGGCGCAGGAGGCCAATGAGCCAGGAGTGCTGATTGGTCAGAGATGAAATCATAGGGAGTCAAAGCTGTCGTCTTGCACTGAGTCAGTTCCTGGGCAGGGGCCACATGATCAGATGAGCCAATTTATCCAACTGGGTGGAGCCAGCTGATCCAGCAAGTGCAGGGTCTGCAAAATATCTCAAGCACTGATCTTAGGAGTGGTTTAGGGAGGGTGAGACTCTTGTAACCTCCAGCTGCATGACTCCTAAACCATATTTTCTAATCTTGTGGCTAATGTTAGTCCTACAAAGGCAGTCTAGTTCCCAGACAAGGAGGAGGTCTGCTTTGAGAAAGGGCTGTTATCATCTTTGTTTTAAACTATAAACTATAAACTGAGTTTCTCCCAAAGTTCTTTCAGCCTACACCCAAGAATGAACAAGGACAGCTTGGAGGTTAGAAGCAAGATGGAACTGATTAAGTTAGATCTCTTTCACTGTCTCGGTCATAATTTTGCAAAGGCGGTTTCAGTTACTATGAAGAATTGGTTCAGTGGGTGATAAAAACTCTGAGATGCCAAACAAAGGGCAGTGGAGGAACCCAGAAGCTGATATCAGCAGGAAGCCACTATGTTTCTAGGCTTGGGAGTCAAAAGGAGGGGAGGTTGCCAGAGCCAGGAGCTGGGTTACTCAGTACCCACGGTGGGCATGTCTGGGAAGAACTGGAGTCATGTGGGATTTGCAGGAGTGACTGAGATGCCTGGTGAGGTGCAGAGGTGGAGAGAGAAGGGGAGAGATCCTCTGGCTTTTCCCTTCTTCCCACTCTTAATCTCCTGCCAAGCCCCGCTTAGCCAAACTCACCTGGAAGCCAGGAAAACACCATATGCCTGGATCAACCCCACTGACCAGCACAGGGGAAGAAGTGCTGGATCTGACTGGCTCAGTGGTCTGTAAGGAATACATCAGGACCAACTCCTGGCTGACAAAGGTGGGAGGCATTGAACTAGGGGAACTCCGGCCATCACCTCACGCACCTACTTTATGGCATCTTTTCATCTGAACCATTTTGTTGCTTGAGAGTGATGATCCATGACCTTTCAAACACAGATAAATCACTGGGTGTAGTGGCACGTGCCTGTGGCCCCAGATACTTGGGAGGCCGAGGTGGGAGGATCCCTTGAGCCCAGGAGTTGGAGGCTGCCGTGAGCTGTGACTATGCGACTGTACTCCAGGCTGGGTGACAGAGGAAGACCTTGTCTCAAAAAAATAGTAATAATAAATAAATTATTAAAATTTAAAATTAAAATTGAAAGTTAAAAAAAAACACAGAAAAGTCACAGGCAGACCTTTATCAGAAACCACCATGCTTGACTACCTGGGGCAGTGCTGTGGTCCTGGCAGGGGTTAGAAATGGAACTGGATGGCCTTTGACAGCCACTCAGAGGGCCACACCTTTTGTTAATTCTCCTCTAGGATGTTCTTGGGAAACTGAGTTGGAGACTTTTCATGAACTCATATCGGTTCTTCTCAAGGAAGAGCCTCTGCCTATGGAGAGTTGTACTAAGTTATACTCTTAAGAGGATATAATGACCTCTTAATTTAGGCAAGAAAATATAGTATTTATTATTAGAATAACAATCTATCTATAAAACGCATTTGTTATGGAAACACAGCTCATGTTGAGAACTGTAAATAGCTTTGTTTTCCATTTTCTATACTGCCTCCCCCCCAAATACAGACAGTAATCAATCTGGAATGTCACTTACTTAATGGCATGATCTGGCCTTTTAAAAATAATAATAAAAATAAAAAATAAAAAATAAAAAATTAAATTTCAGAGCAGTTTTCGATTTACAGAAAAATTGCAAGCAGAGTACAGAAAGTTCCCCTAGGCCTCACGTCCACTGTTTCCTGTTATTAGCAACTTATGTAAATACAGTACATTTGTCACAATTAATAAGCCAGATACGTTATTATTAACTAAAGTCCACACTTCATTCGTATTTGCTTCAGATTTTCCTAATGTCCTTTATGTACTGTTCTCTGTTCTAGGATCCCACTGGGGATACCACATTACATTTAATCATGCCTCTTCAGGCTCCTCTTGGTTGTGACAGTTTCTCAGACTTTCTTGGTCTTTGGTGACCGTGACAGTTCCGAGGAACACTGGTCACCTATTTGTTAGAATGAGGAGCTGAGATTTGTCTGATGTTTTTCTCTTGATTACACTGCGGTTATGGAGTTATGGGAAGACCAGAGACGTGAAGTGTCATTTTCAGTAAATCATGTCAAGGATACACACCACCTACAAGATTCATCACTGTTGATGTTGACCTTGATGACCTGGCTGAGATAGTGCCCGTCAGACTTCTCTAGTGCAAAGCTCCTCTTCCTCCACCCCTTCCACGCTGTGCTCTTTGGAAAAAAGTCTTTTTTCTTTTTCTTTTCCTTTTTTTTTTTTTTTTTTTTTTGAGACAGAGTCTTGCTCTGTCACCCAGACTGGAGTGCAGTGGTGTGATCTCGGCTCACTGCAACCTCTGCCTACTGGGTTCAAGCGATTCTGCTGCCTCGGCCTCCTGAGTAACTGGGATTACAGGTACCCACCACCACGCCTGGCTAATTTTATATTTTTAGTAGAGACAGGGTTTCCCCATGTTGGCCAGGCTGGTCTCGAACTCCTGACCTTAGGTGATCCTTCCGCCTTGGCCTCCCAGAGTCCTGGGATTACAGGGATGAGCCTGTAATCAGGCTCTCCCTTTTTTTTAAAAGAAGTCCTGCTGTTTGAACCATCTGAATTGGAAGAGTGGAAAGGAATTGAAGTGTTTCTCCCTCCTTCTAGAAAGTTAAGGGTAGCAGAATTTGAACACCACAAGCCTTAGAGAGAAGTGACAGAGATGAGGACAGATGACCTAATTGGTTATTCCTAGTTTTTAGAATTAGGGGGCTTATCTCTTTTTTCCTAAATGTTTATACCTATAGGAGAATTTTCCAGCTTCCAGGGAACATATATATATATTTTTTCTTGAGAGAGATAAGTGTGTTTACTCTCTTCAGTATCTATTCAACTGCAAAGAAGTATTGCAGGGCAGAAGCAAACTCTTCAGTACAAAGCAGCTCATTTCAAAGCAGCCAGGCTTACTTCTGCTGTCTGTGCCTATTCATCCTATAAACTGCTCTTCATCAAAATAGTTAACTCTCCCCTGTTCTTCCCCCACCCACTCTTGAGAATGAGGGGATGGCAGGAAACCGTCAATACAAAAATGTATGTGGCAACAACAACCATTTGGCCTGTTGAGAGGTGCTTATGCAGAAAGAAACACAAGAAAACAAAGAGGAAGAGTGTGTGAACTTCTGACCCTCTTTGCCACATGCCATTTGGTGGGTGGGTGGCATGAGCAAGCGTCCTGCAGTGGGTGTTTTCATGGGACCAAGTGACAAAGAGCCAAAGAGGGTGAGAACTCATGAGTAGCAAGTGGAAAACTACCAAGAGCTGTCCCGTCACTCCTGCAACAAACTTCACCTCGCTCAGGGAGGGGAGCTGAGGCTCACTTCCCCACATTCTGCAGGACCCAGGCACTCTGATGGGGCCAGCTCTTCGCCACATAGGAGAGCTTTTCTTCAACAGTGAATTTTTGTGCCCCGCTCCCTTTTTGGCCCCTTTTGCCCAAGTGGAGTGACACTTTGTCAAATGGGGCAGGCAATGAATAGAGGATATTAATGATTGCTAACTGACTCTCATCTGCTGTTCTGCCTGTAGCTTTTATGAAACCCACATTTTAAAATTAACACATGGAAAAGACAATCTTAGCTCAAAAGTGTCAGATAGGAAAGGAATTCAATCGAAACCCTCTCTGTAGTTGTCTGAGTGAGTCTGCTAAATGTGGCCTTGCAGGAGGGCAAGAAATGTTCTGAAAGCTAGTATGAGAACACAGGCCAGCCTGTGCAATGGCTACATGAAGGAATTCCAGAAGGTTTTACCTTTGGATTTACATGTTGGATTTAGCATTTGGTGGAAGTTTTCCGGGGAGATGAGAATATGATAACTCAGGGAGGAACAGTGAAAATTGGCTGAGGATGGCTAATACCCTGAGGTTAGTGGTTTGTGTTTTCTCAGAACATGCAGGAAGGCAGGGGGCTTTTCTAGAAAGCACTCTGGGTCTGAAGATGTGAGAGCTGTGATTGAGCTGGGTTTAGCCCTTATTGTGACACCCCGGGCAAGAAACTGAACTCTTCTGAGTGTCTGTTAAAAGGTGACAATAAGACGTGCATCTCTCAAACTAGACAGTGGGTGAGAAAGTCATTTGTAACACAGGACATTACCATAAATACTACATACATTTTTTATATAAAATAACTTGTAAATAATGTAAGTTGTCAAGGCATTCGGTTGTTCAAGAAACATATATCTACAAGGGGCTGTCGATATACAATAAATAACAGACTCAGTCTCTGTCCTCACAAAATTTACAGTTGACACTCACACGTAAACACAAAAGTCCTTTCAAGTGTGGTAAGTGCTATGATGGGTAAATACAAGCTTCATAGAAGTTTATATAGATGACACTTGCCCTGGTCTTGGAAAATTTCCAGGAGGCTTCCGGGAGGGAGTGGTGCTCAAGCCAAGCTTAAATGCCATCTCCTCTGTGAGGACTCTCATGCCCTGCTTAGTTAATTACCCCCCTGCCCTCCTGTTCTATCTTTCTTTAAAGCACTATCGCTATCTGATGCACTCCCTGTGTTTACTTACTGATATTTTGTGTCTGTCTCTCTCAACCAAAATGTAAGCTCATGAGGTGAGATATTTTTCTGTTTTGTTTTCTACTGCATCCTCCGTGCCTGGGATCGTTCATGACACATAGCAGGCACTCAAGATATGCTTGTTGAATAAATGAATATAAAATGTAAGAGTGATTTGGGCAGCCAGGGGAGCTGGGAATAATATTCCAGGAGCAGAAAACCATAAGCAAAGACTGGGAGACCAAGTGTCGGTGGCTTGGTTTGGCTGGAGTATTAACATGTGAAGGTGGAATATGCAGAGATCAGACTGGGGAAGTAGGCAGGGCCAGATGATAAAGGGTCTTGTAAGCCAAGTTCAAGGGTTTGGACTTTATTCTGAGGGTTGTAGGGACAATTGAAGTATTTAATATGGAAGTGATAAGATCTGAGTTTCCACACAGCTTGGGACAGGGAGACCATGAGAAAGCTTTTTTCCTAGTCTGGGAGCAAGACAATGATGACCTAAACTAGGACTATGGCAATAGGGAGAGGGATTAGAAGGGATTAGAAGGGACAGGTCCTGACAGTTGATTAGCAGTGGGGAATGAAGGGGAGGGAAGCTCAGTGATCAGGTGGAGGCAATGCAAGTGACCTCATGGGTGGTGGTGCCATTCATGGACATGGGGAAGACGGCAGCAGAAGCAAGTTTGGGATGAAGATGATGAGTTTTCAGTGTGGATCTTTTAGCTGAGTATGTTTTGTGAACATTTCTGTGTGAGTCAGTCTGGAAATGGCCACTGAAACCATAGATGGTTGGAATTTTCCAGCTAAGAGAGAAAAGGAGGAGGCCTAGGAAAAGTCCCAGAAGACACTAACAGCAGAAGGATGGACAGAAGGAGAGAAGCCCAAGAAGGAATGAGGGAAAAAGATTTCAGGGGGTCTACAGAAGACCAGGAATAGATGGTGTCACAAGGAGAGAAGGGCTTGCCAGGTCAAGTTAGATATAAAAGTGTTGTGGGTTTAAAATGTGTCCCCCAAAACAAAATGTAGAAGTCCTAATCTCTGGTACCTGTGACCTCATTTAGATGTCATGAATTTGCAGATACATTCAGGTAAAGATGAGGTCATGCTAGATTAGGATGGGCCCTAATCTTACAAGATGAGGGAAATTTGGACACAGAGACACAAAGAAGACCATGTGAAGACAGAGGCAGAGTCTGGCGTAATGCCACCGTAACCCAAGTAAAGCCAAGGAAGGAGGGCAACCACCAGGACTAGGAAGAGGCAGAGAAGACTCCCTCCCAAGAGCCTTCAGAGTGTGGCCCTATCAACACCATGGTTTTAGACTTCTGGCCTCCAAACTGTGAGACAATATGTTTCTGCTGTTTTAAGCTACCTGGTTTGTGATAATCTGTTATAGCAGTCCTACAAAACTAATATAGGAAGGGAAAGTGTCCACAGATGTAGCAACAAGTAAGTCATAAGAAACCATGGTGAAAGTAGCTTAGTCTAGCAGTGAGGGAGGCTCAGACTGGAGAGGGCGGTGAAGCTAATGACAGGGGAGAAATGGAGGCTGGGTCTAGGCAAGTCTTTCCCCAAGTCTGGCTGCACAGGGAGAGAGAGGAGACTACAGTAGCTAGAAGGTGTCAATGAGATCTACCGAATGATCTATCAAATGATCTATCTATCTATCACCTATCTCATCTATCTATCTATCTGAGATTCCTCTTTTTTTTTTTTTTTTTTTTTTTTGAGACAGAGTCTCACTCTGTTGCCCAGGCTGGACTGCAGTGGCGTGATGTCAGCTCACTGCAACCTCCTCCACCTCCCAGGTTCAAGCAATTCTCATGCCTTCATACATAACTATTGTTTAAAATTTGTGAAATTTATTTTGCGCTGCTTTTGTGAATCTTGCGGGGGCATTAATGCAAGGTGAGTCGGGGATATTGTCTAGGAACTTACAAAGGCTGCTAGGCTTGGAGGCAGGGGTAGGACCATTGCTGGCAGGACTTTCAATCCTCCAACTGGGCATTTATTGGAGCAGCTTCCATTAGTTAGTTATCACCTGGGGGGGGGTTTGTTCAGTGCCAAAGCGTTGTGCTTTTAAATAACCGCAATGAAGAAACAGACATAGGAGGCGAGAACGGCTTTAGGGAGCACTGGCACAGAACAAGTTCACAGGCGTGATGAGAGCCGGAGGGTGGGTCGAGTATGGGAACTTTCTAATTGAGTGATGATAGGCTGTCTATTATGGGGATTACTGGCACACACCACCTTGCCCAGCTAATTTTTTGTATTTTAGTAGAGACGGGATTTCACTGTGTTGCCCAGGCTGGTCTCAAACTCCTGAGCTCAGGCAATCTGTCCACCTCCGCCTCCCAAAGTGCTAGGATTACAGGTGTGAGCCACCATGCCCAGCCCTGTATCTGTCTATCTATCTATCTATCTGCCCACCTATCTTCTATTTATCTATCTTCTATTTATCTATATCTATCTATCTATCCATCATCTACCTACCTATCTATTTTAAGTAACTGATTAACATACCCATCACCTTACATAGTTACAATTTGTGTCTGTTTGTGTGTGGTGAGAACACATAACGATCAACTCTCTTAGCAAATTTAGCATATTCAATACAGTATTACTCACTATAGTTACTGTGCTGCACATTAGCTCCCCAGAATGCATTGCTCCTCTATAACTGGAACTTTGTAACCTTTGACCAATATTTCTCCATTTCTCCCACTGCCCCCTCAGCCCCTGACAACCACCATGCTACTCTCTGCTTTTGTGAGTCACATTTTTTTTTTTTTTGAGATGGAGTCTCCCTCTGTCACCCAGGCTGGAGTGCGGTGGTGCGATGTCAGCTCACTGCAACCTCCGCCTCCCAGTTTCAGGCGACTATCCTGTTTCAGCCTCCCCAATAGCTGGCACTACAGGCGCAAGCCACCACGCCCAGCTAATTTTTGTATTTTTAGAAGAGACCGGGTTTCACCATGTTGGTCAGGCTGGTGTCGAACTCCTGGCCTCAGATGATCCTCGACCTCCTCAAGTGCTGGGATTACAGGCGTGGACATGCCGGCAATGAGCTCCACATTTTTAAACATAAGTGAGATCATGTCATATTTATCTTTCTGTGTCTGGCTTATATTACTTAGTGTAATGTCTTCCAGACTCATCTATGTTGTTCAAAATGTAGGGATTTCCTTCTCTTTTTAAGGCTGAATAATATTCCAGTGTATGTGTATGTCACATGTATGTATCATATTTTCTTTATCTACTCATCTGTTGATGGATACTTAGTTTAATTTCGTATCTTGGTTATTGTGAATAATACTGCAATAAACATGGGGGTACATATGTATCTTCAAGATATTGATTTCATTTCTTTTGGATATATCCCTAGAAGTGGGATTGCTGGATCATACAGTAGTTCTGTTTTTAGTTTTTTGAGGAATTTCTCTGTAGTAGCTGTACTAATTTACACTCCACCAAGTGTACAAGAGTTCCCTTTTCTCTGAAAGAGACCAGTACCAGTTCATGGCCTGGTAGGAACTGGGCTGCATAGCAGGAGGTAAGCAGCAGGCAAACAAGTCAAGCTTTATCTGTGTTTACAGCCACTCCCTATTGCTCACATTCCTGCCTCAGCTCTGCCTCCTGTCAGATCAGCAGAGGCCTTAGACTCTCCTAGGAGGGCAAACCCTCTTGTGAATTGCACACGTGAGGGACCTAGGTGGTGCACTCGTTATGAGAATCTAATACCTGATGAGCCGTCACTGTCTCCCATCACCCCCCGATGAGACCATCTAGCAGAAAAACAAGCTCAGGGCTCTCATTAATTCTACGTTATAGTGAGTTGTATAATTATTTCATTATATATTAAATGTAATAATAATAGAAATAGAGTGCACCATAAATGGAATGTGCTTGAATCATCCCCAAACCATTCCCCACCCTGGTCCGTGGAAAGATTGTCTTCCAGGAAACTGGTCCCTGCTGCCAAAAAGGCTGAGGACCACTGTTTTTGACAATAGCCATCTTGACAGTGTGAGGTGATATATTATTGTGGTTTTGATTCACATTTCCCTGATGAGATTTTATTTTTCATATAAGGATTTGATTAGATTTAAATGCTGATGGGAAGCCATTGGAGAGGAAAACATTTTCTGAAAATACAGTCACGTGTCACTTAACAAGAGAGATATTTGTTGTTGTTGTTTTTTCTTTTCTTTTCTTTTTTTTTTTGAGACAGCGTCTCACTCTGTCACCCAGGTTGGAGTGCAGTGGCATGATGTCGGCTCATTGAAACCTCAGCCTCCCAGGTTCAGTGATTCTCATGCCTCAGCTCCCAAATAACTGGGATTATAGGCACCCACGACCACGCCCGGCTAATTTTTGTATTTTTAGTAGAGATGGGGTTTTACCATGTGGGCCAGGCTGGTCTTGAACTCCTGACCTCAAGTGAACTGCCTGCCTCAGCCTCCAAAGTGCTGGGATTACAGGCATGAGCCACCATGCCTGGCCAACAGTGAAGGCATGTCCTGAGAAATGCGTTGTTAGGTGATTCTGTCATTGTGCGACCATCATAGAATGTATTTATGCAAACCTAGATGGTATAAGCCACCACACACCTAGGCTGTACGGTAGATCCTACTGTTCTTAGGCTACAAACTTGCCCAACATGGTACTGTACCGAACACTGCAGGCAATTGTAACCTAATGGTAAGTATTTGTGTATCTAAACATAGCGAAACATAGAAAAGGTACAGTAAAAATAGGGTATAAAAGGTTAAAAATAGGGTGTAAAAGATAAAAAAAAAAAGGTGCACCTGTATAGGGCACTTGCCATGAATGGAGCTTACAGGCCTGGAGGTTGCTGTAGGTGACTCTGAGTGAGTGGTGAGTGAATGTGAAGGGTTACTGCCCACTTCTTTATAAACACTGTTACAGACTTCATAAACACTGTATGGCTAAACTAAATTTATAAACACATTAAGTAATTGTGCTACAACATTACAATGGCTAGCATGTCACTGGGCAATAGGAATTTTTCAGCTCCATTACGGTCTCATGGGAGCTGTGGTATACACAGCCCGTTGTTGACTGAAACGTCGTTATGCGGCACATGACTGTATAAGAAAGGGAAGATGCAATCCCAGCTACTCAGGAGACTGAGGCAGGAGAATCGCTTGAACCCGGGAGGCGGAGGTTACGATGAGCCTAGACTGCACCACTGCACTCCAGCCTGGGTGACAGAGCGAGACTCTGTCTCAAAAATAAATAAATAAAATAAAATTTAAAAAAAGGGGGAGAATCTGTCAGCGAGCGAGGTGTCCAAAAGGGGTAAGTCTATAGGATCCAGAGTAGAGTACCGGGGTGCACAGGTGGGTCTGGAGGTTTGGCTGCAGGAAACCAAGCTGGTTGCTGCCGGACAGCTCTCTGGGAGCCTGAGCTAAGGCCAGCTTAAAGGCAGGCAGAGCAGGTCCACTGGGAGGCTTGGGAAGTAAAAACAAACTGGTCCACTGGCCAGAATGAGAGGGCTGACAAGGTAAACAGAAGATTCGGAGGCAGACACACATAGCCCAGGTGGAAGCGGGGTTCCGCAGACATTCTGACTGCCCCTCCTACGCACCCACTTTTCCTTGCTGACTAAGCCCCAGGGTCAGGAATCCACCACTGAGGGAAGGTAACCCCTCTCTCCTTCTGCCGGATATTGGCAATTCTGCTGTAACAAACACCCCCAAGATTTTCGTGGCCTAAACTCATACATATTTATTTATTGTTCAGAGGGTCAGCAGCTCTCCTCAAGTGCAGATTCAGGGACCCAGGTTCCTTTCACCTTGTGATGCTGCCAGATATATGACTTACAGAAGAAGCAAGAGGGTGAGTCATTCACACGGAGGTAGGCTCATTCCTCTGGTGTACATCTCATTGGCCAGGCCCAGTCATATGCCCTCAACTAACAGCAAGGGAACCTGGGAAATGTAGTTTTCGTGCATGCTGAGGTGGAAGAATGAAGTGGTCAGCACAGCACAAGCCTCTGCCCCAGCATGTGACGCCTGGAATTATGGCAGCATGGTACAACCATGAGGGCAACTAATAGGACATCTGAGGATGGAAGCGGGGGAAGATGCAAAGAACCTGGGTCTTTGGTGACATCGTTAAGCAGCTGATGTAATCAGCCTGGGGTTTTCCTTTCTGTAGATTTTTTTTTTTTTTAAGACAGATAATTTTTTTCTATTGCCAAATTTTTTTAAATTGGAATTTTTTTTTGGTTACTTACAACCACAGTTAGCATCATTCAGAAACCATGAATTTAGTTACATTACTTAAATAACTTATTATACTTAGAGTATTCTATTTCATCATAGGAAAGAAGTGGAACAGTATCTAGTTTCTTGCTTAGATTTCAGGAAACTCACCTTGTTTAATCTTGACCCCAGTGGGAAAGGGGAATCAAAATACTTTTTGTCTCAGAGTTAGGGTAGAATTGAATATTTGCATGACATTTACATCCTATAAGAAACAATCAAGAATATGACCTTGTTGATTGGCATTTTAAGCAGTCTGTCATTGACTGACCATACAGATGTAACCTGCTTTACAAACCTCTCTGTAATTCTTCATTCTTTTATTTATCAAGTACTTTTGTAGGACCTTCTACATGCGATTGTTTCTATCTTCATCTGCTAGGTTGTGCACTACTGAAGGGAGATGTTTCTCTTATTTACTTTTATACCCGTGTTACCTAGCAAACAGGATTCCACACATAGATGGGACGTAAATAAATATTTGTCAGGCACGGTGGTTCACGCCTGTAATCACAACACTTTGGGAGGCCGAGGCAGGTGGATCACCTGAAGTTAGGAGTTAAAGACCAGTGTAACCAATGTGGTGAAACCCCGTCTCTACTAAAAATACAAAAATTAGCCATTTGTGGTAGTGGGCACCTGTAATCCCAGCTACTTGGGAGGCTGAGGCAGGAGAATTGCTTGCATCTGGGAGGGGGAGGTTGCGGTGAGCTGAGATCGCACCATTGCACTCCAGCCTGGGTGACAGAGTGAGACTCTGTCTCAAAAAAAAAAAAGTGTTGAATAAAGTTTGATCTGATCTTCCTGGTAGAATTGAAAATGAGTGGGGTTTACACAGTGTTGGAATGGAATTTTGACTTTATAACTCTCACTGGGTGATCTTGGGGAAGTTCCTTAATCTATCTGAGCCTCAGATTCCTACTTATTGAGGATAACAATCCACAAGAGAGCATATGTAAAGTGTCTAGCTTATGGCGTGGCCCAAAACAGACCCATTGTAAATAGCAGTCCTTCTTCCAGTATGTTACATAGATCAAGTCGTTTCAATAGATGAATACTCTAAAAACTCAAATTTTATGGTGAACATAGTTAAGAAGGTGAGTCTGCTGCCAGAAAATTATGTAAAGCACATTGCAAATTATATTTGGATTAGTTTCTGCTTTGGATGATCCATGACAGGGTTTCCTGCTATTCGTGAAGATAGTTGAGAGTCAAAAACCTTTCATTTTCACTCACATGTACCCAGAGCATCTCCCAAACACACAAATGCAAAGAACGGAATTTTCTCTCCAATTTCCAGAGGAGGTATTTATCTTTGCAGCTGAGCTAAAGGATAGCTTAAAATTGAATCTCATGCTAACACTACGGGCTCGACCAGCTGTTCTTTTTAGTTTAAGTGATTTCTCTCACAACTGAGCTGGGCGACGCAGTTTTATGACAAGGTTAGACAGCAGTAATTCGTTCCTGTTGGCGTTGGCTGTGCAGGTGAGGCAGACGGCGGGGCTTGTGCTTATTTTGTTTGGATTACAGAGCGCTACCCTCACTCAGAAGTCCTCAGTTGAGTTGCAGGTCTGTGACTTAGCCGCACTGTGACCTTGGGGGTGTGGGTTCAAACACGCCCTGGTCTCAGTTTCCTCTTCTGTACAATTAGGGTTTTAGACCAGGTATTCTGGAGGTGTCTTGACCTCTAAATTCTATGATAGGGGTTTCTTTACTACTTCCTTTTCCCCTTATTTATTTCTTATTTCAGTATTCATGTCTTAAATAATGTTTTTTAAAAAAAGAACAAAAGCGTGTGTGTGCACGTAGTTATCACTGTATTATTTTTCCATGGGAGAAATAAAAGGAAATAGCCTAAGTGTCCATATGACAGAAAAAGCTAAGTAAATGATAATAGATCAATCAACTTGGTGAAATACCATCCAATGGTCAAAAGGGTTGTTTATGAAGACTCCCTAGCAAAATGGGAAAATGTGTCTGTCTGATGTTAAATGAAAAAGGCAGAAGATAAGTGATCCCTCTGCCATGATAACAACACTCTAAAAAATACACAGGAATATGTGTGGATTCTAGAAGGGAGTGTGAAAAGTGGAAACAGTTGATATATTAAAAACATGATGATTTTCTCACTTCTAGTGGGAGGAAGGAAGTGTTCAATACTTTTCAGGTTTCCCCTTGGGTGTCTTGTTTTGTACATTTATCTAAGGTGGGCTAATGGGTTTAGGTGCCTTAAGTGCTGGAAGGGGCTGGGGAATAGCTGACCTCAAGCAGGTTAGAGTCCAGTCCTTTCCTCCTCTGTGTCAAAGCTCCTTCCGTAACAAGAGAGGAAAATGTACAATGTGCAGTGTGTTCCTCAAATAGATTGAGCTTTGCTTTTTTTTCCCCCCGCCTCCCTCCACCACTACCTTCCCCTTCTCCTCCCTCCCCTTCTCTCTCTCTCTGTTTTGTTTGTTGTTACTTACTTTTCCCCCAACACTTTTTTCCCATTGGAGAAAAATTTACATATAACGAAATGCACACAGTTCCCTGAGTTTTGATAAATGTATACACCCCTGTAATCAACGCTCCCATCAAGATCATCAAGATGGAGAGTATTCCCATCACCCCAGAAAGTTCTCTGCGTTCCCTTCCAGTAAATCACCTGCCCCCAGACAACCGGTGTTCTGATCTCTATCAACATAGATTAGTTTTACCTGTTCTAGAACTTCATCTCAATGAAATCATATGGCTGGTTTTTTTTTTTTTTTTTTTTTTTTTTCGGTCTGGCTTCTTTGGCTCCACATTCTGTTTTGAACTTCATCCATGTTGTGTGTATCACAGCTCATTCCTTTTTATTCCTAGTCAGTATATTCCTGAATGATGGCTCCAAAGATATACAGGTCTTAATCCTGAAACCGGTGAATGTTATGCCGCCAAAGAGATTTTGCAGACATCGACTGAATTAAAGATCTCGAGATAAAGGATTAGCTCAGATTATTCAGGCGGGCCCTAGATGTCATCACAAGTAAGAGGGAGGCCAAGGAAGACTGACTACAGAAGAAGAGTAGACAATGTGGCCACAGAGGCAGAGACTGGAGGAGCATAGGGGGCCGCCAGAAGACGGAAAGGCCAGGAAGTAGATTTTTTCCTAGAGCCTCCAGAGGGAACTGGCCCTGCCAACACCTTGACTTTAGCCCAGTGAAATTGAATTTAGACTTCTGACCTCTAGAACTGAAAAAGAATAAATTTGTACTGTTTTTGTTGTTGTTGTTGTTGTTGGAGACAGAGCCTCCCAGGCTGGATGGGGTGCAGTGGCATGATCTCAGCTCACTGCAACCTCTGCCTCCCAGCTCAAGGGATTCTCTGCCTCAGGCTCCTGAGTAGCTGGGATTACAGGTGCCCACCACCGTGCTCAGCTAATTTTTGTATTTTTAGTAGAGACAGGGTTTCATCAGGCCAGGCTGGTCTCGAACTCCTGACCTCAGGTGATCCACCTGTCTCGGCCTCCCAAAGTGCTGGAATTACAGGCATGAGCCACCACGCCTGGCCTGTTTTAAGTCACTAATTTTGTGGTAATTTGTTACAATGACAATAGGAAACTCATATAATTTTAAACATAATTTGTTTATCCATGCACCTGTTGATACATGGGGGTTATTTTGTGTCTGGAACTATTCTGAATAAAGCTGCTAGGAACATTCTTATGCAAGTCCTTGTGTGGACATATGTTTTCATTTCTCTTGGGTAAATATACCTAGGAATGGAATTTCAGAGGCATACAGTAGGTATGTGTTTAACTGTATAAGAAACTTTCAGTTTTCCCAATTGGTTTTACCGTTTTACACTTAACAGTATGAGACCTGACCATCTTAAAAAACACATGCACACGGCCGGGTGCCGTGGCTCATGCCTGTAATCCTAGTACTTTGGGAGGCCGAGGTGGGCGATCATGGGGTCAGGAGATCGAGACCACCCTGCCTAACACGGTGAAGCCCCATCTCTCCTAAAAATACAAAAAATTAGCCGGATGTGGTGGTGGGTGCCTGTAGTCCCAGCTACTCGGGAGGCTGAGGCAGGAGAATGGCGTGAACCTGCGAGGCGGAGCTTGCGGTGAGCCGAGATCGTGCCACTGCACTCCAACCTGGGCGACAGAGTGACACTCCGTCTCAAAAAACAAAAAACAAAGAAACAAGCAAAACAAAACAACAACAACAAAAAACATGCACATACACAAAACAGGAAGGTTGGGGTCATTCACCCCAAAGGGTAAGGGACTGGTGGGAGTCAGTCCGTGGGCATGTTCTGGATGATTCCAGACCCTGACTGTACTTCCAGAGTCTTAGCATGAGCTCTAGTACAGATTTACGCCTAGATTAGTTTTTCTTTATTTTCCTTCTTGAACAAGAAATAGTTCACCTGATACACCATTCTCATCCTCTTCTTCCCTCCCGTGTCCCTGTGTTTCCCCTCAGCATGCACTGTCCTTTCCCTGTGGGAAAGGACCTGGACAACCCAGGGAACAGGAGCCAGTGAGTCTAGACCTCAGAGTCCTGAGAGCGACACAGAAAACAAGTCTGCAGTGTGCCGCATGCCTCTGCCGTGTGGGGCAGTCAACCATATTATTCTTCAGTTCATGGAATTTTTTTCCTCCTCTAAGTAGAAAAACACCAGTAGCTCAGATGCCACCCACTGCAGTAGCTGATAAAACACTCAAAGAAAAGGAAGCAGGGAGAAAGAGGAAAATCTCCCTGGATCTGTTTTGTTTTGTTTTGTTTTTCTATCACTTTTTTTTTGTTTGGTGGGCAATGGGGTAGGGGTTCCGGGGTGGGGCATAGCAGGGAGCTGTTTTGTTATTTTTGCTTTTTTTTTTCACCTAAAGAAAATTTACCAGGTCCCCTTCCAATTCTGATCCTACTAGATTCCAGAAGTCTTCTGAGGTTAGGCTCAAGAACAAAGAGATGGTTGTTTTCCAGGTGCAATTTTGGTGAGCCAAGCTTTGACTCCTAAAAGACGGTCTGGAATTTGGAAATCAGCTGGTTTGTCCCCCTTTGCCCCTCAAACTTCTCAAACTTGTTCAGATCATAGATCTCTCAAAACAAAATGGCTTATCAGCTCCTCTCATCTCCTTCCATTTATGATACCTGTGTAGTAACACCTTGCATAGCTCACCAAGCACACCTCCTTCCATATGAGCTGTGTTATATTGTGGACATCATTTGAAACTACTGAGTCTGTATGGAAATCCTGATGTACTCTCGTGGACCACTAGCCACACTGAGAGTGTTGGAAACTGAAGACCCCAGTGGTCCTTTGAAGCCAAGGACAGTTGTCTTGTACAAGATCAGTGGGGCTGGACCCATCCATTTGTGAGTCTTGAAGTCGAGCTCAATGATAGCGTCTTTCGCAGTGACTGAACGGGCTCCCATGCCAGGCCTGGCTGGATGTTGGCCTGGGAGCCCTCTTTGCGCACGGTGGTACAAGTCCTCTCCCTGCCGTGCAGATGTAAGAGCTCTGGAATGTGGGCACAGCATGTGGTATAGGCACATGCCTGGTCCTCTGCAGGTTTAGAAAGAGTTTGCACAGACATGGAGACATCATGGGAGGCACAGTGCATTGCTTTGCAAAAGAAATTATTTGGACAAGCCCTCAGCCTTCATGCCAAGCAAGAGGTGGAACTACTCAGTTAACCCACCTTGGCATGAAAGTGCTGCCCTGGGTGTAAAGGAGGCTTTTCTCCCAGGTATCCTTCTGTATTGGACTCATACCAGCCCCAGACATTTGTTGTGCCAGGCATGACAATACATGCTTGACCTATGTCATCGCTTTATCTTGTCACCATACTTGGAAGGTAGGTAGAGAAACAGCAGCGCAACTTCTTTCAAGTGCCTACATTTCTCCATCGTCTTCCAAGCTAGGCACCCAGAGAACCTGAACCTTGTGGTTCCGGGATATGACAGCAGCAGGGGGTATGGGCATGGGCTTGTCCTCTCAGGTTGAGCCAGTTTGCACAGATGTCAACACCCCGTGGGTACCATGGTGCAGCATAGCATCTGGAAAGAACGGGGCATTTCGGTAAAATGATAAGAGTATGAATATGAATCCTGGGCAGTGGTGAGGATCAAAGGTCAAAGGGGAACGCAAGAATGAAGGGGCTTTGTTAACTGTCGAGGGGTTTATAGATATGGGTGAATGATTCTTGCTTGGTTGGGAGGGTAACACTCATTCAGGCAACATGAGAGTACTCATCTTTAGCAGAAAATGGTATCCAGTGAGATTAGCACCCAACAAGGTGGGTGGTATACAGAGAGGTGGTTGTACTAATGTGGAGGTGGGAGTCCCACTGACGAGGTGGGGACTAGGTGAGGAGGTTGTTAGGAAGGAGGATGGTACCCAGTGGGGAGGCTGCGCCCAAGGGGGAGGGTGTGCTCAGCAGGGAGGTTGGTATCCGGGGAGGATGACGGTACCCAGTGGGAAAATTAGTACTTACTGGGGAGATTGGCACCCACTGGGCAGGTTGTATCCAGTGGGGAGGTTGTACCCATTGGAAAGATTGGTACTGGGGGAAGGTTTTCCCCAGGAGGAAGGTCGTACCCATTGGAGAGACTGGTATCAGGGGGAAGGTTTTCCCCTAGGGAGGAGGTTGTACCCATTGGAGAGACTGGTTTTAGAGGAAGGTTTTCCCTAGGGAGGAGGTTGTACTCTCCTGGGGAGATTGGTACCAGTGGGGAGGTGGCACCCAGCGGGAGGTTGTACCCAGTGGGGAGCTTGGTACCCAGTAGGGAGTTTGCTGCACACTGGGAGACTGGTACCCAGTGGGAAGGTTGTAACCAGCGGGGAGGTTGGACCTAGTAGAGAGTTTGGACCTTGGAGAGTCTCATCACCTGATTTAGGCTGTGAGGGGGGACTAAGGGCAGAGGTCAAATGAGATAGAAAAATGTGACTTGTGTAATTTTTCACATTTAAATAAAAAAGCAGAGGCATGGACAAATCTTCAGTATCCTGCCCACAGTTAGATGTTTTAGAGCATTCATTTGTCCATGTTGATTTTAGATTTCTGCCCAAGGAAGCCTAGTTAAAGTCAACATTACTGTGATCAAATGGAGCTCATATTTCTCCTGCCTGGAAATACCTATAATTCCTTAAAACAATGTTTCAATTTACCACAAGTCTGGTGGCATTTCAAAGTGTAATAAAAAACCCACCATCCTTTTCCTGCCTCCCACTCTTGGTGTTCTGGAGAAGACTGTGGAACACACACGGACTTTCAATCAAGGGGAGATGGCTGTTCCTCTGTTTTGTGTACCTTTGTCTTTCCTGGAGTGGAGTGCTGTGATAAACCTACAGATGCCAGTGACTCAGGCTGGGTCATGGGAAGAAGTGGGCGAGTCAGAACCAAATGAATTTGTGGCGTGCTTTCCTATCCAGCCGACACGTTCCAGAGGTTAAGTATGGTGGAGTTTTAGGCCAATTTGGAGCCATTTGTTCACTCAATGAGCTTCATCAACCCATTCCCTCACCTACCATGTGCCTGCATTTGCACTGGTGTTTGGCAGGTACATCTTGACCTGTTAAAATATTGAACTACTTTCACACTGGTTGTCAAATACCCACTGCCTGGATACCTTCCAACCTCCCCAAGGGCTCGTGTCCATTCTAATTGGTTAGTTTCTGTTATTACACTGATTGCTGAGTAGTTGACACCCCAGATTATGGAACAATTAAAACAAATCCTCTCCCAACAAGGGGGTGGCAGATGCCATGCCTTCCTTTCCCTGGAAAATTCCCCATGACTCTTTCAGGATGAAAGGAGGCCCTAACTGCTATTTTTGTTTAGGTGACTGAGAAAACCAAGTGTTGAGAAGAAACTCCGTTGACATGATAAAAGAGCAGAATTAATATTTGCTATCTCTTTTCTGGTGCCAAGAAAGTTACTGGAATAATTCAACCAGATAAAATAAGTAGATATGTGACTTTAAAAAGATGAAGTTTGTACAATGAGGCAGATGCCATCGGGCCCAGGAGGAATTTAGTGATGGCGGCATAATTCTCATTAATGTCAGAACTGCCCGGGGTTGTTGTCTATTTGTAGAGTCTAGAGAGACATTGAAGGCAAAATTCAGAAAGCAATTCTAATTCTGAGGTTTTCAATCCTGAACCCACAGTTGATCACCGTAGGCATGCCCATACTGGAAACCTCACATTAGTTTCAGTAATTTATTTTCCTGGTAATATGTGATCAATATAAAATATTTGAACACCTGATGCGATATATTTTCCCCCATCTCGGCCACCACTAACCCTTCCCCTCATCCTCCCCAAGGGAACCGTCATTAATGATTTCATGTGCTCCTTTTCTGGCCTTTCTAATGCCTATATATCAACCTATATTTTAATGCTTAACATATAGTGTCTACAATCTGCTTCTTTTCACTTACTATATGGCAGACAACTTCTGTAGCAGATGATGTGGTGTGCTCCAAGATGCTGCTTCAGAGTGAAGGCACTCATTCCCCGGCTATCAGGAAGCTGACTGGCGATGGGTCACAGCTAAGCCCTTTCTCAGGATTTGCCATTGGCAAGGTTACACCTTCTCTCCAGAGGACAATTCACATCTAAGATTTGGCCAATGTGGAGTACAGAGGCTCAGTCTTCCCTCTGAAAAGCTCCTCAGCTCCAGAGTTTCCTGTGGGATCAGCTGAGATACCCCCACCATTCCACGTGCATCTCAGTTTGATTTCTCTTTCTGTCCCCTCTTGGTGCCCTCATTCCCTCAGGTATTTGTTGTACGTGAAGGCCTTTCCCAGTAAAAAAGGCCAGCCTGCAAACCTCTAACTCAGATGTTCCCCAGGAATCAGTCTAACACAATGCTCATCGTATTGACATCTTCAAGCATTCCACTGTATGGAATCTAACAAACAATATGTTTAGTCTCATTCCTATAACCATGTTTGATCTTTTCTGCTTATTATTCTTTCTTGTTGTTTCTTTCTAATTTTTAATGGATTTAATTTTGTTTCATTTTAACAGATTAATAGTTTCCTTTGTATTTTTTTCCCCCTGGATCAACCCTGTCCAGTAGAAATATATCACGGCCACATTTGTGATTTAAACTTTTCTAGCAGCCGTGAAGGCATGACTCATTGGGGATCATCTTAGAATCCTGCTTACCACACACATTAAAAAAGGTTTAAAGAAGCAAAATTAGTTTTAAAAAATTCATTGTTATTATTTTATAGAGACAGCGTCTCACTATGTTTCCTAGGCTGGTCTCGAATTCCTGGGCTCAAACAATCCTCCTGCCTCAGCTTCCCAAAGTGCTAGGATACAGTATGAGCTACCGCGTCAGGTCCCAAATTAATTTTAACCATACATTTTACTGGATCTAATATAACCAGAATATTATCATTTCAAAATATATTCAGAGTAAAAATTATGGATATATATATTATATGTATATTTTATATATATGGATACATATATATTTTGTATTTTGAAAGCCAGCGTGTGTTTTACACTTAGAGCATATCTTAGCTCACACCAGCCACATTTCAAGGGTTTGAAAGCCACATGTACTAGTAGTGGCTGCTACACTACACGGTGCACTTCTAGAAGGTTGAAAGTTTCCATTAAAATTGTATTCTAGGACATCAGCCAAAATGGCAAATAAGGATCTCTGAAAAGTTCCTCCTCCATAAAAGCAATAAGAATGTTATCAAAAAATGTCAGAATCAACGTTTTGAGAACTTTGGAAATTAACCAAAGGCTTGCAGCAATCTGGGAAACATTTATTTAAGAAAACAGCAGAATCTTGGTGAGAACAGGGAGCTTTGTGGCACTTTAACTTGCCGTATTCCCATCTCCACCCTCCCCAGCACCACATTAGCCGTGAAATCCAACAGCCTGCAAAACAACCTGTGACCACAGGGGAAGCCCAGCAGTCACTGGAAGGGCGTAGAGCTCCTCAAGGCCCATTCTCAGAGTATTGTCATTATTTGACCTCTCTGGTCACACTACTTGCAAGGCTGGTTTTGTTTAAGCTGACTTAGAGCTCATCCAGCACAAATAAAAGCAGCCTTGAGAGTAGGGTCAATTATTGAACCTCACAGCTGACTGAGGTAGCGGATAACAAGTGGGATAGAAAATGGGCTAGCCAAAAAACGTACAAGAAAAAGCAGAGGAATGGGATGTCCTTGGAGGGAGTGCAGGCTTTAAAAAGTTCTAACAATATTCCTGGGAATATAGAAAGCCATACAAATGTGTAGGGCTGTGTGGATACCCAGTGCTTGTGTGTGCCCAGGAAATATCCAAGAAGACCCTAACTCTCACCTCTGGCCAGCCTTCAGCCTCTGCTCAAGCAGGAAGTGAAGGCTAAGATGGAGCTGTAAGGTGCTTGGCTGGATGCTGAAGGAAACACAGAACTTCTTGGCAAAGACTGAGAGTCTTATTGGTTCTGGCCATCTAAGGAAATCTTTGCTGAATCACTAAATGACCACTAAGCTAACTGGTCAGAGACTTCACTGGCCACACAAAACAAAGAATATACCCTTTATAGAATTAGTTCAGGAACGTCATCAACCCTCCAACCAAACAATACCAATTAAACAGTAACAACAACAAACCCAGGGCAAAATCTGATTTCCAGAGTTGCTATGCTTTATCGTTTTAAATGTCTAGTTTTTACCAAAAATTATGCAACATGCCAAGAAACAAGAGAGTCTGTCTCATATGCAGGGAAAAAGACACTTAATAGAAACTGTCCCCAAGAGGGCACAGACATTGGATTTTCTATACAAAGACTTAAATCAGCTCTGTTAAATATGTTTTAAAAAACCCCCAAAAATCTGAAGGCAACTATGGCTTATATGGGGAAAAATGTCTCATATACAGAAAATCCTAACGAATCCACAAAACACAAGATCAATATATGAAAATCGATTTTATTTCTGTAAGCTAGCAGTGAACAACACAAAAATGAAATTAAGAAAACAATTCTACTTAGCATCCAAAAATGTTTAGGAATAAATGTAATGAAAGAAGTGTAAGACTTTTAACTGAAAATAATCAAACATTGGTGAAAGAAATTAAAGAAGACCTACATAAATGGAAAGACATTCCTGTGTTCATGGACTGGAAGATGACAATTTTCTCCAAATTGAAATCGCTATAAAAATTCCAGATGCTGGGTTTTGTTTTGTTTTGTTTTAGAAATTGAGTAGCTGATTCTAAAATTCCTATATAAATGCAAGGGATCCATCATAGCTAAAACAATCCTGAAAAAGAGTAACAAAGCTGGAGGACTCACATTTCCCAATTTCAAAACATAAGCTACAGTCATCAAGATTGTGTGGTTCTGACCTAAGGATAGACATAGACAAAGGAATAGAACTAAGAGTCCATAAATAAACCCATACATTTATAGTCAATTGATTTTCAACAATAGTGCCAAGACATTCAATGGGGGGAAAATAGTCTTTTCAACAAATGGTGCTGAGATAACTGGATATCCACATGCACAAAAGAAGAAATGGACCCCTTACCTTACACCATATACAAAATTTAACTCAAAATGGATCAAAGACTTTGCTGTAAGACTCTTAGGAGAGAGCATAGATGTAAATCATCATTACCTTTAATTAAGCAAGTTTCTTGGCTATGGCACTAAAAGCATAAGCAATCAAAGAAAAAATAGATAAATTGGACCTCATCAAAATTTTAAAAATTTGTGCTTCGAAGTACATGATCAAGAAAGGAAAAAGACATGTCACAGAGTGGGAGAAAATATTGTTGAATCCCATATCTGATAAGGGTCTAGTATCCAAAATGTATTGTTGGGACTCAGAAAACATTACCCCCAAACAGAGCACTTTGACATGAAGCAGCCTCAAGGTCTCTCTGACCTCCCTGGTCCCTGCACCTCATTAATCCTCTGTCTCTGTCAAAGCACAGAATGTAGTTGTTCACTGAAGTTCCCTTATCTACCTAGAAACTGAACCTACTGAAGAGAAACACAATTGCCTTCCCTGAAATTTAACTAGAGAAGATTAAAACTCATAACACGGAGGAAGAGACTGAAAATTAAACATCAGACGAACTTTGTCCCAAACCACTGTCTGCTCTCTGTCCCATTAAATTTCCAAAGAAAACTATTTACTAACCATTGCCTGAGCATTAGGCCCATTCATTTCTCCTAAAAATCATTGACTATCCCTCAAATCATCCACATTTCCCTATGTTTTTTTTTTTTCCCCTATGAAGAAGGATATATAAGCATTTGTATCCCTTTGGGTTACTGGGTAATTATTCTCCTGCAATTCCACTGTGCTGTGTTAAAATAAATCTGTATGCCTTTTTCTTCTATTAATCTGCCTGTGTCAGTTTATTTTCAGCAAACCTTCAGAGGGTGATGGGGGAAGCATTTTCTCCTTCCCCTTACAATGTAAAGGACTATTACAACTTAACAATAAAAAGACAACCCAGTTTAAAAGTGGACACGATAGTCGAATACATATTCTTCCAGTAAAGACATACAAATGGCTAATGAGCACATGAATAGATGCTCAATATCATTAGTCATAGGGAAATGGAAGTTAAAACCACAGTGAGATATCACGTCACATTCACTAGAATGGCTATAATCAAAGACAGTCAATAACAAGTGTTGCCAAAGATATGGAGAAGCTGAACCCTCCATACGTTACTAGTAGGAATAGAAAACTGTGCAGCTGCTTTGGAAAAGAGTGACAGTTCCTCAAAAAGTTAAACATAGAGTTTTCATATGACTCAGTTGTTCCACTCCTAGGTACACACTCAAAAGAAATGATATTTGCCCACAAGAAACCTTGTATGTGAATGTTCATAGCTACATTATTCATAATAGCTAGAAAATAAAAACAATCCAAATGTCCATCAACTAGTGAACTGACAAACAAAAGGTGGTGTACCTATCTAATGGAACATTTTTCAGCCATAAAAAGGAATGAAATACTGACTCATGATACAACAGGAAGGCACCTTAAAAACACTGTGCTAAATTAAAGAAGCCAGACATCAGCAGCCACATACTGTATGATTCCATTTACAGTAGCCCCTCGCCCCTTTTCTGCATTCCAAGACCCCCACTGGATGCCTGGAACTACACATAGTACTCAACCTTATGTACACAATGTTTTTCAATCTGATAACCAAGATGGCTACTAAGTCACTAACAAGCAGGTAGTGTATGCAGTATGGATATGCTGGACCAAGGATGATTCACATCCCAGGGGTGACGGTGCAAAATTTAATCATGCTACTCAGAATGGTATGCAATGTAAAGTGTATGAATTCTGTACTTCTGGAATTTTCTACTTAATATTTTCTGATCATGATTGACCATGGGTAACTGAAATCATAGAAAATGGAAAGTGTGGATAACAGGGGAACTATTGTATATAAAATGTCTAGAAGAGGCAAATCCATAGATACAGAAAGATTTGTGGCTGTCAGGACCTGGGCGTGGGGAGAGAAGAAAATGGGAGATGACTGCTAATGGGTGTGGAGGTTCTTTCCGTGGCGATTAAAATGAGATAATGATAATGCTTGTACAACTTTGTGAATATATTAAAATGTATTAAATCGTAAACTTTAAAAGGTGAATTTTACAGTATATGACTATATCTGAATTTTTAATATGAAGTATTTTTTAAATAAAAGACAATATATTCTATCAGATATTATTAAATTTTTAACAAATCTATTTTAATCTACATTTCTCTATTGACATCAAGGTTGAAACAGCATATGTAACCCTCCTTCCCTTCTATCATCTCTGCAACACAAGAAACTGAACATGCTTTCATTCTCCTAGTCACCTCTCTACAATCTAGATTTTGTTGTTGATGATGATGATGAAAAGAATCTGTAATTATTACTTGTTGAATGTTAAGTACCATGTATCATGTTTGTTTTATAAGCATTATCTTATTTCTCCCAAGCTCTTAACTACTACCTCAAACTACCTCTCAGACTGTTTAGGATTTTTAAAAACATTATGTCTTCTATTTTAAGCCTCGTTTAAACAATTTTAAATTAAATGGTACAAGTACTCTGTCAATGAGGTTTTTGTATTGGTTTCTTAAAGCCACTTCTGCAGCTTCTGTGATATCTCATAATCTCAGTGTTCTTTTACCTCTTGGAGGCTCCCTCTCATTCTCTTTTGCTTGGTTGTCCTCCTGTTTGTCACCCCTAAATATTGGGGTGCCCATCACTGAGTCCTCATACTGCTTCTCTTTTCAGTTATCTGACACCTTGGGTGATCTCATCTGGTCCCATGGCCTTGACCACCACCCTTTGCAGATAATTCTCAAATTTATATCTCCAGTGTTAACCTCTCTCCTAAATTCCACCTGTCAACTTGATATGTTCACTTGGATGTCCAATAGGCATCTCAAACGTAACATGTCCAAAATCAAACTCTTGATTCTGTCCCCAGACTTGATCTTCCTCCAGTGTTCTCCATCTTTGTGAATGGCACCTATGCATCCAGTTACTCAGGTCGAAAACTTTAAAATCAAACTTGAATCCTCTCTTTCTCTCATGCTTCCCAAATTCAGTCTTGTTGGTTCTACCTTCAAAGTACATCTCCAGTTCCTCACGAATACTGTCCTGGCCCAGAGCACCACCACACTTCTGTGATACCACAGTAGGCTCTTTTTTTTTTTTTTTAAGATGGATTTTCACTTTTGTTGCCCAGGCTGGAGTGCAATGGCACAATTTCGGCTCATGGCAACCTCCGTGGAATACCACAGTAGGCTCTTAACCAGTCTTGATTCTTTCCTTCTTACCTCCCTATAATCTTGTCTCCTAACTGAAGACCAAGTGATCCTTGCTATAGTTTCTTATCACATGGGATCTGCAGACCTTAGGAAATCTGGTTCCTGGGCACCACTCCCATTTGACTTCTCACTATTTTCTTTGCATTATCTTCACTCCAGTCACACTGGCCTTCCTATTGTTTTTCTTTGTTTGTTTGTTTGTTTTGAGACAGAGTCTTGCTTTGTGGCCCAGGCTGGAGTGCAGTGGTGCGATCTCAGCTCACTGCAACCTCCACCTCCTAGGTTCAAGCGATTCTCCTGCCTCAGCCTCCCAAGTAGTTGAGAGTACAGGCACACACCACCACCTGGCTAATTTTTGTACTTTTAATAGAGATAGGGTTTTGTCATATTGGCCAGGCTGGTCTCAAACTCCTCACCTCAGGTGATCCACCCACCTCAGCCTCCCAAAGTGCTGGGATTACAGGTATGGGCCACTGCATCTGGCCAAATTATTCTTATATCTAAGTTTTCTAATCTGTGTAATAGGGATAAAAATAGTACCTACTCCAAGGTGATATTGGAGTGATTAAATGAGATACTATATCTAGAGTTGTTCAGAATAGTACTTGAATCAGAGTAAATCCACAATAAATGTTGGCTATTATTACTACAATTACACACTAGACTTTTTTCCTTGATGTCTTCATTCTGTTTCTTCTTTTATTATTTGGTTACTCTTAGGGTAAAAAAATAATGAATGTTCTACTTTCCTGCATTCCAAGTCTTTTCCTTTGATTATCACATGCTTGATCCATAGTAAATGCTCAATAAATGTTAGCTATCAGGTTGGTACAAAAGTAAGTGCAGTTTTTGCCATTAAAATAATGGTTTTTGCCATTACTTTTGCACCAACCTAATATTATACTTAGAATACACAAAACCTTCCCTTTCTGGTTATTCTTACTCTGATGCATTTCTATTGGATTACTCTTTAAGTAACTTCTTCAGAAGAAACATGGGGTCTTCATCTTTATATGTAATCTTCTTCTTCAGAAGACGTTTAACTTCAGAACTTTAACTTCAGTAACGTCAGAACTTTTCAGAAGTTTAAGTAACTTCTTCAGAAGAAACATGTGATCTTCATCTTTGTGTGTCCAAATCTGTCTCCCTTTTACAATCACACATGAATCACAGTTTGACTGGGAAATTTGGTCAATGTTGTTCTCAATACGTAGTCCTTTGTTTTTGTTTGGAAGTGTATGGAACTTTCTCTTCATCTTCAAGATTGAGGAATTTCACCATGACATGTTTTATTGGCTGTCTTCTTTAGAATTCCTGCCTAGTGTTTGGTGGGTCCTTTTGATGTTTCCTTTAGCGAAAGGAATTTTTTTAAAATTATTTTTTGCATTATGGCTTCTCTTCCAAGTGACATTATTGTCTACTGAAACTCACTTAAGTGGCTGACTCTCTTAGATTATGCCTCATGTCTCATATCTGAGTCTTAAAATGTCTATTTCTTTGGTGTGCAATTTTGGAGAATTTTTAAAAGTTATTTGTACATTGAATTTCAGAAGTGTTCATTTTGCTATTCAGTGGCCCCACTGAAGTCACTTTGATGTACTTTAGAATTTTTTTTCTGAGAGATATTTTCCATGTGCATAGCAAGTTGCATTTTGAATGCAAAATCTTCAGAAAAATAAATAAGGATGAAAACTAGGAATTTTTGAAAGTTTCCTCATGTTTTCTGCAGTATTCCCAACGTCTTTATGTTTTTCTATTTCCAGTGGCTCTCCAAATCGGTTTACCTGTCCCATTGCACTAGACTTGTTCACTGTAGAATTGTATAGGGGCTCCTGGAGTTGTCTTCAAGTTAGTGCATGTTGCACTATATCTGGACAATATTCATCAGAATTTGTAGCAAAAGGTGGGGTTTTTCTTAGGTTCTGCTAAAAGTAGTTTTCTTCTCTATTTTGATTTCATTTTCTTGTTTCCTTCTCTACAGTTTTTATAAATACACTGTAACTTCATAGTTTCACTTTTACTATGTATGTATATTAAGTTAACACCCTATTTTTTTTTTTTTTTTTTTTTTTGAGACAGAGTCTCGCTCTATTGCCCAGGCTGGAGTGCAGTGGCATGATCTCGACTCACTGCAACCTCCACCTCCTGGGCTCAAGCAATTCTCCTACCTCAGCCTCCCAAGTAGCTGGGATTACAGGCATGCACCATCACGCCCAGCTAATTTTTGTATTTTTAGTAGAGACGGGATTTCACCATGTTGGGCAGGCTGGTCTTGAACTCCTGACTTCAAGTGATCCACCCACCTTGGCTTCCCAAAGTGCTGGGATTACAGGCGTAAGTCACCACTCCTAACCACACAATTTAATCATTTATTATTATTTTTTGAGACAGAGTCTCGCTCTGTTGCCCAGGCTGGAGTGCAGAGATCATGGAACTTTATGCAAAAATGAAATGGGACGTTCCTTGAAAAACTCAATACTTATCAAAATAGTTTTAAGAAAAACAGACTATCTGAATAATTGGTCGAGAAATTAAATTAATTATTAAAACCTCTCAAAAAACTAGGCCCTGAAGTCTTCAGCAACAAAGTATAATAAACATTTAGGGAAGAAATAACACCAGTCTTATACAAACAGCCCCAGAAAATAGAAAAAAATAAATTATCCAGAACCTGCCATATGAAGAAAGGGTAACCTTGCCAAAGATATTACAAGAGAGGAAAATTCAAGACAATCAGACTCTAGCACATACAAGCAAAAATCCCAGACAACACCAGCCAACCAAATCTAGCTATGCAAAAGATGATATCATGACCAAATAAAATTTGTTCCAAGAATACCTTTAGAAAATTAGTCAATGCAATTCAGTATATTAACAAAATAAAGAAAACTATTACTATCCCAGGGATGCAGAAAAAGCTTTTGATGAAATTTGTCATTCACAAAAAATATTCTTAATGGAAGAGAACTTCCTTAATCTTATAAAGGTTATCTAGGGGGAAAGAAACCTATGGCAAACATATGGTGAAATGTTGACAGGTTTCTCTTTGAAAATGAGAATAAGATACAGATGTCCACTCTCATTCCTATTAAACATTGTATTGAATCTCCTAGACAAATGAAGAAAAGCAATAAAATGAAATGAAAGATATATGAAGTGGGAAGGAAAATATAAAACTCCTTATTCATAGATGATATCATAATATGTAAAATATCCAAAAGAACATACAGGTATAAAAATTCAAAGGGCCCAAAATAGCAAAACACTCTTTAGAAGAATAACAAGATGGAAGGATTTGCTCTACTGGATATCAGGTTATCATAAAACCACAGCCATTTATATAATGTATATATATCTATGTGCATAGGTAGATAAATGGGTCAATCAAACAGAAGGGAGAAATCTAGAAACAGACTCATGCGTATTTTGACACTTGATATTTCACAAAGTTTTCTTTAATAAATAGTGCTGTGACAACTGGATATCCATATGGAAAAAAAATTCAACTTGATCCTTATCTCACACCACACACAAAATTCAATTTCAGGTGAATTGCAGATCTAAATGTGAAAGGTAAAATAAAACTTCTAGTTGATAGTGTAGTATAATATCTTCCTACTCTAGTGTACAGAAAGACTTCTTAAACAGGGCTCAAAATATATTAAGTATTAAAAAAGCAATAAATTACGTTTCACTAAAATTAAGAATTTTTGTTCATTAAAAGATAACAGTAAGAGAGTGAAAAGGTAAGCAACTATTCAGAATTCACACACGCACACACACACACACACCTCTTACAAGCCAATAAGAATAAGATAACCCAGCAAAAAATGGGACAAGACACTGGGATGGATGCTTCATAAAACAGGCTATCCAGATTAATAAACCTATAAATCAGAAATCAGAGAACTTACAGGTTCAATGAGATTCAACTACGCATCCATCATAATGGTTACAATTAAAAAGTGATAGTAATAACTGTTGGTGAGGATGTAAAGCCAAGGGAATTCTCATACATGGCTGGTAAGAGAATAAATTGCTACAGCCACTTTGAAAAAACAGTTTAGCATTCTCTATTAAAGTAGAAGATATGAGTATATTATGACCCAACAATTCCACTCCTAGATATATGCCCAATAGAAATGCATGTATATGGGCATGCACCAAGAAACGTGTACAAGAACGGTCATAGCAGAGCTGTTCCCAGCAGCCTCAAACTTTACACAGCCCAATTGTCCTTAACAGTAGGATGGATAAATAAATTGTGGTGTATTTGCTGAATAAAATACAGTAGCAATGAAAACAAATGAACCTTGGCTGCATGGAGCAACATGGAGAAATCATGGAGAAATCTCCAAAAATAACTTTGACTGAAAGAAACCAAGCACAAAAGAAGGTGTACTGAAAGATTCCATTTATATGGAATTCAAAAAGCAAAACTAAACTATAATATTTAAGAATACAAGTTTTGGTGGTAAAAGTATCTTTTAAAAAATCAGGGAAGTGACTTCCATAAAAATCAAGGTAGTGGCTACTTTAATCAGAGAGGGATGGTATGGTGATCGGAATACAGAGGGGGTTTCTGGAATGCTGGTAATATTTTATTTCTCCAATAGGATTACATGGATGTTCACTTGGTATAAACCATTGAGCGATACATTTTTTTCCCTGTTCTATATTTGTTTTCACACACACACACACACAGACATACACACACACACAGACATATGCACACACACAATTACAAAAAGAAAAAAGAGAATGGCTACATATACTAAGTACAGTCAATTATGAAATGCTGAGTAGCAGTCTTTAAACATGAAGTAGATTTATACATAGTGACTTGGAGAGTTTTTGAAGCTGTACTGTTACCAGTGAGAAAATAAAACAGTTTGCAGAATGATGCACACAATGCAATACATATATATCAAAACAATGCTACACATGTTTACATATACAGCATAGTCATTCATGCATAGAAGTACATAGAATTAATTTCAGAGGCATATATCCAGTCTAAAAACTGATTACTTCTAGAAAGGGGACTGAGTATTTGTTGAGGGGGCTATCTGTATGATTGGTATAACTAAAAATAAACAAACAAGAGAAGAAGAAAGAAAAGAGGAAGAGAGGAAAGAGGGGAGGGAAGGAAGCAGAGATGACCAAACCTAGAATTTTGAGCCAAGCTCCCCAAGATCACAATGGAGATGGTATTGAGCAGCTTCATCTAGAATGTTCCCTGAACATTTCTTTCCTACTTCCACTTTTGGGGTTGCCATAAGTTTTAAGAATTTGTTCATTCACTCATTTATTCAACAAACATGTACATTATTGTGTTTCCTAAGGCAGAGCTGTTGGGAGCTTTCATGTTTCAGTCCAGCCACCGAGTAGACCAACATTTGATGATCACATGAAAACCTCACTCCAATAACATTCAAAATCTTCACCATGAACAGGTGCTGGGTAGATCATGTTTATAAGAATGTGTGCATTTCTGAGTGTTTAGAATTGTATGTGTTTAGGCCGGGTGCATTGGCTCACGCCTGTAATCTTAGCCCTTTGGGAGGCTGAAGCAGGCGGATTGCTTATGTCCAGGAGTTCAAGACCAGCCTAGGCAACATGGCAAAACTCCATCTCTACTAAAAATAAAACAAAAATTAACTGAGCATGGTGGTGCATGCCTGTTGTTTCAGCTATTTGTGAGGGGTGGTGGGGGGCTGAGGTGGGAGGATTGCTTGAGCCCAGGAGGTCGAGGTTGCAGTGAGCCTAGATTGCACCACTGTACTCTAGTCTGAGTGACAAAGTCAGACCCTGTCTCAAAAAAAAAAAAAAAAAATTGTATGTGTTGTTATTTACTAAGTTAATCAAAGCTTTTAAAAGTCTCAAAAGATAACAATGGCTGAGCAGCTTGTAGGACTCTGGGAAACTGCAGGGGAAATACTCATGAAACCTTAAGGAGGAATTTAATAGACTTAGTGATGAAAATGAAACCCCAAGAAGACAGCCCAGGTGCAGTAGAAAGACAGACACACAGTGGTACCAGTCATTTTAGAAGCAGATGTGAACAATGGCCCAGGTGTGATGATCACGGTAGAATTTGATGCAGGACATGTGTGTGGCAGGAAATACAGGCATGTTTTCACATATTCCATCAGGCACAAATGTGCTCTTCATAACCAAGAGATCATCTTCTAAAGTTGGCCTTTCCAGTGGCACATGTCAGTAAATCTCTGATACTTGACTAGATCAGCTTCTAGAAACAGAAAGTTAGAAAATTCATCTTTCTTTCCATCGCCACAGCCTCCGGGGTGGCCTCCCTCTCCTACCACCCCTGCCATTCATTCTCCATCTGCAGTTGGCATGCTCCTTTAGGCTAACATGATGAAACCCCGTCTCTACTAAAAAATACAAAAAACTAGCCGGGCGAGGTGGCGGGAGCCTGTAGTCCCAGCTACTCGGAAGGCTGAGGCAGGAGAATGGCATAAACCCGGGAGGCAGAGCTTGCAGTGAGGTGAGATCTGGCCACTGCACTCCAGCCCGGGCAACAGAGCGAGACTCCGTCTCAGAAAAAAAAAAAAAAAAAAGTGTAAATTAGGGACCAGGCACAGTGGCTCACACCTGTAATCCCAGCACTTTGGGAGGCTTAGCAGGTGGATCGGTTGACAGGAGTTCGAGACAGGAGTTTTAGACCAGCCTGGGCAACATGGTGAAACCCCGTCTCTACTAAAATTATAAAAAATTAGCCAGGCGTGGTGGTGTGTGCCTGCAATCCTAGCTACTCGGGAAGCTGAGGCAGGAGAATCGCTTGAACCCAGGAGGCAGAGGTTGCAGTGAGCCAAGATTGCATCACTGCACTCCAGCCTGGGCAACAGAGTGAGATTCTGTCTCAAAACCCACCCCCCTCCCCCTCCCCCCAAAAAAGAGTATAAATTAGATCATCTTTCTTCCTTGCTTAAAATCCTTCAATAGGCCGGGCGTGGTGGCTCACGCCTGTAATCCCAGCACTTTGGGAGGCCAAGGTGGGCGGATCACGAGGTCAGGAGATCGAGACCATCCTTGCTAATATGGTGAAACCCTGTCTCTGCTAAAAATACAAAAAATTAGCTGGGCATGGTGGCATGCACCTGTAGTACCAGCTACTTGGGAGGCTGAGGCAGGAGAATAGCTTGAACCCAGAAGGTGGAGGTTGCAGTGAGCCGAGATCACGTCACTGCACTCCAGCCTGGCGACAGAGCGTGACTCTGTTTCAAAAACAAAACAAAACAGAACAAAAACCCTGCAATAAGGACAATTTTTATTAAGTGTTGGTGCTGTATTCATATTTTCTCATGTAATCCTCCTAAGTCTCCAAGCACCTCAGTACTGTCATCATTCCCAACTCACTGATGAGGAAGTTGGGGTTGAGGGGGGCCTTCCCAGGCCAGGTGCAGTGGCTCAGGCCTGTAAACCCAGCACTTCGGGAGGCCGAAGTGGGTGGATCACTTGATGTTAGGAATTCGAGATTGGCCTGGTCAACTTGGTGAAATCTCATTTCTAATAAAAACATTTCTAATAAAAATGCAAAAATTAGCTGGGCGTGGTGGTGGGCACCTATAATCCCAGCTACTTGGGAGGCTGAGGCAGGAGAATTGCTTGAACTCAAGAGGCAGAGGTTGTGGTGAGCCGGGATCGTGCCACTGCATTCCAGCCTGGGTGACAGCGTAAGACTCCATATTTAAAAAAAAGAAAAAAAAGAGGGGCTTCCCAAATCACCCCAGCTAATGTGGAGGCTGTTCTCCCACCTCCAAGAATGCCTCCTCCTCCTGTTATGATGTTTCCTTCATAGCATTTATCACTCTCTGAGATTTCCATTTATTTATGCGTTTACAGTCAGCCTTTTCCCACTCGAATACAAGCCTTAAGAGTAGAGGGACTTTACTGTTTTCACCGCCATATTCTCTGTGCCAAAATGATGCCTGGCACATAGTAGGCATTCAATAAAAATCTGTTTAGGAAGCACTGGCCCAGTGAACTTCATGCTACTCTCAAAAGTTTATTAAATATATCCAAGGTGACCAAGACATTAACTTGCATTTATAATGAACTATATAAATAAATGTAGTCAACAAATATTTTATTAACTCAACAATAAGAATGATCTATGTTATTTTCATATGGTTTATTTACCAAATGCAGACCATATACCAGTCATTTTTAGGCACTGGTGATAAAAACACCCAGGCCCTTATCTTAAGGGGCTCATAAATGTATATGTGTGTATGTGTGTGTGTGTGTGTGTATAGGAAGTGGGTGGGAAAGGCAATATAGGCAAGTAAATACTGTCACTACACTGTGTGGTCAATACAATTATGGAGGTAAACACAGGTGCTGGTGGCATAGGGGAAGGGCAGGTAGATCTGAAGGGGCCTGGGGAAGGGTGTTAGCAAAGTTTTCGAGAGGAGCTGAGCATACAGTTGAGTTGGGAAGAGCAAATAGTGATTATCCAAAGAAAGAATGGGGAAGCATAAACAGGGCTGGAGAAGCAACTTGTTCCGGGTGGGGAAGCGCCATGCTTCGGGAGCTGCGGGGTCGTGAGTTTAACGGTGGAGAATATGGCTGGGATGTGAGGGATCAGACTCGGTGTACATGGGGAAGTCCTTCATAGATGACTCTGAATATCAGTGGATATCACTTCCCCATGTCTGCTCTATTTTCCAGCGGATTCCCAGTGCTAGTGTGGTGCCTGTCAGATGGAAGGCCCTCAGTAAATATTTCCTGAATGAGTGAATCAATGGATTTGGAATGTTACCCCCAGTACCCCTCGTTCCAGGAGGCAGAGTTTTACATAAACAGAGATGTGATCTGATTGACGTGCTCTTTGAGGAGGACCACTCTGGGAACCCAAGAGTAGAAGAGGGAAGACCCAGGTCAGTGAGGCAGGTAAAAAGGTAAGTGTGGGAGTGCATTTGAGAGCTGTGGAGTGAGGTGGGTGGCAAGGAAGGAATGGATTTGAGAGCTCCTTGGTGACCTACTGGATGGAAGTAAGAAATAAGGTCACCCCTAGGAGGTTTTCCGATTTCTGGCACAAGGCCTCTGTGTGTGGTGGGGCCATTCATAGGACATGAGACTGGAGGTGGCGCAGCCTAAAGGCAAGATACTGGGTTCAGTTGACTCCTGGAACACCCAGGTAGAAATGTCTAATGATCAGCTAAAACCTGGGCCTGGGGCCCAGGAGACAGGTCTGGGCTGCAAGAAGGTCTGGACATCAGCAGGGTCTGGGCAGTGCTGGAAACCAGACAGTAGGAGGAGAGCACTCAGAGAGGGAGCCCTGTGGGGTGGGCACAACAGTGGTCTTGGGGGCAGATGGAAGGAATCAGTAGAGGTGACCCAAAGCTGGCCAGCTGGTGGCAGTGGAACCAGTTATGGTTTGGGGGAGTCAATCGCAGCTGCAAGAGGACCTTGTCATTTTCACCTTCAATAGTGAAAGAATGCCCAGGTTGGAAGCTGAAAAAATAAAATCCAAGATAGAATGAGGTGGGAGGAATGGGCTGAGGGAGGCAGCTTGGAACCAAGAAGGGAGTGGATGCTGGAACTTCCTTTTTACATGGTTCCCTGGGCAAAGTGCAGGGTGGGGTGGCTTTCAGAAACCACTGGGATGAGGCAGTTTCTGCCTTTGAGTAACTTTCCATAACACCTCCCAGGAGAATAGAGCTCCTTCTTCTTCTTCTTCTTCTTCTTCTTCTTTTTTTTTTTTTCAGACGAAGTCTCACTCTGTTGCCCAGGCTGGAGGGCAGTGTGGTGTGATCTTGGCTCACTGCAACCTCCACCTTCCTGGTTTAAGCAATTCCCCTGCCTCAGCCTCCCGAGTAGCTGGGATTACAGGCACATGTCACCAGGTCCGGCTAGTTTTTTTGTATTTTTAATAGAGACGGGGTTTCACCGTGTTGGCCAGACTGGTCCTGAACTCCTCACCTCAGGCAATCTGCCCACCTTGGCCTACCAAAGTACTGGGATTACAGGAGTGAGCACCGCGCCCGGCCAGAGCTTCTTTAAAAAATATGTCCCTGGGGTCCTGGCCTTCACCTGTATTTTGCCTGTAATTTTCCACCTCTTGGTCTTTACCGTATAGCACTTGAGCAATCAGCTGTTCAGGGTGGTACAGCTGGAGGCACCATATGCATGTGGGCAATTACATGTCTAGACTCATTATTCACTTTCTTTTGGCACTGATTCCACACAATTCAGGCATTTCCAGTCATCCCTAGTTCCTCTTCCTAGATCTTCTGACCTCCTAGCCTAGCTCCGGAGAAATTTTATTGCAGTGTTTCAGGTACTGAGAACACAGGATCCTTCCTGTTCTGTCCTCAGTTTCCCACAGCTTTGATTTATTTTATTTTATTTTTATTTTTGAGATGCAGTCTCGCTCTGTTGCCCAAGCTGGAGTGCAATGTGTGATCTCAGCTCATTGCAACCTCCACCTCCCAGGTTTAAGCAATTCTCCCGACACAGCCTCCTGAGTAGCTGGGACTACAGGTATGCACCACCATGTACGGGTAAATTTTTTTTGTATGTTTAGTAGACATAGGGTTTCACTATGTTGGCCAGGCTGGTCTTGAACTCCTGATCTCAGGTGATCCTCCTGCCTGGGCCTCCCAAAGTGCTGGGATTACAGGCATGAGCCACCGAGCCTGGACCCCAGCTCTGATTTTAACCCAAGGCCTGCTCAGCACTGCTGATGCCCTATTTGGAAAAAAACATTTGGCAGTGGACCCAAGGAGCCATCAATGTTTTGAGAAATTCCGCCTTGGAAGGCCAAGCGAAGGAAGCATTCCTAAATGCAGAAAAAGCCAGTGAACAAAGATGTTCATCTAGGGATTTGCTATACAAATGAAGAGTGAAAAAGTGTCAACTGAAACATCCAAGAGCAGGGGAAAGATTAAATGGACACTGGCATTTCCTGGAGTAGAATATAACACAGCAAGTCTAAATAACAGTTATGAATGTTAGTTAAAAACAGGGACAAGCTCATGATTAGATAGCAGTGAAAAAATGGAATATAAAATTATAGGTATGGTCTGATTAAATAACACATATCCATAAGAAGTTTAGAAAGAAACCTCGAAAGTGTCAACAGTGGCTCAGCTTGGATTATGGGCATTTTTTTTTGTTTCCCAAATTTTCTGTAGTGAGGTTATAGTAATCTTATAATAGCAAAATACAAATAACAATCTTTTACAACCCTGAAGCCTAATTTGACAGGTACCTCCTCTTCTCGGTTGTCCCTCAAGCATGGGCTGTCCCTGTCCTGTCCCCAGCCTGGCCTTCCTGCTCCCTCTGACTCGATTCCTCCTCTTGGCTTATCTATTGATCTGGGGAGGTTTTGCAGAGAATAGCCAGAAGCTTGTGGGCACAGCCTCCTGGGCAGAACTAAACCCCCTTCCTGGAGTGGGGCAGCCAAAGCTCTGTTTTCATTTTTTTTTTTTTTTTTTTTTTTTTTTTTTTTTGAGACAGAGTCTCAGTTTGTCACCTAGGCTGGAGTGCAGTGGCAAGATTTCTGCAACCTCTGCCTTCCGGGTTCAAGCAATTCTCATGCCTCTGCCTCCTGAGTAACTGGGATGATGGACATGAGCCACCACACCTGGCTAATTTTTGTATTTTTAGTAGAGATGGGGTTTTGCCATGTTGGCCAGGCTGGTCTGTAACTCCTGGCCTCAAGTGATCTGTCTGCCTCAGCCTCCCAAAGTACTGGGATTACAGGTGCGAACCACCGCGCCCCATCTCAGGGGTGTTGACTTTTAAAATGTGGAAAGACGACGATTAAATGAGGCCTTTAAAGCTTTACATGCAGTGAGCAAGGAAGCTTCTGGAAATCATTTGAGGCCCATTTCCCACAACTAGTCCCTGACAGTAGCTACGAAAATCCTGGGGTGGGGCTCATGGGAGTGAGGTATGCATCCTCTTGTGGGATGCTCTGGCTAAGCAGGGCAGACCAAGAGACTTCCAGGCCACAAGGAAATAATACCGTCAAGGTTGGAGCGATGGCATCACAGGTATCCCCTCAGGGAAACTGAGAAGCTGGCACAGAGGGGCACGCTGGCTGAGGTGGGATAAGCTTCCCGGTACCCGGGAGGTCTGCTAACAAGAGGACAGGAAGGGAGATTGGGACTGGATGGCGTGGTAAGATAGGGACCTGGGCACAGGTATGGGACACCAGTTTGTGTTGTAGCTGCTCTAGGCAGGATAAATATTTTCCACCTGAGGAGGGAGAAAAACACCAGTGGTGTTGCAGTGTTACTGTTTTGCACAGCTGTGGACCCAGAAAAGGAGGACACCCATCCCTGCCCTACTCTCAACTGGAAGATTCCCACTGTCTTCTATTCCTCCTAGGCTGTTTGTGTTTCAGGCCCTCTGAGGGGGATCATGCTGAAGGCACCTCCAGGGAGAGAGGATGTGGGGGGAGCAGCAATGGCAGAGACCTATGTCCCAAATGGAACCCATGGCTCCAAGGCTGAGGCTCCTCAAGCCTCCAGCTGGACCCCCTTTTTCCTCTTGTCTTCCTCCCTGGGGACTCAGCCTAGGGAAAGGCTTCAGGTACCACCCTCACAGGGTGTGCAGAGGTTGATATCTGACATCACCCCACCCTCCCCATGCCATCTTGTCTCTCTGGAGACAAGCATTCTCTGCCTACCATCTGATAGGGACAGCCTACCATCTAGAGCAAGGGTGTCCAATCTTTTGGCTTCCCTGGGCCATACTGAAAGAAGAATTGTCTTGGGCCACACATAAAGTACGCTAACACTAACAATAGCTGATGAGCTGTTTTAAAAATTGCAAAATAAACTCATAGATTTTAAGAAAGTTTACGAATTTGTGTTGGGCTGCATTCAAAGCCATACTGGGCCATCCTGGGCCACATCCAAAGCCATCCTGGGCTGCATTTGACCCATGGGCCGCGGGTTGGACAAGTTTGATCTGAGGAAATCCCTACCTTATTCTGCTAGCAAATACTTATTCATCACCCTCTATGTGTCAGGGCGTTGTATCAGGGGCCAGGACCTTACCATGATTAGACCAACGCCCTGTTCTCTGGAGCTTACATTCTACTGAAGCCTCACGGCACTGCAAACCCATTATGTGCTGCAGGTTAACACTGATGGAGCAGTGTGTTAGAGCCAAATTAGAGCTCCTTACATCCCTTCTGCTCATTAGGATCTGCTTTTTCTCAGCTCCTGGAGTGCCACTGAGCCTTCAAGTGGAGTCAGGTTTCCCCAGCTGTGGAAAGAGGGGACATCTGGGGAATAAGAGTCAAGCAGAGCTTGGTGATCTGAATCAAATTTTTCTTTTAAAGCATCTGGACTTCATAGCAATAATGGCAAACTGCTATTAAGCACTTCCCACACCACAGGCTGCCCTGTACTTTCTGTGTATTGTGTGTGGTATCTCAGACACGACCCTATGCCTTAGGTCTGACTATGTTACAGATGAGGAAATGGAACCACAGAGAAGTTCAGTTACTTGTTCAAGGGCACACAGTCATTGGACACAGGCAGTCTGGTTTTGGCTCCATGCTCTTGACCACCAAGCTGTACTGCTGCTAACCAGCCACCTTTGGCGAGACCCGCTCTGCCCACAATTCTCTTGGATAGTTCTTCTCTGCGAAGCAAGCATTTGTATGCCATCACTGTACTCTCGTGGATTCAGATGGATCTGAAGATGGATGTCAAGTGAGATTCCTCCTCCTGATTGGAGATGGTGGTATCTGTTGTCACTTGAACTTGGCATGCGTGTCCTCAGGACACCTGGGCTATGGGCTAGCCATCTTCCACGGTGGGCATGTAGAGGCAGAGAATGCTTGTCTCCAGAGAGACAAGATGGCATGGGGAGGGTGGGGTGATGTCAGACACTTCAAGAGCAGAGCAGAGACAAGATACATGTAGTCCCAGGGAAACCAAGGATGTCTTGTCTAGTTCCCCAGGAGCCCTGGATGTACGTTCTGTTCCTGGATTCTAGGATGCACTCTTGAGACCTTTGATAAATCCCTGTTTTTACTTCTTTAATGTAATAATCACAAAGTGATGGTCAATGAGATAGGCAAAACATAAAGAGTGTTGCAAAAGCATTCATTCAATGAATCCTAATCTTTCAGCAAAGAGCTTAGCCTGGTGTGTGTATGTATGGATGAGAGTGTGCATGTATTTGTAGGATCTGCTCACTCAAATAAGGTGATAAAAAGTTGACAGAGGTTTCAATTGAAATTGACATAAGGTGAAATTTGAAAGCCACCCAGAAAACATGATACACTGTTATGAAACTAAATCCCAGGGCAAAGATGTGGGCACAGAGGGACTCTCTTAACATGGTAGACAAGTTCCAACCCTACTATTCCAACTCTAGTATTCATGGCTGCTCAGGCAAAATCATTCTGGAAGTACAAAGCACCTGTGTCCAGATCTGGTGTTTACTTCTCTACCAAGAACTTGAATTTGTAACTGAGTCAAGGTCCTGAATCTGCCACCAGTAGACTCAGTTAACTGGAGACAGCAACCCTCTTCCCCTTAGCTGGGTAAGTGAATTTGCAACCCTGGGAAAATGCAAAGACCAGTGTAGAATCAATGAGGAGCAGAATTAAAACCAGAATATTGTCATATTTTATTGATTCTAAGGTGCACTGTGTTTTACATTTTAACATCTTGGGAATTGGAATGCATTTTACAATCAATGGCATCAGGCCGTGCATGGTGGCTCACTCCTGTAATCTCAGCACTTTGGGAGGCCAAAACAAAGCAGGTAGACTGCCTGAGGTCAGGAGTTTGAGACCAGCCTGGCCAACATGGCAAAACCCTGTCTCTACTAAAAATACAAAAATTAGCTGGGCGTGGTGGTGGGCACCCTATAATCCCAGCTACTCAGGAGGCTGAGGCAGAAGAATAGCTTGAACCTGGGGGATGGGGCACAGAGGCTGCATTGAGCTGAGGCTGTGGCATTTCACTCCGGCCTGGTCACAAGAGTGAAACTCTGTCTTTAAAAAAAAAAAAAAAAATCAATGGCACCATATGATTATAAATGGTGATCTAAAATAAAAGTTGAAAATTTCCAAAAATTATAAATATTTGTGTTTCTTCTACCTTAGTGATATCCTAAAAAAATGTTGAATCTTACATCTTAGATTCAACAAAATATAGCACTTTGCTTTAGTTAATTAAACTGTCTCTCCCAAAAAACATGTGTTGGAAACTTAATCCCCAATGCAACAGTGTTGTGAGGTGGGGCCTAATGAGAGGGTGATTCAATATTAGAATCAATAAAATATGACAATACTCTGGTTTTGATTCTGCCCTTGTGAATGGATTAATGCTATTATTGTGGGAGTGGGTTCCTTATAAAAGGATGAGTTTGGCACCCTTTTGGCCTCTCTCTTGCCCTTCCACTTTTTGCCATGGGATAACACAGCAAGAAGGCCCTTGCCAGGTGTCATCTTCTTGATCTTGGACTTCCCAGTCTCCAGAACTGACAGAAATAAATTTCTATTCATTATAAATTACCCAGTCTGTGGTATTCTGTTATAGCAGCAAAAAAATGGAGGAAGACACACTCTTTTTGTGGTAAGGTTAGGAATAAGTTTTTAATCATCACTATAATCTTTTGGTTATTTAAAGAGATTGGAACATGGAAGAAAATCTAACATAGTAGACAGCCTGGCATATTACACTTGCAATTTTAATTTGAAACATTTAAGAGGATATAATTAATTGAATTTGTGGATAGTCTTTGGAAGTTGTATTACTGGGGTACAATCTAACCGCAAAGTATAATGGCTCAAAGATGATAGAAGTTTATTTCATTTTTTGTTAACAGTCAGTAGTGAATGGTCCAGAGCTGGAGGCCAAGCAGCCTTGTGATTTGAGGTCTTCTAAGGAAATGGTTCCTTCTCTCCTTTGGTTCTCCCTTGGTCTAGGGTGTTATCTTCATAAGCATGGTTGATGGTGGCTCACTACTACATCAACAGGAAGTGGGAAAGAAGGAAGTTTATGGCAAGTGTCTTTAAGGAGATGTGCTCATTGTAGCACACATCATATCTGCTCACATTCCATTGGCCCAAACATAGTCACATGGTGACAGACAGCTGCAAAGGAGCCTGGGAAATGTAGTCTGTGGTTGTGTGGTCATGCATCCAGTTAAAGCTTAAGGGTTTTCACTAAAAGGAAAACAGGGGAGAATTAACACTAGAAAACAGTTGATACTTATCCACCATGAAGCTAAAGAGAACCTCATTCCCTAGATTTATTAAATTTCAATAATTGCTTAAAGGCTTACAAAGATCTTGTCAGGTTTATGAGTTTGCCATGTCAGGTGTTTGAAGTGTTTTAGAGAATCAGATATATTCGAATTTCAAATGCACTAAAAATGTCTTAGGAAGTTGAATAAAGAACAGAAATTTATTGTCTCATAGTTCTGGAGGCTGGGAAGTCCAAGATCAAGATGCTGGAAGGTTCAGTTGTCTGGTGAGGGTTTGGTCTCTGCATTCAAGATGGTGCTTTTGAGTGCTGCATCCTCTGGAAGGAGGAATGCTGTGTCTTCACATGGTGGAAGGCAGAAGGGCAAGCAAGGTGTATTCACTCCATCAAGCCCTTTTAAAAGGGCACCTAATCCCATTCTAGATGGAGGAGCCCTCATGGCCTAATCATCTCTTAAAGGCCCCACCTTTTATCACATTGGCAACCCAAGAATTTTTCAAAGGACACATTCAAACCATAGCAGAACCTTTGGATGGGTTTCTATTATTTATGACCAAAAAAAGCCCGAGGAAGACACGGTTTCTTCTCCAACCCCCTTATGTTTCTATGTGTCTCTGTGTCACAGAGCTCACAGCTACATTTCTAAAATTATGACAACTCTCAACACATGCATGAATGGAGGAGACATCCATGATACCCATTGGGTTGCCTGTCTAGCCTCCCCTTTGCTGCAAACTGTTTCTCCTTACCTATAACTTCCTAAATTTGTAGGGTTCACAGATAGTTATTAGCAGGCACAGTGATATGATTTGATCTACTCTTTAGACCTGGCTGATTGGCCCAAAGGTGGACCAATGAACCAGTTCAGGCTAATCGAGAGCCAATTGAAGGAGAGCCTCGGATTATCCCTTGGTGGTTAGAGGGATTATATGTAGCCCAAGGAGCTGGGAATGGCTATCATCTATTGCACAGATTGAAGAGCAGAGAAAAAGGGTCCTTTCAGACAGAGATGAAAGCTGATGGACAGAGAAACATAAACAAAAATGTGGAGATCATCTTGGTTCTAGTCAGTTCCTGAGACTGTCAGCTGCATATTGCCTTGAGTCCTGGGAGACATCTGGTACACTTACAGTAATTCATTAGAGTCAGTTTCTAGTATTTGTAACCCAAAGAATTCTACCTAATATACCTGAAAATATATTAAACTCATTGTGTAAAGCAATCTTGTGAATTTTGTTTTCAAAAGAGATAGCTATTTGGTTGTCTCAATTAGTGGAAAATTCCAGTGCAGATCTGACCTTTGGGTTTGAGAGTACAGGGACTGATCCAAGGCATGTGCCCTGGTAAGCCCACAAAATCAAATTTACCTAAAACTGAACTCTTTCAGTAACTCTAGCCTGATAATCACTGCAAAATACCCAACAATGACTGAGTGTTAGAAAGTTATCGGCAATTAACCATTTGTGACTTGCATAACATCTTATTATACTTAGAATAATTGGCCGGGTGCGGTGGCTCAAGCCTGTAATCCCAGCACTTTGGGAGGCCGAGACGGGTGGATCACGAGGTCAGGAGATCGAGACCATCCTGGCTAACACGGTGAAACCCCGTCTCTACTAAAATACAAAAAACTAGCCGGGCGAGGTGGCAGGCGCCTGTAGTCAGCTACTTGGGAGGCTGAGGCAGGAGAATGGCGTGAACCCGGGAGGCGGAGCTTGCAGTGAGCTGAGATCTGGCCACTGCACCCCAGCCTGGGCGACAGAGCAAGACTTCGTCTCAAAAAAAA